>NW_009970717.1:4067126-4083387 GCF_000747805.2 Chaetura pelagica
GAATGCCTTTGCAGACCATCAAATACTGTTTATTCTTAGTACTCACTCTTGATTTTGCAGAATGGCTACAGCCAGAAAACGTTGAAGTCCTATTCAAAGTCAGTGGTAGTCAATGGGAAATGATCTGAAATCAAAACAAAAAAATAACAGTTAAGTCTCATGCTACATTTTATAGCTTCAGAGTTTTTTACATACTGTACAAAAGCAACACAAAACTAAGTTATACAGCCAGGTGAATTTTATCAAGTAATGGTAGATGGTGTTTAGAACACAACCTGAGAAACTAATACAAAGAATAGTTTCAGCCAAAAGAAGAAATATAAAGAAAGTTCTCAAAACTTGTTTTTGTCATTTTGATACTATTTAAGTGTTTCATTTGTGAAAGCCTCATAAGCAATAAGGCTTATGAAGATAAAAATCTCTGTTCCATTTATAAAGAATGAGAGAAAAAGAAATCCCTAGCTCTGACCAGGCATGTTCATATGAATTATACATTTGTTTATCCATAGTGCTGCATTTGTTAATTACCACTGTAACTGCACTCTGGAAAAAGTGCATTGAAATTTTACAGAAATAACCTTGGAGTAATTTACCAACCTTAAATTCAAGGGGAATAGATTTTATTTTAAAGAGATTCAGTTTTAAAAAATAGCAATAGGAGGCTGCACCCAAACGTCTGTTTTTTTCTGGATTTCTAATTTAGGATTTATATTTTGAGTCTTTGGGATTTTCTTCACGGTGTGTCTGAGAAGACTAATTTTGACAGCCCATAGATGGACTTCAGAGCATGGTCTCAGAAGATCAGAAGTAGCAGAACCAACAACTGGTAAATGAAAGGGCAATTGCACTTCTGACTGGACCCCGGTGGCAGTTGTTGTTATTATACTGCCAGAGAAAGCAAAGGACACTCATTCTAATACCACAAAATACAACTGGAACTGTAAAATCAGTGAAATTTAGGACTATTTGGAGTAATACACAACATATAGTTTCAGCCAGTCAGCTAATTCCATTTAGAATCTGCTGCTTTATTTCATGCATTCATGTATATAACCATAAGGTCTCTTGAGAATATGAAAGCAAAAGAAGCAAAACACAAAAAAGAAAGAACTGCAATTACCTCCCAGTATACAGCTATTTAATATATATGCAATTAGATAACTGTGCACAAAGTAAGTTTTTTGAACTCCAAGACACATTCTATGCAAATTCTTGGATGCTCAAGGTATCTTTCCCATTATTAAGGCACATCATATGCTAAAATGTTTTGTGCTTTAGATTCCTAAGAGACACATGTTAATTATCATTCATTCATCGTAACTGTCATCCAAAAATCAGTTGAATAATCACAGTGAAGTGCACCCATAAAAGTGAGTTGATAAAATTAAAATTAATCAGTTGACACTGTACTCTTTGTTTAGCATGATCTTTTACATTCATCTTCTGCAGGGTCACATTCTTGTTTCTTTAATAGTTATTTTGCTGCTGCAAAGGAAATTAGCTATGTTATGCTTGGTATGTAAAGTTCAGAATATGACATGGGTTTTTTGTATCTCTCATTTATCTTTCTGCTTACTCCTAATTAATCTACTTTCAATTGAGAAAAATACTTTATTTTATGTTTCCTTTCCTGTTTCTTGTTTTAATTGCCCATTATTAACATTTAGTTTATTCTTTTTCAGGGTGAGAAACAGGTCAACCAGGGGTTTAATCCTGCAAGTGGATGGAATATTCTCAGAGGAGCTTAGTACTCAGAGGAAGCTGATTACACTCAATAATTACACAGAACACTCAATACTGTCTAAGATGACACATGAGAGAGATCCAGTTAGCATCATATGTGGTTACCTTAGACATCTTAGATTAAATGCACTAGCTAATTTCAACTAAATCAGCTAAGGGCAAACTTCAACATCAGATCAGAGCTCACTCTGTGGCATCCATACTGAGACATGTTACTAGCTCTACCTTCAGGTAGAATGTGCACTTCTCTTTCTTTGAATGATGTAGGTGTATATTCTTCCATCTCCCTTCTTACAGTCTGGACTGTCTTTTCCTAGCATGAAGCATCTTTAGAAACCAGATTAAATAGGATTTATCCCAGAATCACCAGCATCACTTCTTCAAATAGTTCAGCTTCACAGTCATAAAATAGCTGCTACTCCTTGGATTACGGCAACACATTCTTGAGCCCATGTAATCTTAAAACATACCTTGAAGGTCTTTAATTTCCATTGTCTATCAGGCACCTGTTTATATTTATGGGATGTGTTGACATGTCAGATGTCCTGCAAACACTTTCACACTGATTCGGACAGAACAGCTCACAATTTAAAAAAATTAAGCCTATGAAAAAATCATTAGAGCATGTCCCCACTGTAATTTTCAGACAGGAGGTGAACATAATTCTGTATTAGCCCCAGACTTTTACTTTTTTTTGAATAAGATAAAACCCAGGCTTTTCAAAACTGCTCAGTTTTTGTGTGATTCCAGTCCTGTTGAAGACATAGGTAAATACCAAGAGATTTTCAAAGCAGCAGAATTAGGTCAGTGCTGAGCAGATTTGAAAATCTCTATTAAATCAGTAGCTCAGCCTCTACATGGAGAAAAAACCCTCAGCATCAAATTTCAAAGCTAATGTCCTGTCTTTCTTTTGTAGCTTTTTTTTACTGTTCAGGAAAGAGTTGCATAAAGAAATGACTGCTAATGTGGAAAAAAAAACCCAAACAGTTGAGTATTTGTGCATTATTTTCTGCTACTACATTTCCTCTTTTCATTTCTGTGTTAGTTGAGAAATTATTTTAATACTTGAGAAGTCAATGAGTTCCCTTTATTAACAGTTCAAACAAAACGTGAAGCCCAATACATTTAATGTTAGTTATTAACCTCTTGTAAATTTCAGTTGCATTTTGCTCACTTAATTAGGTAAACTACATGGTTTTCTCTTACTGGTTCCTCTCTTTAATACGAGAGCAATAAAAGCACCATAGGGTGTACTGTATTTTAAAAAATATATTAGCGCATATATTCTTATGAATTCTAAATTGTTTATACATTTTTTTCACCTTCACTCAAGATTTCTTCACTATAGAATGTGTGATCTCTTATCCAACCTTTTAAAAAAGTGACTGCACCCAGTCTGTAACTAATTAATTATCAACATAATCTGTTCTAGTGACAGTTATTTTAAAAAGCTTTATAATGCAAATTATTGCATTTACATTTCTATTCAAGTAATGTCTACACTTAATATCTCACATAGGATATTGCCTTAGAATCAATTAATTACTTTCTCTTTTTTTTTCCCCCACCTTCTATTCTCTCTTTTACAGTTCTCATTTTCTTTTGAAATTGAACGAAATACTGCTAATTTGGCTCAAGCCATTCTCATCTTCATGGCATTTTCCTCTGTTAGTAATAGTCTCATTGCAGATTGACTAGATCAAGATATTGAATGTAAAGCCAGAGAGCATTCTACTATATACGAAATGAAGGAAGACCATGCTGAGACAGTCACCTTCAACATCATGCATTCAGTCTAAATTTACAGTAATAGACTCATACTCAGAGAATGCTTGCTGTGTTTGTTTGCAAACTAGTATGCAGTACTTACAAGTCTGTGGTTTTATTGACATATTCCTTTCCTTTCCTGTGGTTTTTAATTGAAACCCCTACTGCTCAGCCTAGCTCCTGGAAGTCAGCGAACAGAAGTTTTGCGTTCAGTTTAGCATTTAGACAAGATGAACACATACAGTAAGAGTTCTGCTGGTTGATTATGAAATAAATAGTTCAGGGTTGTTGGGTTTTTAATTTTGATTAAGTAAGACTAATGATATGTGTATGGAATTAGCACTATGAAATGAAATGAAGAAAATGTCTTAATGTGAAGATCAGCATGCAAATAAAACTGTCATTTTAATATCACTAGGTTAATTAGATATTTGCTAGAAGGTATTTGGTTCCTGCTGCTGCACACGTACCACAGACTGCACGTCCAACCTGAGTATTCTGTTCACAACCCTTTGAGCTATGAGGTACTAGTAAGATTGGTTAGCCAAGGCCAGTTTTCATGCTGGTCACTATCTGGATGAGCTGAGAGTGAGCCAAGATCACTCCTGTGTATAAGGAAGGTATGATGTGTTTAAAAGTATTTAATGGTCTTCACCAACATTGAAATAATACTATTTTAGGTATTACAAATTAACAAAATGCATATACAAAAGAGATGTGAACTGAACACAAGTAATGTGAAACTAAAATCACATTTCTAGGCCCAGACATATCTCCTGTGTTAGATTTCTGATTACTTGCTTCTTTGCCTTATGACAGGTGTTAAAATCCACTGAAAGTATTGGTTACCATTACAGCTTTCACTGTAATGGGGGAAAAAAAAAAAAAAAAAAAAAAGGCAAAGCAGATCTGCCAGCTATATTTAGCTTTCATAGCTCCACAGCTTATACTTACAGCTTCCAAAGCAAACTTATATTATTATTGTCATACTGCAGAAGCCACCAGCTCCTTCAGTTGCTATTGTACATACAGTCTGTGCCTCACTTGTGATTCTAACAAGTTCAACCTGGATATCCTTTAGTGAATTTCTCAATGATCTGAATAATCTCCCTGTGGTGACCAAGACCACCTCCTTCTATCCAGATAATAGATACAGTCAGTAGACTGTATGATCATGGCTCATTTCTTCCTATGATGAAATGAGGAATTTGCTTATTTTTATTCAAATAAGGATTGAACTAACTTGCCCTGGATGCAGATGAAAAATAGAGTCTTTCAAGTATTCCTCCTGTTGCTTTAACAATCTTCAACCAAGTTACCTTCAGGGTCTTTGCAGCACAGTAGCTCTGTGTGTAAAAAACAACCACCAGCATTTGTCAAATAAAAGTCTGGTAATGAATAACATAAAGGAGCCCATGTTCCCCAGTTGTAAGTAAGAGAGGACACAGAAGTGTGAAAAGAACTCTGCCACAGAAACAATGAAATATTAATAAACTTGTGTAGGAAGCCTTTCTAGGTGAGGAATTAGACAAATACATTATTTTCTTGCTTTATCCTCCTACAGGACCATGCCTACATGATACAGTATTCACCTGTGAGGTACGAAACACACACACAAAAAAAAGCAACTCCAGTTCATGCCACCGACTGCTGTACAATTAAGGTCTTTACGTACATGGTAATATAAATGAAAACCCTATTTATTGATCTTGATCAAATATGTATTTACAGCATACACTGTGACATGTACATGCACTCTGAACCCTTTTCCTGAACCAAGTATTGAAATACCTGAAGAGCAATTATTGATTATTTAGGTAAAAGGCATCTTCCTTAAAAGACCTGGTCATTGAAGCCTGAAGAATTAGGCTCACTGTTCATTTTTTACTGGTAAATATTGACTTTTAAAAGGAGATCACAAAGATAAGCAGGTTACTTGTGGTTTTTTACAAATCAAGGGTGGAAGGTATAAAATTACTATCTTGTTTGAAGCTCTTTCAAACTGAAATTGTAATGTCCTGGTTTTACCTGTGGGATGCCAGTATATTTAAGTATTGGCAAATATCCCTGACAATGTTCCTCATTAGGCAAGAAATAAAATGTAACATTGACATTGTAAGACAGTGTGCCACTTCTTTGAGGGATAAGTGGGAAGTAGTTGCCAGGAGTCAGCTGGAATTCCATTGTGCAAAGGACTGCCAGCTGGCTGTCCACAACAGAGTAAGACAAAAAAAGTGGTATTTTATGACTGTCACTACAAGAGGAGACATTTTTTTTAAACCTATCCAAAATCAAATGTCTAGCTGGGAGTCATAGAATTATAGAATCATAGAATCCTAGGGGTTGGAAGGGACCTCGAAAGATCATCTAGTCCAACACCCCTGTCAGAGCAGGGTCACCTAGAGTACATCACATAGGAATGCATCCAGGTGGGTTTTGAATGTCTTCAGTGAAGGAGACTCCACAACCTCCCTGGGCAGCCTGTTCCAGTGCTCTGTCATACTCACAGTAAAAAAATTTTTTTGGATATTCACCTTGAACCTCCTATGCTCCAATTTGCACCCATTACCCCTTGTCCTGTCACTGGTCATCACTGAGAAGAGCCTAACTCCATCTCCCTGACATTCACCCCTTACATATTTGTAAACATTGATGAGGTCACCCCTCAGTCTCCTTTTCTCCAAGCTAAAGACACCCAGCTCCCTCAGCCTTTCCTCATCAGGGAGATGTTCCACTCCCTTAATCATCTTCGTAGCTCTGCGCTGGACTCTTTCAAGCAGCTCCCTGTCCTTCTTGAACTGAGGGGCCCAGAACTGGACACAATACTCCAGATGTGGCCTCACCAATAATATAGAATAGAAGAATAGAGGGGGAGGAGAACCTCTCTTGACTGACTAACCACACCCTTTCTAATGCACCCCAGGATGCCATTGGCCTTCTTTGCCACAAGAAGCCACTTTGCTGGCTCATGGTCATCCTCCTGTCTACCAGGACCCCCAGGTCCCTTTCACCTACACTGCTCTCCAGCAGGTCAGCCCCCAACCTGTACTGGTACATGGTGTTTCTCTTCCCCAAATGCAAAACTCTACACTTGCCCTTGTTGAACTAAGTCAGTTCCCATTTGTCCCTTGAAGGGTTAACCCATGTGTGCAAAAGGTAAAACAACTTCTAGGCTACGGTTTTCAAAAAATAATTTCTTTGACTGAGGAGTAGAATGAAGAAGAATATCTTCTTGTGCTGCAAATCATCACCTGGCAGGCAGATATGTGCTGGCCAAAGTATCCGTAAGAGAGCAATCAGAATAGAGAGCTATTTTTCAGATATGCTCCATAGCACTCCAATGCTAGTGTTGGGGTGTATTTGCTGTACTGTTGCTTAATTATACATACAAAAGTTTATTGTTAGCTAGATACTGTCCCAATTAACCCATATCTGTTTTAAAGGGATAGTTTTTCAGCTTTGTTTTACACATTGTTTTCACAATCAGTTTGTACAACGCAATTTAGATTATTCTGCCTCAGACAAGCTTTTAGAAGGGAGTATTGTGGAAACTACATGAACCCAGAGACTACAGACTGCTGAGACACCATAGGTTAGTGTTGCAGGTGTGCTCTATGCCATGCACGCAGGAATGTCAGAGTTACTCTCATCACTGCAGTTACAGTGCCTCAGGTGTTTAGCCTTTAAAATCCTAAGGGCCTGCTGTCTGCAATTCTGGTAGTCTCTCTTTAACTTGCAGCTCTGTAACCTTTCAGGTGTTGTGGCAGTGTTTTCCCAGAGACTCTATGGTAATATTTCTCTCTTGTGGTTCTCATGTTGCTGTTCTTGTGCTGTTATTCTCCTTGTCTTTTACCTGCAAACCCTGATACTGTTATTACTGCGAGTTTTCACAGGAAGAGTTTGTAACTGGCAAGAGAATGATGTCTTCTCTCTCCTCCATTGTAGCTTTTGGTTTACATTAAGTGACACAGTAACTCAAATGCATGAGACTTGACAACCTTTCAGTATGTAACATGTACCCTGTTCAGTGTGTTCTCCAGCTGGAGTACTAGCATCCTAAGCAGAAACAATCAATAAGAGGTTTACATTGCTCCTGATGAAAACTACAGTCACATAAGGAAAACTATCATAGTGGAACTAACAGCTACACAAGAGAAGTGACCAGGGAAGCATGCTTGTTTGGCAACTCCATTGCTTCATTCTACCAGTTTCCTTCCTTCTCTATTCTGTATCTTCCCATTTTTTATTTTCTCCAGAAGTAACTTTCACTTTTGGAGCCAACATATGACATCAGCTACAGCCCACACCAATAAATCTTTGTGCTTTTGTCTCAACATTGTTTCTGCAACAAGACTCTGATGTGGATTTTCTGATTTACACTGGGATGAGAGAACCCTGGATTCAAGACTCTGTTGGAGAAAGGAGGCCAAGTTCTAGGCAGGAATAGAAGGCTCACTTCTAGAGATTAGGCACCAAGTGCTCCTGAAATGCAGGCTGTGAATTCCTAATCCTGGAGAAATCCCATCTGTACCTGCTTTCATCTTAAATTATGCTATTGTTATAGCACTTGTGGATGGTATGATGCAAGCTGAGTTCTGGTCATGTCCAGAACATACTGCCTTTACAGCTGGCAGAAAACAACAGTGGGAAAGAGAGCTGTCTGTTGGAAAAGGTAGAAAATACAGACCTGATTAAGATGCTTTCCATATTTTTAACAAAGTTTAGGCAAAGAAATTTAACCCATCATGCCACTGCATGCATGATTCTCATATGTTGGCATTAACTCCAATCAATTATAAAATAAATAATAATTAACAATTAATTAACAAGTAATGAATAAATAACGACAGCTTAATAAATTACTAGTGATAAACTGGAGGTTTGTATTTGCTCTCATTTTTCTCTAATGGTGGTTTTATCTTCCCCATTTATGATAATTTAAATGTTCTACCTGCCTGCTCTATAATGCAGACTTATTATGTTGTCTCATTACTGTGAAAAAGTTCCACACAAAAAAATAAGAGTATTTAAATTAAAATGCAACCTAGGATAAAAATATCTATGTTGATGACCTATATTGCAGAATATATTATTTTTCTTTCCCGCATATAGCAACAGGATTGGAATACCTGATTTATTCTTTATTTAGAATTCAAAAGGATAGGGTTACTTACAAAGTAACAGACAAAACCTTCTTAGCTGAATCCTTAAAGCTTATTCATAATGCAACATGTGATGCTATACCAGGCCCTATTTCTACCTGATCCATGCTAGCAGTCCTTCATATAGAAAAAGATCTTCTATTCAATCACATAGATCAAACCAAATGTAAGCTACAATCATCATGTAAAAATAAACTATATGGTACTTCAATACAGAACATTTCATGGCTGACAAGTAACCAGTATTCTTAACAAAATTACATTCTATACCCTTTTCCTATGATAAATGCAATTTATCTTCAATTAATGGTTATTATGGTTTAAACTCTAAAATTTTAATCAAGTATTGAGTCATAAAACAGCAAGAGAGGATGGATAGCTAAATTCCTAGCTTTGCTCAAATATCTCAGCTTTCATACATTGAAGGGATCTTTGCTGCCTATGCTGAGAGACACTGGTAGATCTTTTTCACCTATGATGCTTAAAAATATAAATCAACATTTAAAAGGCAATTAGAAATAACTCAAGTTCTTTGCATCTCCCACTTCCAACTATTCACAGCCTAAAATACTGTTATTCAAGGTCGGACCTTTGTATAGTCTAATAAAAGAAGTTTAAATCTTGCCCTTTGATTATCTAAACCAGTTAGAAGGCTGACTTTCCTCAAGACTCAATTTGCTGCATAACTCAGATGTAACTGGTACTGAAGTCTCAGTATCAGATCTCCTATTGATGTATATCTCTATGCTTACATGGAATGTTTTGTGTCCTATACTGTTTAACAACAGTTGAAATTGGCATAAAGTTGGATAAAACCAGCCTGGTTCACGAAAGTTCATTAATATTTTCCTAGAATTAAATATAATCAACAACTTCTTTAACAAACTTCCTCTGTGATCACTGCCTCAAAGCACTTTCAGTCCACCACGAAAACTTGACAGCTGCTTTTTGTATGCAGAAAGGAACAGAAGTCTGTCAACTTGCCCTCTCAGTTATCTGCTATCACGTCATTGGTGAAGCAGAGTAAGTAAAGTCCTGCAGTGGATCTCGATACTGGGGAACCAACATTACTAGAGCTTTTGCCCTACCTGATTATCACACAGTCACTCATTTACACACCACTGGTACTACATAAATGAGAACCTGACTTTCCTTTTCAGTCAAATTATCATGTCAAGTCCAGGGAGGCTGGGCAGAAAGTTCTGTTTTCCTGTGCTGTGTAGCCCTCCAGAGGAAGATTTGTATCAGGTGTTAAGACCAAGGTCCCCGGGCATCCCCTGATATTTCTCTCCACACCCATCTCCGATTTCCAGGTCCTTCTTCCAGCTGAGATCTTGGGCTTCTTTCCAAGACCTTTCTTCTCTTCACAAATTTTACTATCAACTCTTCTTTCCAGAATCTCATCATCCCAATTTAAACAGATTATGTGCAGAAGCACAATGTGTGCTCAGCCTCCTGCTTGGTGGTTCTGTGTAATGTCTCTTTACTAATGAAGTGGAATATCTGGGACATTGGACTTTTGTTTAGTGCAGTTGTGATTAAAATTTACAGCCATACTGGTTGACTCATCCACCTATAACCATACTGGTTGCAGCTAGCAAGAAGCAGACTTCTAGTTGAGAGTTCAGAGATTTAATTTTTAGTATCTGGCCACAAACGCACATACTTCCAATTATCTGCCGACTGCTAGTGTTCACAGTTTAAGCTAATTTTTTTGCCTAGAACATACCATTACTACATTTCCTTCCTTTTATTTTTATTTCAAATTATGATTTTGATTCCAGCTTACTTTTGGATTACTTCACCATTTTATTAGAGAATTCAAAAATTCCCCATTTCAAATCCCAAATGTAATAGTAAAAAAATATTATTAATATCCACCTAATATAATGGCATTTAATTCAAATGTTTAATACTTCACTTGTCAGGTCCAATGTGAATTTATTGTAGGTGTCCTGAAGAGAACAAATGGTATACTCTTGACATTAACATATCTGGGGCCAAGACTGCACTTTAATGTCTAAAAGAAGTAGGGACGATGCCTGATCTGTGGCTAGATGAGCAGCAGCAGTGTGCTTAAACCCAGCAGAGGCCATGCTGTGAACACAAGCTCTGAATTTGTCAGGACTCCTTTGGAGAATTTGCACTGCAGCACAGCCCCTGTACAGTCCTTTTTAATGTATCTAATAGCAGTTAGGGCAGACTCTGTCCTAAAAGTAAGGGAACCCTCCTTTATCATTATGGAAGCTGTTGCACAATGATATAAACATCACCAACTCTTGATTTTAAAATGTTAATTTATCTTCCCAAATTACCACATTCACATATGGCTCATAATTGCAGTATCATGGAGTGTCAATTGAGCAAAACAGATGTATTTTTCCAAAAAATGTGACACTGTTTGCAAAAGCTCTCTATTCTCCATGGGTGTGCATGCTGCTTCTACCTTCTGCTCCAGTACCTACATATTGATACTGCTGAACTAAATGCAGATTTTCTGCTTCAAGTATACATAACATTAACATCCAGGCCAGCAAATCACTTCATTGTGAGAGTATTTAGATGTGGATAAGGGTGAATAACCTGTTTAAAGCAAATGCTTGTTCATGAAGTAATAGATCAGATTTCCTATAGAATCTGCAAGAAACCTGAAAAAGGATACTCTTATATTATGTTACATTACTCATAAATTAAGAAAAAAAAAACCTAATGAAGTATAAAATAGCTTCAGGTCCAGTAGTTAGGAATGACAGCTCTGGTAAATTAGAACTTTGTCTCATTAGGTTTTAAATTTGTGACTTCAAAGGGATCTGCATATCTCTAGTATAAAGCACCAAGTTGCTGTGAAACTACTTCATTGACCTTAAAAAGCTTTAAATTTGGTCCTGAGGAGGTCCCTGTCTGAGACAGATTTTCTTGCTTGGTCCTAGGTGAAAGGCACTGTTCTTGATTAAGTCATGCTGGAGATCCAGTCCTACCTTTCTCTTTGCAATACATTAGCTGGGTCTTCAAATTTGCTTTGCTACAGTCTCTTTACAATGTGAATACTATTCAACCCTAAGAAAGCTTCAAGGAATTTAGTTATTTAGTGCATTTCAGCACAGGATGGGAAGTTTTTTGTGGAAGATGTTTCATTAATTCTTGAATTTTGCAAAACTCTTGCCTTGTGAAGCTCGTCATACTGGGTTTAGTTGAATATGTTTGGTTTTCAGACCACTCTGTCATTGTTTTCTTATTTTTTTGAAGAAAGAGGCAGGGTTTATCTAGCCTTCAACAAGCGTAAATACCCTTTTCTCTTCTGTTTGTTTGCTTCTTTTTAGCAGGATTGTCACCCTCCTGAATTATTTGAAATATTAGCTTTCAAAAAAGACCTTTGTAATTTGTATTTTTAAAGAAATTGACTGTTTGATGGTTTTAACTCAGTGGTGTTTAAAAAAAAATAGCCACTTCCAAAAACTGCAGGAAAAAAAACAACCCCAAAAAATATCCATTGTAAAAACTGTAATCTTGAACTAATTTCTCTCAGTTATCATCCTTAATTGCTTACTGTGAAACTAGTTGTAGTGCTCAGTAAATCAAAAGCAGTCCCATGAAGTTTATTTTTTATCTTTATTACTTTAAAGTTTAGCTCTCCAGTAGTTCAGAATGAGTTTTTCATTGCATTTCTTTCTATCTTCATGTATTTTCTTGCAGCAGAATTTATAGCAGTATCTTCTTCATATAATGCTGACATCTCAAGGTGATGGATGCAGAAATACTTCTGAAACAGTGTGATATACTGCTGTCATCTTTAAGCTCTTTGGTATGTAGTGCTCCAATGGGACTTAGATGAAGTGAGAGTGGGGACTGAACCCTGATGCACAAGCTAGAAGCTCTTACCAGACCCAGGCAGAAGTGATAAGAAATAATAATCAGACATAGAAAACCAACCATAAGAATTTCACTTTTATACTAAGATACTTCTCATAAATAGCAATATTTAAAACACCTAGCTGTACTCTTCCTCTCTCCTTAGTATATTATATTCCTCAAAAATTTAACCTTTTGCTATTTTGACAGATTTTAATTTGGTTTCTTTTTATTCAAAGGAGATGGCTTTTAATTCCATGAGAATAGGATGAAAGCATAGCTCAGTTCTTTTCCGAAGTCACTCAGCACTATACACAATAGGGTCTATTATCCCTGTACCAACACAGACACCCTCTGCCTTGCTCTGAAAGGTGACAGGGCAATATATTGAGACACTGGAAACTGCTCTTGTGCTCCTGCATCTGCTTAGGTAAATTCATACCCTTCTCTGGGCTTCTATTTCTTTAACATAGGGATGGTAACACTGGCTATCTTTCTAAAGCATTTGCAAAAATACAATACAATGTAGGCAGTGTTATTTTTTTAATCTTACAATTTCTCTTAAAAATGCTGCAACATACATGTAACTCCTTTTCACTTACAAAATAATATCAAATCACATGTGGCATCAGCAGTTCCTAGTTTATGTAGATACACCATTGCTGCCAGGAATGAGGTTTTGTCACTTGTAGCTGTGCTTCAGTACAGTACACTATTGTCTCTGAGTCTGATTCTCCATGTTAGAGTTTTGCCAATTCTATAATGGTTTCTTTTATAGTTTATGCCACTAAGAAATCTAGGATACCATTACAGATTTTTATCGTCTTTGTCCTATCAGACATGAAATTGTGAACCCTCTCAGAATGTCACAATTGGAAACAAAAGGCAAAACTGATGATTTTATTTTACAGTGCAATGTGTTACTATCCACTTTGAGGCTCAATTCAATTTTTACAAGGCTTCCTTATGAGGTGCAAAAATCTGATTTATGAGTTCACATTAAAGCCTCCACCGCTTTTGAGATTCTGGTTAAATATTATATGATACGACACAAGTATATCGAAAAATAGAGTTTCAGTTTCTTAGGGGCTTTTGCTTGCTACACTTGCAGCACGTTCATTTCAGATTGTGCAGGATGTCCTACATTTCTGGTTTTTATGTATCTCTGGTAAATGCGAGAGTTCGATTTGACATACTGCAATATATTCTCTCTCAAACAAAAGCTAGCAGATCAGATCCTAAGAAAAGTCTTCATATTCTGGAAATGCCTAATGTATTACTATGTGCAAGTAGAAAGGAGTATTTTATCACATTCTATTACTATGGATGAAATTTTGATTCTCTGTGTCTTCCCATGAGAGAAATATGTGATACCACATTCCAGACAGATTCAGTATCACTCAGGTACAGTGAGGTTTACACATGATTACTTAGATCAGTATCTCAAAATCTGTGTAACAGAAAAGCTTGGTTTATTTTTTGCCTCATGGTGTTTATAAGGAGTGAGGAGTGCTCCTAACTCTTCCATGGCCACAAGAATACATTACAGCATCTGTTCAGATAGTGTTTCTGACTTAGGAAGGTTTTATTTGAAAGCACACAGTATTTAACCACTGCTATCTAGAAGTAAAACACCTAGTATTGAGCCTGAAGAAAAACTGCAGAGAGGACACAGAATGTGGGAAATCCAAGCTCTACTATCCCTTACCATCAACCAGACTAAATATTTCGGAGAGCAGTGATGGGGTCAGTGAAGTGGGTTACATGAGGAAAAGAGACAATGTAACTTTGAGAATCGTCTGTACCTAGAATTCATCCATACATGGCATAACTATGTACCAGATCTCACCCTAATAAAAAAAGGAAAGCAGATCAGGATCACATTCCAGATTCATCTCTCAAGGAGTAAGTGAAGATACACCTACATAAGATACACAAGTGTACAAGGAAGCCACTTTATGCCAATACATGTCAATTTTACCATGGTCTAAACCTCTTTTGCAACTGGATGTAAAGGCTCTACAACAGAGATACTAAACAGCAACTGTGCATACAACAGCCATAAAAAAGACACACAGGCTGCTGGGAAAAATAGTAAAGGAACTGGTACCTGAGCAGTGAACAGCGTTATATCATTGCACATGTGGTTTATTCACATCTTCTTTATTACATGCAATTTTAATATCTTAAAGAAGGATAAAATAGATCTAGGAAAGATTAGTGGTGTTACCAGAAATATGGACCAGCTACTCTACTGAGGGAGGCTGAGCAAACCAGGATTCACAACCTTGGAAAAGATCATTAATTGCAAAAAATAAGGTAAGTAAGGACCAATAACTAGCTCTTACAACAATAACTGATAAGGCATGAGACTTCAAAAAAAGAAAGGGCTTTTTCTACAATGCAAAATTGATGCTGTGCCACAAGGAGCTTTGCATACAAATCTTAAATTGTGTAGATATACAAGTGACATGTAGTCGTATGTTTAAATATAGCTATTGATACGATGATGCAATATTTTTTGTCTCAGAAAGTCTCTAAAGAGTATCTGTCCAGAAGCTGGGAGCTTACATCTGGGAAAATAGTAATATAAACTTGCTCAGTCCTTCACTATGCCTCAGTGATACAAAAGATGCCCCTTTTGTCTGAGTCAGGCTTGTCATTCTGTTCAGCACCATTGTATGAATCTCTACAGCAGAACTAGTATTGGTGACAGTCTTCTTATTTTTCTTTTTTTTTTTTCTTTTTTTTAACTCTCATAATCTTGTCATAGTCAATTGCAAACAATTTATGGAATGTAAGAGTTAAATCACAAGTGTTCTTAATTTAAAAATTATGTGCATACCACATAATTAATTAGACTTTTACACTTCAGTGAGTTTTGGCTCCCCAAAGAAAATCGAGCACAGAGAATATAATTTGATTTGATTTTTTGTAAGGGTTTAATCTACCTGAAACATCGTTACATTTTGCGGGAAGTATAAACTGCTCAGATCTTGTCCAAATTTCCTTAGTGGGAACAACCTTTATTTATTTTTAAGTTAAAATAGAACATAGTCATTTAAAAAGAATTATTTTTCCCTCCCCACTTAAAAAAAAAAAATATATATATATATAAAAAATTAAAAATATATAAGGAATACATTCAGACTGCTGTTCCAAGGGACATGAACACAGTTGTCTGTGAAAGCTGAAGTGCAATTCTAATACAGATAAATGCATAAAATAAAATAAAAAATTTAAAAAAAAAAAAAAAAGGTGAAGAAAATACCTTAACAACTGCTAAGCAGGTTAAGAGGACTCAAAACCTCCTAAGCATATTTAATGGTCTGGAGTGTTAACTTAACCAGGTATTTGAGGAAACTGTAAAGCTGACAAATGATGCTTCCTATTCAAAGGGTTAGTGCAAAGAGATAATAGCAAAAATCTTCTCCAGCCCTTGATATTACAAAGACCACGTACCTACTGAGCTCTCCATGAACCATGACAAGCAGCGACTGAGAAACTCAGATGAGTCAAAAAATCTTTTCCTATTCTACTTCCAGATTTGACCTACCTCGAAAATCTTTATCTGAACTCACTTTCAAATGCAATTATGTAGGCAACACCTTAGATGCGCACAGAAATATTACAAAACTTCAAGCAATCTACAGCTCTAAATCTAAAGGAATCTGAAGTTCATGTTATACTGAGCCAGAATAAATCAAGTTCTCTCAAACCTAGATGCACTAGGTAGAGTA
>NW_009970717.1:4083401-4101897 GCF_000747805.2 Chaetura pelagica
CCTGCTGATCAGTCTTGGTCTATGAGACTGAATGCTGAGCCTGATCTAACAAGCACCACCAGACATACTATCACTCTGTGTAGAATTGGTTTGGGTGTCCTTGGACTGCTCTTCAGTATCAAGAGCACTGAATATCCTAATCTGTCCTTCTGCATGATATGGTTAAGCTATTAACTGTTAGTGGTCTTCAACAGGACTCAAGCATCCTATTTTGTAAAAAACTTAACACTTCCATTTCTTTAGAGATGTTTTAAGGCAAAGAGCATCACGCAAGCAAAAGCCGGATTTTGTAATGTTCCATGATCTACCACACCAAATAGGCTGTCCAACTAGATAAAGGAATGGCTGGCATACATTCCCATATCGTGTACAATAAATTCCAGGTGCAATAGGATGAAACACAGGAATAAGTTGTCCAGAGAGGCTATAAATGACCCATGCCTGGAAATATTCAAGGTCAGGCAGGATGGGGCTCTCAGCAACATGGTTTAGCTGAAGATTGCCCTCCTCAGTGCAGGGAAGATTGGACTAGATGACCTTTAAAGTTCCCTTCCACACCAAATCATTCTATGAAGAAAAGTATTATGCAAGAGCAGGTATATATATGTGTGTCATTGTTGTGCAGTAGGTATATACAACTCATGAAGAGAGCAAACATGCTCCCTGCCCCACTATCACAAGCATTGACAATTAATCTTTGGCAGAGGCACAGCTTTTGCACTTTTTCTGTTTTGTTGTTTCTTTGTTTTGGGGGGTTTTGTTTGTTTGTTTGTTGTAGTTTTTTTGTATTAGGAACTTTCTGTTTCAACTGCAACAAGACAGAGCACTTGAGGAGTATGTGCAGTCAATAAATACTGCTTCTAAATGTAAATAGTTGGAGGGATAAAAATAATACTTACAATGTTCCAGTCTTTAATGTTACAAACACTGAGTAGAAAAACATCAGCTGCAAATATGTTGGATGGCATAAACCACTAATTTCATGAATGGGAAAGAAATTCAGAGTCCTCATCTGAGGTGATTAACTCTGAGAAAAATTGTGTTAACTCATCACTTCAATATAAGGTACTTTTTAAAAATTACTGTCAGGTAAATCTTATTTTTTTCACAACTGTAGCAAAGAACTAAAAATGTTCCTGTGTAATTTGTAACCATTATGCCTCTAGAGAACCACTCATTCCAAAGTAACAGTTTGTTGTTAATTCTCAATTTTATATCCTGTCATGGAAGGTTGGGAAGAGAGAAAAATTCTATACTCTTAAATATGTGGATAAAACACTGTCTTCTATGTCTGCACGTCCCTACAACATAGTTCATCTTGATCTCACTGGAATAAAAAATGTTTTAAGAGGAGGAACCAAATCTATAATTTTAATACAGACTATTATACAGAAAAAGTATATAAAAAAACAAATTTTCTGTATTGGAAATAATTACACTTTTGAAACATTATTCAACAAGCTTTCAACACAAAATACACAGACTTGGCTTCTGTAGCAGCCACCAGGAAAAGAGTATTTTTTTAGCAAGTAAAGCTAACCCAGTGAGACAAAGCTCATCCTCTGGGTTTGTTTTTTTTTGTGTTTTGTTTTTTTTCCTCTTCTTTTTTATTTCTTGATGTGCTTTTTCTTAAAGTGGAACATCTTAAATAAAAGAGGTGTTGAGTACCCCTCTTCTCCTGCTTCCTCTTTCCCCATACAGTAGTTTGAGAATTCTTGGGATATGGGAACTGTTTTTGTATAAAACCACTGGTGTAGAAAAAGAATTTTTGCAAAACACCACTGATGCCCCTTAAAAACACTTAGAAAACTTGTCCCAAAAAGCCCGCCCCATGGATTTTAGACTCAGCAGCAGAGCGAGAAAGCTTACTCTGAGCAAGATACCTAAGGTTCAAGCTCAGCTTAGATACCTCATGTTCTAGGTTGTCCTCCAATTCTCCACAAATAAATTTTCTCTAATAAAATAATCTCAACCCCTCTGTATCTCCACTGCCTTATTCTTCGCTGAGACAGCCAAAATGTTGTTAAAGAACAATAACACATTTGAACAGAAAGCTAGATAGGCCTTCATTTGGCCTATTTTCAGTGACATGCTGCAGCAAAGATTGTAGTAGTATTACAATATCATTTCAGGCCATGATAGCTTTGAAAACATTTATCTTTAACAAAAAACACTCTGAAAGTTGCCACTGTGTGTGCTTAGCTGTCCTTTTATAAAGTTAACATCTTTGTTCTGTCAAAGCCTCTTATAAAATACAGCAAATTATACTTGCCTACGTGACTAAGTACTACAAAATTTACTCTTTTAAAATTAGATGAAGGTGGTTTAAAATCAGTAAGATAGTGTTTCTTCTTTGTTTTTATTGAAGTCAATAGTTTAGCTATTTAACTCCATTTTAAAATACAATTAGTTTTCAGTCAGCATGATAAGCAGCATACTGAATGTCAGCACTAGTTATTATTAAGGAATTACTAAACATATAACAAGGTCTATCTTGCTTACCTGGTGTGTCAGATGACATTAGCTCAAATCAGGATGCCACTACATCCAGAATGCCAGACCTGAACTAAATGAAGAAAAATTTTACACATATATACTTATTTTGTATTTGGTGTTGTTGTTTCACTGGCTCCAATATACTTTAGAGGAGCTACAGTTGAGCTCATGAGAATTCAGAAAGTGTGATTTCCACATGTGTCAGTAATCTGACAGTTTCTTTGGAATCATGGGAGTTTTGTACCAGGCTTCCTCTCCACATTTGTGCCTGTACCAGGCTTCCTCTCCACATTTGTGCGAGATCCCACGTTCAGGGACAGATGATAAGGTGAATGAGGAAGGGGAAATGGAAGACTCTCATATGAAAGCTGCTAAGAGGTGTCTTATCTCCTCTCCTCTGCCCTAGTGAAGCCAAATCTGGAATACTGTGTCTAATTCCTGGCTCCCCAGTTCAAGAGAAACATGGAACTACTGAAGAGAGTCCAGCACAAGGTGACTGGGATCACCTCTCTCACAAGAAAAGCTTGAGAGAGCTGGGACTATTTAGACTGGAGAGGAGAAGACTGAGAGGAGACTGTATCAATGTCTGTAAATATCTAAAGGGTGGCTGTAAGCAGAATGAAGCCAGACTCTTTTCAGTAGTGCCCAGTGACACGACAAGAGGCAATGGGTGCAAGTTGGAACACTGGAAGATTCATCTCAACATGAGGAAAAGCTTCTTTACTGCGAGGGTGACAAAGCACTGGAACAGGCTGCCTAGGGATGTTGTGGAGTCTCCTTTTCTGGAAATATTAAAAAACTGCCAGGATGCAGTCCTGAGCAATGTGCTCTAAGCAATCCTGCTTTAGCAGGGGAATTGGACTAGATGATCTCTAGAGGTCCCTTCCAACTTTGACAATTCTGTGATTCTGTGATCCATAGATCGAGAACACCAAAACATCACCTTTCCTCTGTGTGACTATAGACTTGGGGATCTGTCTGTGACAGAGGACAACTATGGCTATAGCAAAAAATCTAGCCCAGGATATAATGATGGCATTGAAAGGTCATGGTGCAATGCTAGAAGTAGATTTCTAGAGGCTTAATGATGGAAGGAGGGAGATGATTTCATCATTGGAGACTGTCATTGCAGAAGATCTGTTGGGGCAACCCTGAAAGACTTATGTTTAATCTAATAAGCTGATATTAAAAGTAACATTTTTCAACAAGAAACTGTGATCTTTAACTTTAATTCTGGCTATTGCTATTTGCTTTTCAGCAAAGTTGAATTTTAAAAAAACTTACAGAAATGGAATATGCCTTATTTGTGTAACATTAATTTTTACTAGGCTCTAGTCTTTATATATGAGATGTCCTTCCTTAGAAGACTGTTATCTTGGATATCACTTACAATTCTAAGGTTTACTCCAGAGAAAAGGATAAAAATTCTTTCATAGCTCTTTTTTCAGTGTTTTGGTTTTGTGTTTTTTTTTAAAACAAATCTCCAGCCTATGAAAGGCTAGCTTCCTAATGCTCATTCTGTACCTTATCTTATTTTATCAGAAAGCATAGTAAGGATCAGCAGCTTAATTACAGATCTATCAAAGAATCACAAAAATTAGAGGTGGAAAAGGGTTAGTACACCACTTAGGTTTGCTAATGTAGGATTTTCTCTAGAGCACATTTATTCTTCATCTGCCTCTCAGGTCCATTTTAAAATGTGCATAGATGGGTTTTGTTAACGTAGAAGTGCCTCTGGAGCATATTTATTCCTCATTTGTTTCTCAGGTCCATCTTAAAGTGTATATAGATTGTGAATGCATTAACTCTGATGGTGCAGAAACATGTATATCAGGGGACTTTTTTTGCCTCTTCTGAAATGCATTTTCAGTTTCATGGCTTTTTTGCTACACATGTATCTATTCACCCTCAATGTACTTCCTTTTAATTTCTACCATTATTCAGATTATAAAGCCTTCTATATTACTGTACGTCATGTATCTCTTCTAGTTTTTTAGTAACCTCCATGTGTTTGAAGATGGTTATAACATATTTCTCATTGAACTAATTCTTTATTAATTAATAAGAATAGATTAAAAGATTTATTCAAAACCCTTCAGAGCCCAAGTGAGCAGAGATGCACAAGACCGAATAACAGAAGCAGGTATGGAATATGCTACAATTCAAAACAAGTTTGGTTGAATTCTGTCCTAAGAAGCATCTGTTCTATTGTTTATTTCAGCCTATTGGACTTTCAGAGAAACATTAGTATATCCAATGATTTGATAATGACAAGTGAGATTAAAGATGGTCTAATTAAGAAACAAGAGTTAAACCAGCATGGAATAGGAAAGCAGTGTGTGAACTAATTTTAATAGACACCAGTTGTCTCTTTTGGGTTATTTCTTCTCTTTCAGTTGCAAGGTTGTTTTACCAAAATGATTTTCCATTAGGCTAGTGACAGTCTCATTTTTCACTATCAAGTAAGTCTGCATTATCAGTTACATTCTATCTTATTATGAAGCTGTCTGTTCCAACACTCCACTATGATATTGTTAGGGGTAAACAGTATCACAGAATACTTAAAGCAATGGAAGATTCACTTCTTCATTAACATTTCTGTAAATATACTTTCAGAATGCAGTATGTCAAAGGCAAATTTTGAACAATAAAAGCTGATAGACCAAACAGTGTAGGGGATAGATAAAGACACAGATATAGCAGGCCAGTCTTCAGCTCCTCTCCAGCCACTTTGAATCCAGCATCCAGAAGAAGATGCAGCCTGTGGGCTAAATTACTCCTAAGACACAGAGGACCTCTAATTTTTGGCAGTCCTCAAAAAACAAAATAGACCTTGAGGCTACTCCAGTTTTTATCAGCTCTTAGTCATACCAAGACCTTGATTTTCCCCGTTTGAGATCTGATGTCAGTCTGAGAGACCAAATATATAAAGCAAACATAATGCTTATGACCTTCACTGTTCTCAAATTTAAATGTTTGTATAAATCACATTCACAATATTTCCTGAACTATAGCAAATCATATGCTATGACTTACATGTTTCTTACAAAACAAATGAAAATAACTCTTTAAGAGAGAACTGTTATTCCTCACACTCCTCTGTGTTTAGAAGTTTAGTCCCTTCTACTAATTCTGATTTTCAGCTCACTCTGAGGATTATAGTTTCGATCTGCACTAGTCTGGCACCAGTTTTAACTGGAAAACAGCCAGGAACACAGTCTGAACCATAGCTCATTCAGTGGGTCCAGAGTAGGAGGAGTTCATAAAGGAAAATGGTTTGCTGTTACGCAGTTGTTCATAAATATGTCTGGTTTTTTTACCTCATAGAGAATTGTGGCTTTCCATTTTTAAAATACTAGCTCGGAATATAAATTCAAATAATATTAATTTTAGGCACCTATATATTATTTCAATGAGATTCTTTAGTGCCATATCAAACCACACTGGATTTTTTCTTTGACCAAAATACACAGTTTCATATTTTAAAAGGTATTGACATTGTCTGAAGAAACAGCCATTTTTATGTGCCTAATTTCTTCTCTCCAGAAACATAAACTGACCTCAAAACTGCTTAAAACACTTTTAAAAGAAAGCTTTCAACCACCCATGTTATAGCACTGAAAGTCAAATATTTGGAAGATTTTCAATCTTTAAAAGATTTATTAGCATGCTATTTTCAGAAAGCCTTTCTAACCATTATTGCATTGTGCTAAGGGACTATGTTTAGTGTATTGTGGCCAGGTTTCATAGAAATTTGAGATATTTCTTTAAAATTACCAATAACGTTCACAGAGGAATATGAATTTTCTAAGTCAATGAATGCTTTCAGATCTGTGACTTCCATTAATGTCAGTGAAAAATTCCTCAGGTTTGTAGCCCTGCGCCTTAAATTAGATTCTCACACATTTCAGTATTCCTGATTATGTATCCTATACAACACATGCTATTACACTAATGAGGCCCAAAATTGCAAACATCCTAAATGGACAAAAGCATCATGATTTATACAAAATTCATATAAGGCATATTGCTATACATACAGTGTAGGACCTATAAAATTCCTTATACATGAAAATACAAGTGTGTTAAACTAAAACTAATACCTCTGAAAAGATGGTAAGGGTCAAAATAACCTCTTGCTGAAAGACTGTAGCCCATACATTTATCATTGTCAAAAGCATATATGTGTTAACTTGACAGATCCAATGGTGAAATAATAAAGTTATCTTTCAACTTTAAGTTACAGGAATGCAAGGCAACTATTTGTATTTATTTACCGAACTGTTGTGTTTAAATTAGCTCAATATCTTCTGTCACAATGCATAAAACAACATAGTTTGAGAGCATGAATCCCTTATACAGGACGGATATAGCTTTAGCAAGCTGGCTGCACTATTACATCAACTATCCATCTGACAACACATTAATTTGATGAAAACTCATTACAAAGAGGCCTTTCACTAAGCCTTTTAATTCCTGAAAGCTAGTAAGAAAGATGTCTTACTATGGGGCTTCTGCCAAATACTGAAGAGGGAGTAATAATAGGTATATTAGCTGTTTTCATTTTGTTCCCTGATTTTATGTGTTGAAATAAAACAGTAGGCAGTAGTAAAATTTCTTAGTGTGAGTTTCAAAAACAGAGTAAAATCTATTTCTAAAGTTCTCAGGGATGCTCTTTGATACACAGACTTTAACAAAATTAGCATTCTTCCTTTTGCAAATAGAAAATCTGCTTACCAAACTGTTAAGTCTGAGATTCTCCAGATCTACCTTTCCTCCAGTCCTGCATACTTTTACTCTCAGTAATTCTTCTCCCACAGTACTGATGATAGCTGGAGTATCACCAAGTTCTCACCTGGCACCGAACTTGGAAATAAGTTCTATTGTGCTTCATCCAGTCTCCCATCTTATGAATGATAATGACCTGATTCCCAGTGCCATTGACATAGGAATTAAAAACAGAAACTATTCTAAATTAACTTTACATTTTGGTTTTGATAATTCAAATATATTTTAAAGTCCTATTTGTATTTAATATATTTCGTTACTGTATTTAAAATATGGCTATATGTAAAAATATACGATCTTATTCTTCAATCTAAGTATTTTCTACCGATTGGCGCAATGTGATTTGAGGTAGGGAAGTATATAATATCTGTATAAAAAGCAACATAATTTTAAAAATTTAAAGCATTAAAAGTAAATTAAATATTAACTAGAAATAAAATTTGCTATTCCTAATACAAATATTTCTCTCACTGGAGAATATGTATGCACTTCTACATTTCACTTGTAACTCACATGTTCGCTCTGCAAGTTTTTACTGAGGAAGATATTGTGAAGTTCATGGAGATAAAAGAACTTAACTTGTATGTTCATTACACAGGGATATTCCACTGCTACCTAGAGATTTGAGAAGAAAATGTTTCTCTGGAACAATTGTTCTGAGATAGTTCCACTAGAAAGTTATGCAGAATAACTGCCTCTGCTATTTATTTATTTTCTTGTTTTGTTTTTTTTTTTGGGGGGGGGTTGTTGTTTTTTTGGGTTATTTTAAGGTTGTAATATTGGATTATCTGTACCTCAGTATAGAAAAGAACTTAATATATCATAGAGAAAATACTTTCTTTTTAAGTCACGGGTCACCACTAATTTTGTTCAACTTATCTACGAATTAATTTTCTCTTTACAGTGGTAGGTTGATACTGATACTGAAAATCCAACATATTTCTCTCTGGGCTGCTACTATCTTTAGCTACAAGAACTGCTGGATATTAGTTTTTTGATCCAAATGGTAGAATTCTCAACCTCATCTTTATTCAGGTCCCAGAAAGTGATTCTGAGAGAAGTGAATTACTTATATGGGAAGAAGTAGAAGAATTCAAAGAAAGAAAGAAAAGAAAAGCTAATTTAGGTTCACATACAACTTTCCTTTTCCTTACATTAAGCAATATTTATATATTCATTTTCTCTGAGCTTTACTGTATTTTGATTAGTCCCTGAAGCTTTGAAAATATATGAAGGACATTTGTCCCAGAACACAAAGTTTTACCCAAATAACATAATAATAAAAAACCTAGATCAGAATGGGAATTGTTAAAATTATCAAAGATAACTTTAAATTATTAATTCTATAATGAACCATTAATAATGAATGCAGGAAGTATTAGAAAAGCTATCACAGCATGATACCATCCAAATTTTACTTACCAGATGTGTTTTTTATTGATTTCCAGAATTGATAACTCAAGTGTTCTAAGGGAGGTATACTGGGGAAGCCATGCATACATAAATAAATAATTGCATGTGGAATAAGCAATGTTGCTGAAGAAAGTTTTGTGCACCACAGTCATTTTTATTCCTCTTTTGAAACATGCAGACTTAGGGAGGAGTCATGCAGAAATATGATAAGAGATTTACTGGGCTTGTGGTTTGTGTAGACACTCTGTTCTATTTCAGGCATCCATCTCAGGAGGAATAGTTTATATAGATATTTCAAGTGGCTCAATTTGCCCTTCAGTATTTTTATTAACTATTAAGGCTACCGTGCTCGCCAGATCCATTTAGGGATTTATCTGAGTGACCTAATTTTCAAACTATTTTGCTTATAAATCTTGTTACAATCAAAGTTAGTTTATTTGCACAAGATTTCTATAGTCATAACACTGAGATATAAATGGTCCAGATTTTACTACAGTTAACCTCAAATGTGTCACACACAGCCCAACCCTGTAAAGGTCTTTTGGCTTGAAGACACAGTAACTACATCAGTTCAGGATCTATCTCATGTTGATCTATCTAGTTACTCAAGTAGAGAACACCTCATCTGATACTTTACAAAGTCATCAAGACATTGAAAAATAAGATAACATCTACAGACAGAGAAAAACTTAGGCAAGAGTTTAAAAACCTGTCTCAGGTGTTCTTTGTTACCATTCACTTTTTACCTGTTCCTCCTACTTTCCCAAATAACAGTAGAATGTAACCCATCAGCCTAAGCTGCCCGAAACAGTAACCAAAATATTGTAGGTCAGTGAAGGCTCCACAAAAATGACTAAAAATATATTGCCTGGAACTGTACTATGTTTTGTATTCAATACAATATTCAATAATGATGTCTCGTCATAAAGAAGATTAAAAATAGAACAAAACCACAAGAAAAGTAAGCAGAGGCAAACATTCAGAAGACGTTGAGATTTTTTTAAACCAGACAACTGTGGATTTTCTCTGTGACAAATCTCCTTCCTAGACATAAAACTGTTACACAAGTCATTCTGCAAATTTAAGTATAACTCTTGCATGTGGCATACAAGAAAACTGATGCTTCAGGGCCAGGTAGCTGGCAGCCACACTCACCGTATACGCCTACATTTCAGAAAAGGTAGACAGTTGTTACACAAGAAGTGAGAAACGCATAAATAACCTCTGGCACTAGCAATAGTAATGCCCTTTCTTAGCAAACTGGTTCGCTCACAGTGCTCTTTTGTTTCTCCCTCTCAACTGTCAGATTCTGAACTGGTAATTTTCTTCATTAATGGAAAGTAGATTCTTTGGAACTGGGTAACGCTGGGAAGAGCAGCAACATCTGCTGTGATGTTTACTGTTCTTATTATTGTTTAAACAAGTGCTACAGGAGCCATTACATTTGCCTTCTTTAGCTAGTTAATTAAATCATGCAGGATTAAAGGGCTATAGATACCCCTGTTCATAAGAGGGAGAGGTCAGGAAGCAGAGAAGTGAGACACAAATACAGAGGCACTGGAATAAACTACTTCACAGGAGGCTCAGGTTCATACTACAAGCTCACTAGGAGTTCTTAAGCACTGGGAGGCTGTATATTCCCCAGGGAAAAGGAAAGGTATGTCCTCTGAATTTCTTTTTCATAGATTGCCTAGAAAGTATGAGTCATCTTATTTAAATGTATTAGGTTTTTATGGGGGAATAAAAAGAGATATGACAGGACTCCTAGACATCTCCTGACACCACTATCCCCTAAAGAAAACCTCAAAGAAAGTGGAAAAAATATTTTTTGTTTAAGATCTATCTTTCCTATTTCCTTTTTATTTGCATTAGGTGATGAGCCACTTTATAATCAATTGGCAAGAGCCTGGAGGGCACTCTTATCTGCCTCACACGAGAGCTATTAGTTAATTTTTTAATTTTTTTTTAAACAGCTCCACTTCATCTAGAGAGGCAAATATTCTGTGGAAGAGGGACACTGTTCCACTTCAGTTTTTAGAAGGGTGCTGGTTGAGGGTATGTGATCAGTACAGCACTGTGGAGAACTGTCTAACAATGTGGCCCTTACTTACCTTTCTCTGGCAGTCCTGTTCACTTTCTTATCAGAGTTCTACCACGGTAGAGGTGGTGCTTAGGGACGTGGTTTAGTGGTGGACTTGGCAATGTTACGTGCACAGTCTGACCTGATGATCTTGAGGGTCTTTTCCAACCTCAGTGATTATATGATTCTATGACTTTATGCTGAAGTAGACATAAACTCACTTTTTTCTGTTGGCAGTAATTCAATAACTCAATGTCAAGGATATCCAAATATTTCTGATCTCTATTGTAAGTATATATTTCCATTAGATGGCTTATTTTTTCTAGTTATTAGTTCATTAGCCATGGGTTCTGACAGAAGTAACACATTAGAACACTTCCTTTTCCACATGGATTTGCTCTTTGAGAGAATCTGAGGAGGAAAAGTTGGGTATTTTCCTCTGTTCCACTGATACATAAAGAAGAGGAGATATAACTGGGAATCAATATCCCTCCTTAAACACATAAATGAGGTGAAAGAATCAGTTATGGAAGGAATTCTACCACAGACACCCAAAAGAAAAATGCTCTCCTTTCTCGAGGGGGTGGAGGAATGAAGATGCCTACAAACTAGCTACAAAACATATGTGTCAGTATCAGTAATATTTACAGCTAAAGCTTCATGAACAGCAAGAAAGGGCACAGATATGCACATTCTTACAGATTGTGTTGAAGTGGCTTAAAAAGATGTTTTCAGCTTAGGCTAACATGTTCTAATTTGTATTGAAAGAGACTGCAAGTGTCAACAAGGTCATTTACCACATTCTAGCAATTGAGAAGGGAAGCTCGACTTTATAGAAGGATGCTTTACAGTCACAGTCATAAATTCTTGAACATTTCCTACATAGTGTGCAAGAGCTTGTCATTGTCCAGACTGCACAATACAGCTGTCATGATTAGCACAATTCTGGAACATTTACCAATGCCAAGGATTCCCTGCATCTACCTGCATTTACAACACAGGCAAGGCAGGACAGACTTCCAAGGAACTATGCGCTTAGGGATATACCTGAGGCTTTACAAAGCGGAAGAAAAAGGTATGTGGAAGGGACCTGGGCTTAAAGCATATTGTCCATAACTTTCTGTTGTAGGGTGATAAGAATAGGGAGCTCAAATGAGCGTAGCAATTATTCTGTAAACTCAGAAGCAGTCACCAAAGCTACACAGTTTCCATGAAGGACAAGTAGCTTAGGTGGCCCTTCTCATTGTCCCTGGCAGTTCATAATGCCACTGGATTGATATTAATAAATCCTGTATTCCAGGCCCAAAGCCATTTTTGATCCAGACTTCAGACCTTGCAAATCCCTGAAAGCTGAGGAGGCATCGCTGAGGTGATCCACTTGGGCTGGCTGTGATGATCTTTGCGCTAATTTCCCCAAGCTAATACAGACGTACTTGGGAGATAACTGTGGAAATGCCTTTCTGAGGAAAGTCAGAACAGTAACTCATGGACATTCAGTACAACTGCAGACACTTTTATTCCTATCTATGTATGTCAAGTCCTGTCATGTGCTTGCTGTGTAGGGACTGAGAGCACATACAAAGGACTGGAACAGTTTGACAATGACAAATACTGAAACTTCTTGCATCAGCATTTCTTCACTCTTTTGGGGAGAGACATTGCCCTTTTTGCTAACCTGGTTTCTTAGGTACACTCAAACTCTGTTATTTATTTTAAATACTTTCTTTCAAAGCAGAGAAAAGACAACTGCTGGGAGTAGGAAAATCTGCATTTTAAACTCACTGAACTGTTACTGAAAATCAATCTTCACACCTATTCCTATGCTTGGTCATGATTAAGAAGTCTTATGGCTTTGATATTTAAAATTTGGTTATGTATTATTGTTTGAGGATGAGAAAACACTGGCATTTAGCAATACTGCTGTAGGAAAACATCATGGTACAAGAAAAAGAACACAACAGATGGATAAATACAGATAGAAAGTTATATGTCATTTTTGCCAGTATCACCTCAGTTATAAAAGGCTAGGGTGGATCAAGATACAGAATGAGCTTTAAAAATATAATTCAGTTGCAGATTATTCACTTGCATTTACCATAAATATCTTAATAATTATTTCAAGATACACTGTTCTTCCATGTAAGCACATGCTATGCGTGAGTGAGGTTATCTGTAAGAGCAATAAATTCAGTCATAGCAGTAATAAGTAATTAGAGTATTTTTCAGTGACACAACTGATTTTGGGTAGGTACATTAATTTCTAATTATTTCAAGATACACTGTTCTTCCATGTAAGCACATGCTATGCGTGAGTGAGGTTATCTGTAAGAGCAATAAATTCAGTCATAGCAGTAATAAGTAATTAGAGTATTTTTCAGTGACACAACTGATTTTGGGTAGGTACATTAAAGTAATTTGTAACAAATAGAATCTGAAGTTGCACAACTAACATTTTTGTAAGATAATGTTTGCAAATAAATATTTCTCCTCACTTAGGGGAGATTAACTTTTTGAAGATTATACAGAGGTATTTAGGAGCCAATGAATAGCAAGCTAAAGTGATGAGAACACAGTTGTATTTTTCATGCCTGGAGAGAGGCAAAGATTTGTAGGCTTCCTTTCATCAGTCAGCATTAATTTCCCATTATGCCCATGAATCTATTGCAGTCAAGGATGGCAGAGCAACAGTAGAGATGGGTGAGTCAAAAACCATACTTATAATTTTAGTGTCCTACTTTGCAACTTCATTTGACGTACAATGCCATGCATGGATCATAACTTATTTTACATTGTAGCATGTAACTAATGGTCATGTTTCAGTGTCTTCTTTGACAGTGTAAGATAACTAGAGCCCTGTTAAAGTCTGTGTCTGAGGGAGCACAGGCACTTCTTGTTGCACAGGCTATCAACACCTTCTCAAATAAGTTCCACAAGAGGAGGTCTTCAATTGCATTGCATCCATAATTGCTGCAGGTTGTCAGAAAATATCTTCTTCTACTTAGGAATATAAATAAGGATTTGATACTATAAAACACTTTTGGAATGTCAATCTTTATTTAAAATATTTCATTATATTTTTGTTGTGTTTATTTCTACTGACTAAAAAAAATTCTCACTATAGGAAAACACTAATTTTATATTTTTTTTCCTTGAAAGAAAGCGGCTTAACATGAAGAAGCTTGGGAGAAGCTCAAAAACAACTTATTAAATTAAAAACAAACAAAAAACCCCAAGCAATAAACCTGCCAAAACAAAATAAAAACAAAGGAAAAAAAAAACCAAACTGTTTTTCAGGAAATACTGTAAAATGATCTAGTTACCCAATGCATTTTCTACAACAGGAGAAACCACAACACTTTTAGTGTTTAATTAGAGAAGAAAATAGGATCTTTTTTTTTCTTAATTTCTCCTTCAACATTGTAATTTGTCATCAAATTGTCTACATGGGATAACAGATTATAAGAGATTCCTCTATTGCCAAAGGCCATCTATTATATTCTGTTCCATATAGATTTTCAAACTGTCCATTCCTATTGTATGTATCAGCCAGAAGCACATGCACCAATGTGAATAATATATGCAATTGTATCAACAAACTCTTACAACTTTTGCCAATGAGTAGCACTTGCAACCTGAACAACCAGCATAACTGAAAGTGCTAACCCCACAATGCTAATAGCTGCTCCAGAAAAGACAAGAAACCAGTTGTCAAACCAAAAGGTCACTTTAAACTGAAATGGCTTGACATGCTACCCAATGCAAGCTGTGGTGCAGTTTAAGTAATAGGGGATGGTACTTTCTGACCCTTTAGGAATGGAAACTAGGTAATTTCTATAAATAATATAAAAGAGTAATCATAGTATAGCTCAATAGTCATTATGACCGATACTGATTCTGCCATCCTGTGCAAAAAGGGAGATAGCTAAAATAGATTCACCTAGTAGGTACATTATTCCTCTTCTATGATTGTTATGTTCAGAAGAGCAAAAACTCCTCTGGGTTTGCTTTATAGAAGTTAATTTATTCTGCTTGCAAAAATGCAAGGAAAAAGTGCATATTCTTCAGTTACTTGTATTTACAAAACGTTCACTTTTTTGTGGGACAGCTCATGGCCTCATTCACTAAGATAATAAACACAGATATTCAGCTGTTTTAACAGCAGCTCCAGATTGGTGTCTACAAAACCTCAGGGACAAATACCTATCCACCACACACAGTTAATCACACTTGTTTAGAAGAAAGCTCCATTCATTTTTGTCCGTAAATCAATGGAGGAAACTGCACATGTGGCCAACAGCTAACACAGCACCACAAAATACAAACAGATTGTCAGGGGTATTTTAAACTTCTCTTTTTATTACTGACAGAGAATGAAGTTGTGGGGAACATGAAGACAATCATGGCACAAGTCAAACTGGAAAAAAGTCTAAGAGAGGAAGAACACTGAATAAACATCTCAAGGGTATAAAAGACAAAAAGAAACTTCAAGGAAGTTTGCAGTGCAACAGAATCACACTGTTAAACATGAGATGAATTGAAAACATGCCATGTTTGAAACTCCATCTACTTTTACCTGCTGCCATGCTTCTGGCATTAAAAGACACTTTTTTAGGGAATATTGAAAAAACTTAAGCTTCAAATCACAGGAAAGCGAGATTCCTAACAGAAGGGGAGAAACCTAGTATGACATCCCTGTGAAGGTGCTGACTATTTGAATCAGGGATTTTCAAGATCAGTGAAACCATTAGTATTTCAGGATGAGCTAACTACTTCACCAGGAGCTGGAGTTCACTCACTTCAACTGCTAGCCATTCAAGTGAAGGAAATACATACTGAAGTAATTGGAAAGCATATGCATGATTAAAGCAGACCCCCTCAGGGTAGCTAGAAAGGATTGTTTCTGATGCAGATGATGGGTTTTGAGAACCTGAGGATTCCTTGGAAGACACATGATTCAGTTTAGGAAGTTTGTGGATTTAGACCTGTAAGTAAGAGGAAGAATGCAAAAGGTGTTCAGCCACAGATACAGCACTTTGGAAAGCTAGAATTAGTTGTTTGGTCTGAAGAGAAGGAAAAGGCAAATGAAGGCAAGCCAGACAGAATCTGAAACAAGATATGATAAACTCTAAAATTAGCATTTCTAGTTTTAAAGGTTGTAGTGCTGTTTTACATGCCATATTAATAGTTAAAGCCTAATAACTTTAAGTTTTGTGCTTTTGCACCCACCCTAATCAAAGTTAAGAGGAGGGAATACTTTGGTTAGTCAATAATACAGTATAACAAATGCTAATGGGTGAAGGGCATCGAGGCTAACTCATAACAGGCAGGTGGAGAGGCAAAAGCATGTGGAAGCAAAGGAAGTTCCAGAGATTAAGCATCAGCTTGCTTAATACATGCAAAGAGAGGAAAAAGGATGTGACCTTTTCATAATGAAGTTGGGTTAAATGCAGTGTGTGGGAGGGAGGGATGAGGCACTTTGTTAATGGAACACTAGAGTAGTCAGCCAGTAAAAGCTACAGAGAGACTTTTTGAACCCAGGTCTCCAGGTAGTATATGCCTTCCCTTGACTCAAATCTTTCCAAGTGTCTCTGAAAGAAACCTTGATGAAAAGGAATGGACTAAGGCAGAATAATCACATTGTTCAATACACCATGCTGAGACACTTGAGGGGAGTGATAAGAGAACTGACACACATTCTTGCACACAATATATGTACAGGTGTATAACTTGCATTTATCTGCTTCTCTTCAGTGTATTTCTCTTATCCAAATACACTATTTCTCATATGAGGAAAAGCAACAGGAAGAAGTCAGAGAAGCAGTTTTTATCACTGAATAGCAAAACCAAGTTTGATTCAGGAAAATGGAAAGCTTTTCAGAGACCCTTATTAATGGAGCTTGTGTATTCTTAACATAGCTAACCCCAAACCTCAGGATACAGAGGATGATTTTATTAGCAGACTTGAGTAAATGCAATGGCTCAGATACACAGTACTGCTCAAGATTCTTAGAGCAAATGTATCTGATTCCCTAAGGATTCCTATCTTTAAAAGGCTCTGCATTACCCTTGAATAGAGGGCTTGACCAGGGCTGGCTTTTTAGTCACTAAACACTAGAACAGCCTTGACTGGCATTTTGTGCTAGTGAAGACTTTAATCAAGAGCATTTAAAACAGGCTGGAAGCTACTCAGCAAAACTAGCTAATCTGGATGAAGATAACTGAGGTCACAATCAAAGCAGTTTTCAAGAACACCACGGTTATGTTACGATTCTGCCATACAAAATAATGTACTTTCTGTAAAGCTATTAAAGTATGGAATTTTGCTGACTAGTTTGCCCTGTCAAGAGTTTTAAACTAATCAAACCATCAGCCTCCAGAATTTCAGGGAGGTAAGAAAGTGAGCATGGGCTCAAATATATACTGTGGCACACAGTAAACTTTACTATCTTGTATTGCTTTTTTGTAAAATTGTTTTAAATGTGTTCAGTTCCTCTTTTTGGAGAGACTTTCATATTCTAGTTGTGTGACAAGTTACCATATACTGGCATTTCAATGTTTACTGATCCAGCTGGTACATATAAGGTGAGCAATGGTGGTCACAAATTAGTGTCACAGGCTTAAAGAGTTCTAAAATCTGGTTCTGACAAAAAAAAAAACAAAAAAAACAACAAACAGTGATTCTAGTTGTGTTATTTTCAAATGAGAAAAAGCAATTAAAATCTTCACTTGAACTTGTAGGTAGGCTCTGACCACTTCCAGAGCTCCAGTAGAGGAAAGAGGCCTTAAAACCAAGAGTAGCTGACAGTTCCTCTCATTACAAGAGCAATATAGAAAGCCTGCAACTTTGTATCCAACCTGTTATGCTTAAGAGTTTGCTGCTGTGACTCACAGTACTGATACATTATTCACGTAAAACATTAAGGGCCTGATTCTTCACTCAGAGCCATTCACTTCAGAACTAAATCTACTGAAATTGCTGTGGTTTAAAAATCAGTGCAACTTTGTTAAAAGAGAATTGAGCTTCTAAAGCACCATCCAGTGCAGTGGAGTGATGAATTATATAACATTAACAAATCTTATAACTCTTTGGTAAATGAGAACTTGATGACAAACCCTCAACAGGCTTGACAGCTACGATAAGAGCCACAAAGTAAGCTTGTTTATCTGCAGATTATCTGAATTATTCAGGCCTCTTGGGTTTTCAAAATTGAGCTGGAAGTCTTGCACAGACAGACTTTGCCAATTGTGTGTACAGTAACGAGAAAAAAATATTCCCAGAGAAATTTCCCATGACAAAATATCCCTGGTAACAAAAGTATTTTTTGTGTGTGTGTGTTGTGGTTTTTTTTGTGTTGTGTTTTTTTTTTTCTACATTAAGTGATCTTGTCAATCAACTAGGACTACAGTGAAAATGTTCCTGAAATAGCTACTTGTAGCAGCCTATGAAGGAACCAATGGTCTTTCCTCACAGGTGAGAAATACATTCTTACAATTAGAAAAATATATTTAAGACCATCTATTTTTCACAACACAGATTTTACAAAACATCCTGACCTGGAGAGGACTAGCACTAAAACTGCAAAGACATTGAAGAGCTGTACTCCTCTCCACTCTCATGCTTGCAGCCCGATCCAAGTCCACTGTCACTACTGACAGACTACTTTTCCATTTGAACTTACAAGATTTTGAACTTGGCATTAATTATGGCACTAAATGATT
>NW_009970717.1:4101944-4240904 GCF_000747805.2 Chaetura pelagica
AAATAAACATTTTTTACTCACAGATTTTAAGAATATGAAGATGATTGTGGCCAGCAAAGGACATTTTATGATGCCTAGAAGATAACTATCAAAATTTCCCAAAAGCCTATTGCTGCATTTTCTACCACTTTGAATCTTGATTGCCTTTAATAGGAAGAATAAGGTGCAAAGCCTTACTTGAAATTCTTTTCTTCCTCTTGCCAAGCTGATAATAGCAACTGCTTTTCTTTGCACCTTTTGTGTTTAGTACTCCAGAGCCACTTACTTAAAAATTGGTCTTCACCTTCAATCTACAAACCCTTTTCATTGAGATATTGGCCAAAAAAAGGGAAAACTTCTTTTCCTTCTAGTCCTTTAAAAGCTTTTATATGCAAGGTGGGGGAAGCAGGAAGAAAGAGAGATCAACCTGAAGTAGCATTAGACACCATTCTTTGGGAGAAGGGATAGAAAGGTGGCACATAAAGATACTAAAAATAACACCTCTAAATTCAAATCCTTGTAACAATGAAAACAAATCTGTGTAAAAGTAATGTGGGATTCACAGTGAAAAGATCTCAGAAGAAAGCAGTTTTTCCATGTACACATGCCAGCTTGCTCCCTTCTCTGCCTTCTCAAAAATAATTGAATTATTTCTCCTTTATAACAGTACAATGGAATGACGTGTTTAAACCTATCACCGTTGTACTGAGGAATGATAAAGAACATTCAGTTTCAATTTCTCTTTCTTACAGTGTTCTTTGTGATACTCCTGTAGGAAGCAGGAAGCAGCCAGCCAGGCTGCTGAGGTTGAAGGAAATGCTTGAGGACCAGAGTGTGATGAAACACAAAGTCACTAAGTTAATTGAATTTGAAACTGAAAGTAGGAGACTATGCTCAACAGGGAAGAAAATGGTCCTTTTAAAACACTTATAATTGCTGATCTGTCTTGTTTAATAACTTTTCTTTATTTAAAAATACACATTACTCTGTTTTGATTTTATTTGTGGAGCTTATAGTAAGAGAAGGCCTGGGGCCGGTCTCTGGGAAACTCGCATTCCTTGTAGTTCTTCACCTGGACTAGACCTTCCTTCTTCTCCTTCAAATTCTGTTTAAAGTGAGTCTAAAAAAGTAAGACTTCAAAAGCCAGAGTAAAGAAGAGGTGGAGTCTATGCATAAATGCAAATTACCTTTTTTTCAGTTTTTCAGGTTTTTTTTATTCAACTAGAATCAATAATAAAACTCCCCTTAGAACATTTCCTGCAAAGATGCTAGGTAGGATTCTTAACAAGGAATCTAGAAATTAAAATGAAGGAGACTGTAAGAAGGAAAAAAAATAATAATAATATTGAGAGAAAAAGTTTAACAACAGAAGATGTACTTAATACTGTTTTTCATGTATTTAATGTATTTAATTTTGAAATACTTGTTTGAGTGGCAAAGAGAACTATGAATCTAATTCTTAATGTTGCATGGGGGTTCTGTCATTGACCTCTATATACACAATCGAGACTGAGTAAATTGATGGATCACGGTGCATTTCAATTTTCAATAAAATCATAGAAGTAGGTCACTAAAGTACAGGGTCAAAATAGGTTTTTTATATACTAAAGACAAGAATGATTGTTTTCATAAAAGAAGTGTTTCTCAAGCAATAAGGCTTGTGACAAAAAAATAATACTAATCGATGTGTTGTATCCAAAGGGGTCCAATAATGAATTTCAGTTACATTTACACTACAATATTCCTCATTTATTGTTCAGTGTGAACTACAGCATATGAACCTACTGATTCAATAAAAATAATCAAGTGTCTTCAATACAACAAGATGAATGGGATCCTGGGGCTTTAAGAAACTTCACTGATGTAACACACATGCTTATTCTCTGACAGTAGTTTCACATTATTGTTGATTTTCAAATACATTCTTATAGTATAAAGGCTGGTTATAACAGAATTAATGTTTTCCACTACTTAAAAACTCTACACAGTGGGGAATTTATCACAAATACTTCTCAATTTTTAAAGGTTTTGTGTATGGTACTTTTATGCAAGTCTTACAATTTCAGTGCACTGTGTTTGCCTTGTCTGCAAGTAGTTGCTAAATTGACATACCTTTAGATGTAGTCTTATAAAAAAAGCCTTAGATCAGATATTAATCAGGTATTTGATATGCTGACTTACATGAATATCTGCAGAGGAGTAAAAACCTCACTTGCTAGGTTCTTGCTACTTACACCATTAAATACTCCTTCAAAACTTTTCTATTAAGACTACAAAATCCTAAAACTGCTCAAGTACATAGCAAAATTTCTGTTGACACCAACATCATGGAATCAATACTACCAGCGATGTAATTTGCATTGGAATTTTGCTCTTAACTGAAGTTGTAGGTAGGCCAGCTACTTGTAAGAAATGTCATTCATTGATAACTATATAGTAAGAAGCAGTCTTAACATGGTAATATATATTACTGAAGAGTCTATGGAGCTTTCAGGAGTAGCAGAAAAGATGAGTAGTAAAACTAATGAGCTATGCTATTAAGTGTAGGCATTTATGAAAACATGATTTAGCAAATGCTTTTTTACTTCTATTTCATTCCTTCTGAGAAAGAACCTTCCCCCCAACACAGTAATGATGATATTAAAAAATTTATATTGTAATGAATTAATTCCTAAAATATTTGCATGTCATCTCAAGTTTTAAAAAAAAAGCTGTAAAACACATCCCATTTGATGTCTTTACGATAATGGGATCAACAGAAGATATTAAGTGCATCACAAAATTGGAAATGAAAATAGAGAATGGAAAAAGGATGTGATATGTAGTCACCACTTAATATTTTCAATAATGAACAGGAAAATATTATATAGAATTAATTATTCATATACTTTTCTCCCACATGCACCTGAAAAAGGAACAGTTCACTTTGCCTTAGAAATATTTTAATAGGTCTGTTATTCTGTCCCTTGCTTTCTTGCTAAATGTACAGCCAATTGTATGGCATCTTCTCTTGGTGGATAACCGATTTTCTTTACCTATGTCTTTTTTCACCCCTTTTTTCTGGATACTTGAATAGAAAATAGAGATTTCTAGTATTTCTACTGCACACTGTCTCTGCAGATTAATTTTTCAGATGAAGTCTACAGAAGTAATCTGTTAGTCATGCCGCTTTATCATAGTTTTATGAGTGAAGAAAGTTTGACATTCAACATTACTGTGAATGGATGCATATAACATAGTAAGCTTGCCTTAATAACATCTCTGTTGGTTAAGTCTAGTAGAGATTGTGAAACAGCATGCAGAAAAAAAAGTCTAGGTATAAAATGCACACTTATCGCAGCAGCACTAAATATCTGTCTTCATACTTAGAACTGAAATTTAGGTTCATTATTAACTCAAATTCTGCATTTTTACAAATATTACTTGTTTTGTTTTGAATGAATGCTTAAAAATGTGGCACTTAATTATTGCTCCTTCTGCATCAAATAGTATTATCATAGAAATAAAACCCTAGTACATTTTTTATTCATTGGTAGATGGAGCTGCATAAATGTAAAGTTTCTAGATTCTTTGGAGAGTGACATCCTGACCAGGAACTAATAGAGTCTGAATTTTGCCAATAATTTTAAATAGAATAAATTTTTAAAAGTCTACAAGACCAGTGAGTGGGGCTAGCTGAAAAGGTTTTTTATTTGTTTATAAATTTCAAACAAAGAACAATCAGTGGTTCCTACAGCCTTATTATTGAGGAAACTTGCTGACCCAGATAAGCTACAGATAGGATTTTGTATTAAATCGCATTTATATGCCATACAGTATGGAGGATTTGGTTATAGATGAGTTAGATGGCCTTCATTTGGCTACTCTTACTGGGAAAAGAATAAACTGTGAAGAAGAGATCAGGTCGATGTTTTTGCCAGTACATTTCGACATATCTTTTGAAGCATCCCATAACAAAACGCTTCTTTTCAAATTAACATTTTTTGGACATTCTTCATTGTGCTATTACAACTAAAAGCCTTCTGTTGTTTTCTGTTCCGTGAAAGTAAAGATAAATGATACTAAGGATGACCAGAAGAGAGACCTACAGAAACATACATGCCTGTTCAATCTCCTTCCACACCCAAATAAGTCTAAAATGAACTGGGTGCGGCTTTTCCATGTGAATATTTTCAGCTATACCAGTAAAATTACAGAGCTAGAAAAGGGATCAGCCTAAAAGAAATAAATAAACAAAACATCAAAGGGCATACAATAGAGTTTTTTCTCTGAGCCATGAGTTAACAGCCATAGCACCGCAATCCCAACCATTGCAGGAATTTGCTCTCAAAAGACAGGAAAGTAGTCACATCTCCAAAATACTCTCATTTAAAAGATCAACAAAATGCTCAGCTTGAGAATCTGTCAAGACACAGGGAAAGGGAGTGAATCAGAAGACAATCATGTCAGATGTACCAGGCTGATGTGGGAACAGAGTTTTTAAATTCAAAGGCCTGCCTTCCTGCTGTCCTTGCAGTTGTTTTGTATCGGGTGTAAGTAAATGAAATCAGAACTGGAAAACAGTGGGTTATGCTGTAGGAGCACAAATAGTTACATAGAAAATAAGGCAGAAAAGAGATTGTTGCAAGCAGCAATATGGAACAGGAAACAGGGAACTAGTAGCAGGTTCAGTATAGAGTATTTGCTTCAGACATAAACCGAGATGATCTGACACTGCATTCTGTGTGTTAGACTCTCTGCACCCATTCTTCAGGAAAAGACGACCTTTCCATTAAATCATGTGGCAACGCCTAGACTTTTCTCATATTTTAATAACCATTAGCCTCACCAAAGCATGAAACTCTTTCCACCACCCACTTCTCATTCAAGGTGAAGCAACATTTATAGTAACATCAATAATGAACAGTAGGATGGGATAAAGGTATGTGGATCATCACTAGTTCTTTAATGAGACCAGGCAGGATGGTAATCACTTTGGGGAACTGATTCTTCCTCAGAGTATTTTGCCTAAAGATGCTGCAGGACAAGAACACAGACAATAGCTAGAAACCATGCTATCTTAATGAAAGATACCAGATCCTGTTGGATCTTAATATTATATGGCTCTTCTAGCCATAGCTACAAGTCAGGTTATATTAATACCATTTTTTTTTTGGTGGAAAAGACAGAAAAACCCCAATACAACAGAAAAGCCCCAAATCTGCTATGATGAAGGAACAAGAGAAGAAAAATGGCATCACATGAGCTATCAGGCTTAGGTATGTTATTAGTATTCAGGACACGACAAAACAATGAAACGTCAGCTAGAAAGTTCTGATGAGAAAAGGCTTATGTGATTGACACCCTAATGTAAAATCACATCTGTACATTAGCTTACATATATGTAAGATGGCTTATTAATTATATAGCTAACCTGAGCTCTGATAGCAATTTTAAAAGTTGCTGAAACAAGTCTACACTGTGCCCTAGGAACACCATCTATTCCATTCCTGGCTCTGTCTACAGATCACATTTGCAGGCCAGCTCTGTCTTCTGCTGGAAGTTGCTGTGCATTTTTGCCTGAACTTAAGAAGATTTTGTCAGAACAAATGTACTCTCTGTGCTGTAACTGTTAGTCAGACTCTGCTACTCTACCCAGAATTTTCAGGCTGTTGTATATCAAAACTACTCTGCTCAAAATAAACTGTTATCTCCTGCACTTTTCCAATAAGAGACAGATGAAACACCCCACTAGTCTTTAAGCTTTCTAACCACATGCATACCCTCAATTGACCCCCCTCTTGCAGTAGAAATAAAAACATTTTTTGTCAGCAAACCAGGTGAAAGTTTCCAAGACAAGTAACATTTAAACAGGATATTTCATTCACATTATATAGAGCCTCAAAAAAAAAACACAAAAAAAAACCAAACCAAAAAAACACCAAAAAAAACCCAACAAGAAGTTTTTCTATTCAGATCAAATTATTGGTCAATTTCTAGCAACCCTATGAAAATTGTGGGGTTTAAAAAAAACAAACCAAAAAATGTACCTAATAGACTGAGTTAGTTAATTTCTTTCTTAGGTAACAGTCCCTGTATATGACCTTGTAGCTTTACCAAGTGAGACAGACAATCTGTTTTGTCCAACTGACTTTTTCTTTCTGCTAACTTCCCTCTGTTTCCACCCATATAATTTATTTTTTTAACAGAAGAAAATAATTTTAATTTTAAAATTATCATACTTTCTTTTCACATGACCCGTGTTTCATATATAAGAATTTCTACATCAGAACAAGAGCCCTCTGCATTTCAGAAAACAACTGACTCCTTTTTCCTTCTCTCAGGTAAGATTCTGATTCCCTTTTTCCTTTCCTCATAGATTATTTAACCATTTTGCTGGCCCTATGCTGGTCTCTTTAGTAATTCAACATCATTACTCTAGCTCCTTCCAGTGGTAAATCATAATGTTCAACAAGAAAAGAATAGAGCTTTTAATATATCTTTACTCATTTTCCTCTACATAAGCCAAAAGACTGTCTTCTAAAGCAAATCTTTCTGCGTGTCCTAGTTGCATCCAGGGCAAATGAAGGAAAATCAAGCGCAAAGGGTAACTGAACCTCAAAGGTACAGCTCAGCTTCATTCACATTGCTAGCACATTTTGGATAAGTACCCAATGTTGTAATTTTATCTCCATCACAATACAGCTTGTGACTTTTTTTTTTTTTTTTGTCTGCTATAATGCTCTAGGATAAGAGCACAAACAGGATAACACAATCTTATATTTCAGGCTGAGCACAGCTTGCCTAACTCAAAATGAGGGGAGTCACTTGAAATAAAATCATGTTCTGATAATTACGTGCTTTTTGAAAAATTGTTACCAAATAAAGGAATGGGAAAGCAATATTTAAGCAAGCATGTAAAAAGATACTTTATATTACCTCATTACAGATTCATATATATGAGAACTTCTGAAGGAACTGAAATATGAGCTCTGAACTCCTCTGAGGATAAGAGCACAAACAGGATAACACAATCTTATATTTCAGGCTGAGCACAGCTTGCCTAACTCAAAATGAGGGGAGTCACTTGAAATAAAATCATGTTCTGATAATTACGTGCTTTTTGAAAAATTGTTACCAAATAAAGGAATGGGAAAGCAATATTTAAGCAAGCATGTAAAAAGATACTTTATATTACCTCATTACAGATTCATATATATGAGAACTTCTGAAGGAACTGAAATATGAGCTCTGAACTCCTCTGTGACCATCCAGACTTTAAAAAAACCAAGAAGTTCCAAACAAAACATATGAGTCACAAATGCTAAAAACAAGTTTATCAAGAGAAGCCTGTGACAACATTATGGGAGAAATTTTGAGTACTGCTGATTACAGTCCTGAAAAATATTGAAGTAAAATAAACTTGTTACAGAAAGTAAATAAAAAAACTGAAGAAACAATTCATTACAGAGCTGTAGGCACATTAACAATATTCAGCAGTTCTGCAATCACAGCCATAAACTGTCAGCAGAGAATATATGTGATCATTTATTTGATTATAAAGTACCTAAGAGTGTTCAGCAGGTCAGATTTTTCAGCTGGCTGAGTTTTCTAATAGCTCTTCTCAATCAATGGATTGTGCTGCACAGTGGAACACTGAGCAAAGATAGCAGGATGATGGAGCTCAGTGACCCAACTATTTAAATAAAAAAAGAACTGTCGACAGCAGCTCTACAAATGCTACTTCCTACAGGTTTCTGTTCAAAATCTTTGCTTCTGCTGCTAACATAAATTTAGGTCCTCATCATTAGATGCCATGGTGCAATAAACTGGAGTTGAACAAATACATAGGGAATCATTAGTCTGAACAGTAATTTGACCTCTGCACATGATTTAAACCTCAATCTTTCATAAGACTATGCACGTGCTTAAATCTATCTACATGTAAAATGCTATTACAATTAATCACCGGGAGCAAGCTGGTTGAGGGAATCAGTGAAAGAACATTTACTCCATGTCTTATAATTGGTTGAATCTGTTTCTTATTAATCAAACCCTACTTAGCACTTTAGTATTAGTTATGCCTAAATTGAAAAGCTGGTTACCCATTTTGTTTCACAATTCACATTTCTCTTCCACAAGGAAAATTCTTCTCAGTTAACTCCCTGGCAACTTCAAGGAGAGGTTATGATAAAAATGAACACTATCACCCAAGGAATTGTAAAGCTCTTGTGCCCAAGGGCCTTACGGACAGATTCAAAGGCAGATGTAGACTGTTAAATGTGACTCAAGCACCTAAATTCTCCAGGATTCCAAAATCGTTATTTTGAAAGCTTGCTCAGTTTATCCTAGAGAGGAATGGATGCCTAAATTCCTGCATCTTTAAGCTTCAGGCTGTCCATAATTTTGACCAAGTTTGAGCAAAACTGGAACAGCATTTACCTTGAAAACCTGATTGAACACAAACTAAGTCATGAGCCCCTCATTAGTGGATATTATCGCAGAGAGTGTTACGGAGTCCACAGAAACCTACCAATGGGCATCTCTGAGGACAGGAGCCTACTTAGGATGCATTTTTCTACTTTCCTGATTACAGCTGAATAATTCTCCCCAAAATGGCTAGGCTTGTGGCGAGGAAGAAAGAGAAGTCCAGGCTCTACAACCTAGCAGGGGACACACTTCCAAAAGGAGCCAGGCCGCTTATTCCCACACAGTCACTTCTGCGTTAATTGCAAGAACTGCACACGCCCGGTTCCCTTGCCTCTCTACCCACCTTTCTCGCTGCTGCATTTCCACTTTGACGCTGTTAGTTTTGCTTGCCTCCCCGCCCCACGGCCCAGCTTCCAGGCGGCAGGGAGAGCGGGATCGCAGCGCAGGCCCAGCTGCTCCCTCGGGAAACGCCTCGCGCCGGCCGCTTCCCGGCAGCTCTGCCCCAGCCGGCGCGAGGCGCTGCCTCCGGAACAGCAGCGCTGTCGAGTGAGGCGAGGCCTGAGGCGGCAGCAGCCAGGGGAATTGCTGAAATGGCTGCTCGTGGTTCACCAGGCCCGTGGTGCGCTGAGAGGGACGAAGCTTTCGGAAGAGAAGGCAGCTCTGGATTGCCCTGCCCTGCAATGGTGGGAGTATAAGGGAGAGGGCGCTGGTTGTGCCCTTCGTGCCGGCGCCGGCAGCGGAGCAGGCGCGAAGGCCTCGTGGGCCCCGCGGAGCGGGAGCGGGAGCAGGAGGTACCGCCAGGTACAGCTTCAAGGCTTTTTATTTAACGGCTCCACAAGGAGTTTTGAGTTGCACGAGTTTTGGTTGTTTGCCCGAGTTTATTCCTCGGGGCTTATTTAAGGAGGCAAACGCGGAGAGTGGAGGTTTGATGCATCCGTTTCAGGAAAAGTGCAGTTTTGACTGACTCAGGTTCCCACTTCTTACTGATTAGCTCCGAGCAGCTCCCCCGCTCATAATAGCAGGTTTTTCGAGAGCAACACATCGCCAAATGATCTCTATGCCGAACAGAGACAACGAGTGAATAGGCTGCCTGGTGTAAGGTTCTCAGTTCAGCTCCAAGGGCGAAGAGCTTAATGTTTAATGGGTCTAGGCCTGGTAACTTGAACCTACCAAAACCTTTCTGTATCTGTAATTTTGGAGATGTACAATTGCCATTTTGAAATCTTAAAAACAGCTGAGGAGATAAAAATCACAGGGTAGTGAAAAAGCAGAAACCAGCAGGTTCCATCTGGTTCCTTATCCTTCCCTCTGCTGAAAAATCTGGCTATAATGTGTGAGGAGAGGGTGCTGAACAGCTTGAAAGGTTAGAGTGTGATTAATAGGATGATGTATGGATGCCACGTGATAGTCCCCCTACACTATCCAATTCAATTTGGCCTATATTGCCTTGTAGAAAAGATTTAAATAGTCTTTCAAGGCTAGAAAAATAACATTAATGCAATCCTCTGTTCCTCAGTATGATTCTCTCAAAAGTAGACTGAGTATGGAGAAATAGTTTCAATAACAAATAGAAATCAGTTTAAATAAAATACTCCTCCATCCCAAGACAGAACTCACTTTGAGAATTGCTTCTTGTGAGTTAAACTATTACTTTCAGACATAAAGTTCTGTTAAGGCATGTTATGAAGTTAGGAATTATATAATGGTAAAATAGAAGATGTTAACAATTGCTTTCTGTAGTAAATGGAGAACTTGGAGAGGAAGTTGCAAAGAACTCTATGTGTAAAATATTGTCACAAACCTTGACTAACTAGTATTTTTTCAGAATATGTTGGTCATGCAAAAAGGGATCTTAGGAGCCTAAGGAGGAAAAAGTTAACGTTTCCAAGTGGGGGGGGGGAATCAGCATGTGTATGCATTTTGAAGGAAATAGTGGTTTTGGCTGTTTAGTAAAAATAGAACAGTTTAGAATTAATCTACCTGAAGAAACATCATGTGTACCTATAAGCATGTGTATCACTTTTTTTTTTTTTTTTTTTTTTACATAGTAGTACTATACAATCTAATTCATCTTTGTCTCTGAAAACATTCCTGGAAAATAAAATATGTTTTCAGGGACTTATCTTAAAGTCTTCAAGAGCATGATATTTAAGATGCATGATACTGCTCCAAGGAGATGTTGAGTATTGGTGAATTCAATGCAATAAGTAAAAGCTATGTATTCTAGCAAAATGTGGAATGAAAAAGGCTAGCTAGAAAAAGAGCTAAAAGATTCTCCTGGCAAACTTACTCAGTTTGTTGTTGTTGTGTGGTTTTTTGGGGGGTTTTGTTTTGGTTTTGTTATTTGTTTGTTGTTTGGAGTTTTTTTTGTTAAAAGTCCCAATGGAATTGTGAGGTTATCTAGGCTTCCAGAGATGATTGAGCAATTTATTTTTTAATCCAGATTTCAGATATTAAGTATTTCATCATTATGAACAAAACAAATTGCTGCTGTACATTAAATCACCATGTTTTCTCTTCTACTTCAAACTGTCTATTTCTTAGTTCTTCTGAAGTCCAGTTTTCCTTATTTCTTTTAATTCTATTTTGCATATTCCCTCATTATCCAATTACCTTTAAGTTAATGACTGACAGAGAATGTGAGAGAACTTTCTAGTATTCAACTGTCTGGTTAATAAGACTCTGTGAGATGCAGAGTTTCATGTAACTGTTTAGTGTGTGTTCCCTTTGGTCAGTTGTATTTAAATATGTTGTACTCTTTATGTATGCTTTACATTGATACCTTTTTCAAAGCCTAATCTTTCCCATTTAAAATGCACTTGAACAATACTGAATCCAGAGATTAGTTAGCAGCATAAAGTAGTCACCTTCACTTTTTTCGTTCTGTTTTGTGAGAGTTTGATCTGGCAGTGGAAAATAGCAGATTATGTATTCTGAGAAACACTTAACCGCTCTGACACTTTTAGACCTTTAAAAAATTTAAATCTGCTTGCTGTTTTCATGAGACTGTTGCCTTGCAAAATGGGTGTAACTGTTCCAGTGAGTATTCTAGTAAATATGTGAGCATTACAGTCTTTTATCTATAGTTTTTTTGTTTGCTTTTGCTTTTTTTTTCCTACGTAGTTAGCTGTAAAGATCTTTGGAGTAATTTAATGTATATCTGCAAACTCTTAATTCTTTGACCGATGTGTAAATACACTTTGTGTTTGCATTGCCTATCACTATGGATCAATTGCCTATTTGGATCTGTTAGTGATTCTTTAAAAACTAGATATCTGTATCTATATATAGATACATATATATCTATATCTATATTTATCAACTATATATATGCTTTTTTAAAAAATATTAAAATGTATATCTAAACAAACACACACAAAATGAAGGCTAACTATCCAGGGCCATACGTTGGAGTGGTGAATTTCTACATCTCTGTGTTAGAGAACTGGTATGCATTTGCCCAATTTGTGGTGCACTGTTTGTTTATACTGAGGATTGAATTGGCTTGTGATATTGTCACATTATCTGCACTGCAAGAGAAGCAGTTGGGAACAAAGAAGGGGAAAGATACTTGGGAAGTGACATGGGGAAACAGGAAGGTGGATGGTATTTTTACATGATCACAGCCTTGCTGCTGTATGTGTGCCTTAGAAACATCATCAAATAAATAGACATGTGCTTGTGAGAAGGACAAGGTTTTCTAAATATTTATGAACCAGAAGCGGTAATCTAATTTGTGAGTATAAAATACAAGAAGGGGTTATAGCCCTTTGTCTGAAGCATTGCACACTCTGATCATTGAGACTCTACATGAATGCTGCAAAAACTGGTTCTGTGTCTGAATTTATTATCTTTTAATTGGTGGCACTGGTAAGCAGGCTGCAAGTGCTTCTTCCCAGAGTAGATGGCATGAAGTGGCATGTACTCCTTTAAGCACTCACAAAATATGCTAATCTGATCTAGTCAGAAAGCCATGTTACGATTATGGCAAAGCTTCAGTTAGAGTAAGAAGAACAGGTATAGTATAAACCTGGTGTGAAACTAACCTATGATTAACGGTATGATTTTTATATTTTGGGCATCTAAATTACTAAATAAGAAATTCTAATTAATTTACAATTACTTGCTTTGATTTAAGATTTTATTTTTTGTCTTTATGATAGAATAGTTGTGATTAATTCCATAAGAATATTACAGAGAAGTTAGTGATGGTGAACTGGCTCTATTGCACTGTTTGCTTTTTGACATAAAGTTTTATAAACTGACTGATATCATCCTACAGATGGTGACTAATGGAGGGAGTAAAAATATTTATGCATTAAACAGATGGTGAAAAATAATTTGCAATGCAGTATACTTCCCTTGACACATTAGGTTGTTGTCATACGAATTGAAGTGATCAATTATATAGTTTGGCAACGTATTGCTTATATCTGAGCCATGGTTGATCTTGTGCACAGTCTTAATCCAACAACAGCTTCCTAAGTAGTGTGCAGAGTTTTACATAGTAACCGTTATGGTATCATGTGACTATGACCCTGTTTACGGTCTGGTATTTCCCAGTTGTGGGTAGTTCTCTGCTCAGCGCCATAGGTAAGATGTTGACCATCCCTCAGGTTCTCTACCAAAAGGACTTCCCCTGCAGCAATTCTGGAAAATGGTCACAGTGTTAATTTAAAAGCTCATTTCCAGAAGTATATCTATCAAAACCAATACAACATTAATATGAAACACAGTTACCAACATCATAGTTTAAATTGGTAGATAGCAACAATAGTATCTGCAGACTTGTGAACATCTTGTATTCAGTGGATTTTTGCTAAGTTTAGCCAAAAAGAAAAGAACTTGATTTGCATGAGACATGCAGTATTATTTATTGAGTTTTGTTTCATTGAAGTGCTGGAAGTTGGTTAAACAATGCTAGGCACCACTAATCACATTTCTATTAACATCTACACAAAGCATTTCATTTTAAGTTGAGCATCAGAGTAGCGCTAAATCCTTCCATACTTTTCAGTAAGCCCTACTCCTACCAGCACCAGGTGGAGCCAAGTGGCGTGAGGACCTTCCTAAATTTTCATGGGAAATGGGAGGCTTTGACTCAGCTCCCTGTTCCAAACTTGGTCTTTTTTTCACATATGTACCCCTCTGTCAACTAATACTTGCTTATTAAGATATCTTACAGAAGCCACACAGTTTATTTCTAGTCTTACAGAGATTAGGTGAAAAATAGCCCAAGGGTGTTGGCCCTGAAAGGCTGCTAGAGCTGAGGACTGCAAAAGATATTAGTCCAACTTTTTGTCAGTCTTTATAAAGACAAATAAAATGCAGGTTAATACAGTCATGCATTTCCCAATTATAATGTTTTGATTTTAACAGAATGGATTTTCATACTAAAAACAAGCTTATATGAGAGTATTACCAAAAATAGTTCTTTGAGATTTTAAGGACTGGTTGTACCATATCTAGTATTTGTCAAGAGGTTTCTCTGCTTATATCTTGCTCACTGGCCATAAATAAACTCTAAACTTTACATAAAAACTATCCACATAGTAGTAAAGTGGGTTTTTTCCTCCCCTTATAGATGTCAGTTAATGAGCTTTGTTAGATACAATTTTCTGATTATAGTAAAGCTGTTTAAAAAGTAAATTAAAAGTAAACTCTCAATTATTGTTTTATATTTTAATGTGTTTAATCACAGAAATCGTATCAGTTGGGTATATGTTTGCATTACGCTATCATGAGTGCCATGATGCTGCTGTATTTCTATTGCATGCACTACTGAGGACCTCAGCTGGTCTGCTGAAGGTGGATTATGATGATGAAATTCCCACATGAGCATTATTAAAAACATAGTCTTATTCAAATTGTAGGGCTGCTTGTTTGTTTTTGTTGTGTTTGTTTGTTGTTGTTTTTTCTGGGAAATCAGTATTCTTTATCAGCAGGGTTCCAGGTACCTTGATTGTTCTTTGATTTAATGGATGATAACAAAGCTGTTGTTATTTAATATTTTGAATACCTTAGGTTTGAGGAAGGTAAGTTACCTTCAATCTCCATAGACCATTTGTTTGCCTTTTTTAACCATAAAAAAAACAACTAAAACAAATCACGATCAATAATTTAAAAATTACCCACACACTGCGAAAACCTTGCATGTCAGAATTAATTGTTCCTGTACCAGTCACTGTGAGCTCAGAGATCTGCTTGTTGTATAGCAGGACACATCTATCTATAACATATTACTATGTGCACTGAAATCATGTTAAGTATTGTTCTGACAAAGCTAAACTTGTGTCAGAAAGTGTGTAAATACATGTATGCTGTCATGAGGAACCAGTAGGCATCCATATACTTCATGCAGTTAGTAATTGTTTGTCTTCCTGTAATTTAATGATGACTCCCTGTGTGTAGCCAGCTCCTCAGCTGCAATCTTAAATAATTTTAGTTCTCTTAACTTCACTGAAACATTGTCATTTACACCATCAAAGCATCTGGTCTTCCTGCTTATTAGAATAAGTTCTGCTGGAAAACAGAGGTAAACTAAATTGTTTTTCTTAAAGGAACATTTCTCTAACTAAGCACTTGCACTTGGCTTAAGGTTACAAGAACAAACAAACAAAAAATATTGCATGATCTAGCATGGAAATAAAAATCAAACTTGTTTTAGGTCTACTAGACAATAGCTCAGTGTAACATCAGAGTGCTTGATATAATCGCCTTGTTCTGCTTGTCTGTATCTCAGCTTGATTTCTCTAGCATGTCACCTTCCTCCATGTCTTTATCTCCTTTTGCAATATTTCTGTCAGTGTTGGGACAGACGCTGAGGCCACACAGATCATGTAAAAGCATTGAAGAAGTACTGAGGTTCTGTTGAAAAGCTGCTTTTGAATTCTTGTTTTACAATTAGCAAAATGTTGATCTTTCTCCCTCTCTTCTAGAAGAAGCTTTGTCTTAAAGGAAAATATTTTCATTCCTTATCTGTTGCCTGCCCCAGTCAGGTTTGGTGGGACTGCAGGGAAAACTGTTCAATTGACTGCTAAAGCTAGCAGAGCAGAACAAATCCTCCTTTTTAGACTTCTTAGAATTTCTCTTTTGCATAAAAGCAAGTATTAAAGCATGTATCATAGCAAGTTTGAAGACACGGACCCTTTCGTTCCCTGGCTTATATTCAGTGTAATCCTTAAATTAAAAAAAAAAAAAAAAAAAAAAAATCAGATATATATATTCCCAGATGAGCCCCATAGTTTCTGTAAAACTCTACTTTTTCACAGAAGTCCTTACCAGGTTTCTTATGGTGAAGGTTAAAAAAAAAAAGGACATTGTTTAAAATGTAACTATTTTCATGTATTTACAGGTCCTATGCTATGTTTTTGTTAAGGAAGCAGGAAGAAAAGAGAAGGGAGAAAATAGAATGGGTACTTTTTTCCTTATAAACTTCCCTCTAGTAACATAGCATAGACATTCAACAGCAGCGTGGGTGGTAGTGGTAAGGTTACATGTTCAACTCATGCAGCAACCCAGGAGCCAGAGTGAGTGAGGCTTAGAGGATCTATGAGACCACTTTACTCTGTGGTGATTTCCATTTTTCATTGTGTTTAACATTTTTGAGGCTGAGGCTTGTTACAGTGTAGAAGTTTATAGCACAGGGCTAGAGAGCTGAAATCTTACGGCAATATATAAAAAAAGAATCTAAAAGAAATGAGGGAGGCATTGAAACAGCCAGGTTTGGGAGCTTTTTGTTAGGTAGTTGCAATAAATTATTCTTTTGTGATACAGTCAAATGAAATATGTACACAAAATTCTTAGAACTTCCAAATATAAACAAATAATTATACTTTCCTTTAACTTAGTATGAAAAATCTGTCAGGATAGCTTTTGATGAGTACAACTGCACAATGCAACTAACAGACACTACTGAAGTTTCATATGCATTTTAACCTTATTTTACTAATTTGAAGTTTTGACTTCTCTGTCACTTCATGACAAATTGAAGTATTAAAAATAGGCTATGGCTTTCTTGTAGCTTTTCCTTTTATTTTTTTGCAAAGGAGATGTACTATCTTTATGAATAACTTTTTTAGGATAGGAAATATTCTCAGTGTTCAGAGGTAACAAAGAGTGTGTCATTCTAGTAATTATGTGCTGTTTGCTACAATTATAGTCCTCAACCTGTAATTCAATCTGTGTGGGCAGACCATACGTCCATGTGAAACTCCATTGACTTAATGGGTTTTATGTTGGTATAAAGATCAATTTACATGTCTTAGATTATAAAGTCAAGCTAATGTGCATATCCCATAAGCATTTAAGGACACCATCCTAAAATGTGACAAGCATAGAAATTGCATTAAAATTAGTAACTAGTCTGTGTTTATCAGATGTGCATTTACTCAGCAATACTGAAATTGTGAAATTTATTGCCACAGGTAGTTGTGGAGGCAGAGAGTATAAATTAGGATTAGTCCATTTTGTAGAGAAAAAGTCCATCAGGGCTGTAGAGCATCTGAATCGAGCTTTAGAGCTGACCTAACCTTGGTGTGCTTATAGAAAGCCTACTAACTGCTGATATTTGGGATGTATCTAAATGTGATTAGTTTATTTGTCCTCTTTCTGAAATCCACTATGGGCCTAACTGGAGACTCAAGATTCAGCTGTTGTGAAAGGAAAATTACCAGCCTTTTGAAATTACATAGGGATACAGAAACTGGAAGCAACTTGTCTAGGGAAAGGGAGCAAGACATGAAAAAAGGAAGATGAGTGAAGTTGGAATTGGAGCAAGTTGGAGCTGTTGGAGTGAGTCCAGAGGAGGGCCAAGAAGATATTCAGAAGTCTGAAGCACCTCTCCTGTGAAGACAGGCTGAGAGAGTAAGGATTGTTCAGCCAGGAGAAGAGGAAGACTCTGGAGAGAACTTCTAGTGGCCTTCCAGTACCTGAAGAGGCTAGAAGAAAGCTGGAGAGGGACCTTTTACAAGGGTATGTAGTGATAGGACAAGTGGTAACAGTTTGAAGCTGAAAGGATAGATTTAAATTAGATATTAGGAAGAAATCATTTAATGTGAGGGTGGTGGGACACTGGAACAGGTTGCCCAGGGAGGTTGTGTATTACCCATATCTGCAAGTGTTCAAGACCGGGTTGGATGGGGCTTGGAGCAACCTGGTCTGGTGGAACGTGTCCCTGTCCATGCAGGGGTGTTGGAACTGGGTGATGGAGCTGGGTGATTTTAAAGGTCCCATCCAATTTCTATAAGTTCAAAGGATCTGAAATTTTAAATGAAGAACCAGAAGGCAATGCAGTAGAAATACAGTATTGAACTTGACGGGTATTGATCAATGACTTCTATGACTTTATTGAAAAAATGCAAGGAAAAAAATAAGGGGAGGGCTTACATTTTTACTGTTACTCTACATTTACTTCTTAAAATTACTACTTTTTCAGAGGTCTCAAAAATTCCTTACGTTTCCTTAAAGTGCTGTTAAAAGCTTATAAAAAATAAGGTGCTATAACTTAGTAAGCACCTCAGCTGTGTTTTTAAGCAGTTACTTGAAATCAAAAGAGATGCTGTGTATTATTTGTAGTAGTATTTGTACTTTACCATCTGTTTAGAAGCTTAAATTACAAGTAATGTGGTAGGTAAGACGTTGTGTACTTGCGTTGTATATCCCAAAAAGCCAAGGTACATCTGCAACAATTGAAAAAATATTTATTGTTTAAAGTGCAAAAAAAGCACTGCTAAATTAGTCAGCCTTTTATTTCTTCTGGTATAATATTATATTCTAAAATAAAATCTGAATGTCATCAGCCAAAACAGTTATTACAAAGCATACAGCCACAGTTCTGAACAGTTGGGGGATTGTGTACACTGTCAACAGCTTACTGGAGGCTGACTGCAGAGTCTGTAATTATCTGAGGGTAAAAATCTGATTTTATAATTCTTTATCATTTATTATTTGTTATTATATAAAATGAGTGACTTGTACATTACTTGTTTAAATAAGAAGTCACTGTGTTGTTGTAGTAGTCATGTGAATCTCTAGGTCAGTCCAAAAAATTAAAAGTGGCAGTGTACTGCAGTATATACCTGCATCCTTGTACTGAATGTACCATAAGTCACTGCTCATATTTTTGTGTTCTAAGAAGCTTTGTGAGTTGACAGAGTTTACATTATTGGTAAAGCAGGAAGGAAAATTAAGTGCAGAAATTAAAACATTGTGTTTGAAAATGCAGAGCAAAGTAGTAGCATGGAAATAAATCTCAGAACTCTGATTCAAATTCAGGTACTGTAAGGACTTGAAAATACTTTCATTCAAACAAAAGCCTAAGACAAAGTTGGAGTTGAAAAGGCTTTCCATTGGTTTAATAAATTAGTGTTTAAATATCTTTTAAATTCTTTTTTTATCTTTTCCCTGTTGTTCCTTTTTTTCTTTAGCTATTCAGACTTTTCTGAAAAATGTAACAATTTTTCAGAGAAACCTACCAGCTTTTTTTAATCACATTCTGTTTTTAACAAAAGTAAAGAATGACCCAATTCTCTGCTTTTCAGGATTAATAACTACCTTCTTTTGATTATATTTAAAGTATTATCTCTGACACTTAATGGAATGCTAGACATGAACAAAAAGATGAGTGTGGAATGACTTAGATGAGATTCTTCCACTTCTTGCCACCCACTGTTGATGATGGTATTAATGTTTTTGGAAAAAATAAAACAGGAAATACTTATGCTAGCATAACAAGTATGAAAAGCACAACATACTTTGTGAGCCTAAGAATCCATTCTTAAGCAGCAGATTTTTGCCAGTCTCATTCTAATTAATTTTGTTAAACATATCAGAAACACTTGTTCCTCTGCATGGTATCACAAAACTGCTTGATTTCCTTTTGCTATTTTTTTTATGTCACTTTGAGAAAATAGGTTAGCTGTGGGATGCTTACACTGAAGTGCTTAAGAGATCTCTTTTAGTCTCACAAATCTATTTTTGTATTAAAAACTAATATTGAGTACCTGAAACTGTGCTATGAAGAAAATATAGTAAACTATTTTTGTATGTTTACTTAAGCTTTTTTTCTTAATATAGTCTGTTTTTCAGAATTTTATTTTATGATGCAGAGGGTCCTATTATGTGCAGCTCATTAAATCCATTACACATCTCCTATTCAAAATAATAATTTCAGTAGAATGTAACTATTTTTCATGGCAGTGTTTGGCCTCTGAAGATTTTATGAAGTGCAAGAAATGTACTAATTTACCTTAATTTTATATGGTACATAAGCCCGTTGAAAATGAAATTGGTCAATAAACTAGACTGGTGCAAAGTGCAAGATCAATAAGGAAGACTATTAAAATCTATCAATCTCAGCTATTGGACAAGTCGGAAAAATAATATAGTTGCATGAATATTTGAAAATAACATTCTGATTGCAATAATAATACAACACTTTCAGCCATCATAATGATACAGCAAGTACAGCTAAGAAATAATCTTTTCTTTCAGATTGTTGATCCAGCAAACTAGTGATCAGCTTGAACTTGGAGTAGCATGGTGTCCCGGTTTGAGCCAGGATGAAGCCAATTTTCCTTTTTACTGATTTTTTACTGAAAAAAAAAATTCAGTAAAAAGGAAAATTGGCTTCATCCTGGCTCAACCAGGACATGTGGTGATAGGGGTGATCACAGAGAGCACTTGTGTCAGCAGGCTAATATCTTGCAGATCCAAATTGGAACAGAATGTGGTATAAGTAAAAGAGGAAGTCTCTAAGACAGGTAAAAGACAAGACAACTAACTCAAAGTTTAAAAATACCTTGAAGTTACAGTGATCCTGATGAGTCGTTCATTGTCCAATTAGCATAGCATAGTATTTGGGAACCAAAATGTAAGAATTAGGTTTTTTTTCATTATGATACATATATCTTATAATAATAGTACATAATATTAGACACATTCATTTTTAGACAAATTTATATAAACCAGGTAAAATTGCAAATTAACTCAGATTAACCTGGTGGCCTAAAACAGGACCAAGCACAAAAGCAGAGAGCAGCACAGATTGAACCCAGGCTCCCTGGCTCTTGCATAAGTTAATAGACCCACAGGCAGTCTTTTGTAACAAGCTCTAGCAAGACTGATGAAACAGTATGCTAATGAGAGGGACATTTAATTGTAATTTATTTAAAAATGACAAAAAACCTGCAAAAGACAGAGGAGTGTACACTTGTACATCATCAGCTGATTTCAAGCTCCACTAAGGCTAAAGAAGGAACAAAGCTGTTTCATACAGCTGCTTTTCAAGCAACTAAATTCATTTCCTTACCAGAGCTGAATTTTAAAGCTCTTAAAACATCAACTTCCATGTGAAAATGAGGGTAGGAGCAGCCAAGAAATTAAATTATTTACTATCAGACCATTTTTATTAGCAATGTGCCTCCCCACTGGCAATACAACTTAAGAGCCTGAAGCAATTCGCTTTTGTTCTGTAATGGGTTCCTTCTTTGGCCTTCTCTCAGAACAGCCAAGAGTAACAGAAGGAGCTTGTGCTTGACCTTTACTCATAATAGGAAAGAGATAAAGCTATAGCAATGGTTTCTTGCAGCAGTTTTACAACATACTGCAACAGCTGATTACATATGGCAGGCTGACCTATATATTGAATAGGTCAGCGTTTCAGGCAACCTGTCTTAAGCCTTCCAAAATGTCCCATCAACCTCTTCTTGTCATCTCTTGTTCTGCTTTGTTTCTTATGTTGTTGCTATATATTTTGCTGCAGACATACTGTGGCATTCTCTTGTGAACAACTTTCTGTGTTTTTTAGGTCTGTGCAGTGCAGAAATCACAAATTCCCTTTTCTGGTTTCACTTGCATCAGCAATTAAGGAAGGTTTTCTTCCCCAATTATCAGAGATGCAGGGTCACACTGATGAAAGTACTAGTGTTGTGGTGGCTGCAGTTCCATTCTGGAGAAAGTACAGGACCTACAGATGGAGCAAAGATCACACAGTAATTTGGCTGGTTCCTTTGTGTTAATATGTACAAGGGGATGAGGAAAGCATCAGATTAAAACAATTTTTACCCCAAGTTTTAATATATCTTAGTGATACTCCTGCTTCACCAAGAAGTATTTGGTGAAATTATAGTGTATGTCTGCTGGAAAAGCATGACAGAATGAAGATGGAGCTGGGAAATTTACAGTAGCTTTAAATCTTTCTGCTTATCAACTGAGTAAGGAAGCTTCCATGGTTTCTCAGCTACATTGCTCAAGTCTCTGAAATTTAAGCTTTGAGACAAAGAGGCCTGAAAGCTGAGGCTTTGCCTGTAGATTACAACCCCTCCTGTCTCAGATCTTGTTAACTGCATGGAGAACTGCATACTCCACTCTTGTGGAGTAGTGTCTCTTTGTACAGTAAGAACTGGTCTCAGAACAATAGTATAGTAATGCAGGAATTTTCATAATGTTTTGATTAAACTTTTTTTATTCCTTCAGAAAGAAAAAGAACAAGAGAAAATAGGCATAATCAGTTCATTTACCTGGAGGATATATGTGGTAGTGAAGCAGTAAAGGGGACAAGAATGTATGTTCAGTTTTATGAGAAATGTTTTTCTTTAATCTCTTCTAGGACACCTCTGAGCTGTATTCTTTGTAATGTTTTGGGATTTATTTGGTAAATAATTGCAGTGCAACTTGAGTATCCTGACTTTTACTACTGAGACTTGTTGTCTGTGGGCAAAATTAGAATATTGACGTGACTGAAACCTTTGAGATACCTTTGAGTTACCGAACTTAGATTCAGACACATGCTAGCAAAGACCTATCATGCTACATGGCTTTCTTTTTTGAACAAGCCTAATAGAATATTGTCTCTAGCCAGCAGATACAAGTTAAGCACAGATGGGAACTTGGCCTGCAGCCATCTTATTGACCAGAAAGAAAGGTGCTTGTCAAAGCTTAACTGGAACTGTTTAAATGGGAACACTGTAAACAAGAAGCAACCTTCTTTCTCCCCAACTCCCCATCTCCCCCCTACCCTGAAAAATCAAGGCAGTCAATGTCCAAACCTCTTAATGTTAAGGTAAGAGGCAAAATCGAAAAGTCAGGAGCTTTAAGGGTGTATGATCCTACTTGTATTCACATTTACATAATTTCCCATCTTTGTTTTTTTATGATCAAATACATAAATATAAACACAGAGCTGAAAAAAGTCAGATCTTTAGCAAGTCTGTCACATAAGCATTTCAATCACCGCGTCAAAGCTGTAAGTAGATACACAGCTACTTGGCATGTCTTTTCTATGGTTCATGTGATGGAGCTAAGTGTAGAAGCAGGAATTGAGATGATGAACAGGAGCTAAAAGAAGTGAAGGAGACTAACAAGCCAGATGGCTCGAAAGGAGAATATTCTCCACCACAATTTCTCATTCAGTATTGCATGTCACTTTTGACCAAATCCCCAAATAGCTCTCATTTATGCTCTGTCTCTGCATAACACAGCTTCAAGACAGATCACTTACAGAAGTCTCAAATTCATCCATGCTTTACACAGATTTGCATTGCAGAAATTATACCTACAGTACAGAATCCTGATACTGAGGTGACACCAGGAGCTTGTATCAAGTGTGTTACACCATAGCTTAACATTTTTACACTGACAATATTATATTTCTTGCTTCCAGGTTTTTGACTGTATCTTGTATGTCATTTTTAGGCTTTCACAATTTGAGAGAGGTGCCCAGGGATGCTTTGTGGTTTCTCATTACTGGAAATACCAGTGTATTTTCCCAGTATTTTTTCCAAGATACCTTCATTTTACTTAATCCCTTTCAGGCTGTGGGGGCCAAGGCAACTTTATATCCAGTCCTGGATGCACAGCATCAGACATAGTAAATTGTGGATATTTGTCCATGCATAAGGCTTTTATGCCACCTAAACCATGACATTCCTGTAGAGATGGGAAATATGTTTTATATATCCAGAAAAATAATACAGAAGGAGTAAAATACGAAATCTTAGACTAGAAATACAGTGACTCACTTGACTCTGAATGTCAAATGGAAAATAGAGTTTCTTAACTGTTCCTGTAGTAGGATATAATGCATGACAAATACAATGGCAGTGTTTCTGCATAGTTACATTCCTAAATATAACGTAGTGTATATGAAATGCAGGGTGGTTTAACAGAGTTTTTTCCTCATGGAGTCTCTGGTAACCCAGTTAAGAACACTGTACAGAAGCTGCACAGATCTGTACAAAGAGCAAACAGTTAACACCTGAAGCACTGTAAGCTACATGTAGGCAGACTACTGCACCTTTCTTCTTTACAAAACCATTAAATTTAAAGTATTAATAGTGTCTGGCTTTCTTACTTCTGTATATTTTTCAAATAGATGTGTATTTCTAATAACTAACGGGAAGATGATCAACAAAGTGGTCAATCCGTATCGATAAGGAAGGTATTTTTACTCAATAGTAAATTGAGTCAGTGCATAAAAATACCCAGCTGTTTGATTTCAGGAGACTGTGAGACTGGGGCCCAAAGGCCAGTCTCTTGAAAGTTCATAAATAGCTGTGACTACTGGCAGGTGGAAAGAGGCAAGATGTAAGCTAGGGGTCAAAATTTTGGGGGAGTCAGAAAAGGCAGTTTTGACAACTGATACAGATTTGGGAGATTGACATACTGAGTATATATTTGGAAATCTGATAAATGATCAGTCCTGTAAATTACATCTGAAAAACCTGTGATTTTCACTGCCCATTGCAGAACATCTCCAGGAAGCTATTATGCTCTGAAAGCAGAAGCCATCAAGGAGACCTAAGGAGATATCAGCATAGATGCTCCGAAGCTTCATCTCATTCCTTTTAATTGTGCAAAACCACTTTTTGTGAGCATGATGTACTTCTGTGTAATCTTAAAGCTTTTACATCATCTATCTTTAAATAAAAACATGCCTTATGGCAAAAATAATGTTACAATGTAATTAGACTCTGCAGTCTGGAAATAAGCCCTCATTTTAAATGCACTATTACTGGAAAGCTATTTACACAGCAGATGTTGTGAAGATATCTGCTGCTTTTCCATTTAGTCAGCTAACCTTACTATGACAGTACTAGTTTGTAGACATACAGAAGTAAATTCTCCCTAAGCGATTCGTAATGCTAACAGCAAAACTATAAATTGCAGCTTAATGCAAGATGATGTGTCTGACATGTTCAAGCATTTTCTGAAAAAGTTGCCTTTTTCTTTGCAGTTAAGCAGATCCTTACTGATCTCCACTCCTCCAGTCCCGAGCCAAAAACATTTGTTGTGCTTGACTTTATTGGTTTATTCAGCTCAGGAGTAGTAATCAAGTGTTTCAGTTATACTTAGTGAATAGGGTAAATAGTCCCTGAAGTTGTTCATTAAAGCCTTCATGATGTATGCATCAATTACCAAACAGCTTGAACAAAACAGAAGTAAATTAACTTTCTGAAATGCACTGTCATAGCCAAAAGGAGTGTAAAGCATTAAAAGTGATTTCATGGCTTAAAGTTCATCCAGAGTACTACTAGCTTTAAGTCCAATTTTCAACTGTCATGGGCAATATTTACAATAGTAATTTCAGATCATTATCTTAACATTTCAATGCAAATAGCCACAATTTAATTCATTATTACTCACATTACATCTTTATTTTGCCACCAACTGGTGGCTGACATTTCCCAAGCTACTAGGAAGAAATGCTAATTAGACTGGTGTGCACTTTTACCCTTTCTTAATTTCATCATGTTTGTTCTTACTCAATGACATGAAGCATTTCCCTCCTTCTGGTCAACCGTTGCCTTTTATCCTCTGCATCTCCACAGTGGTCCAGTTGGCAAATTGAAATAAAGATAGGAAAAGTAAAATAATTGCTTTCTGTCTTTTTGGTAAAGTAGTTAAGAATATTTGAGCTAGGATGGCAAAAATGACCCCTTTCCCTCAGCCCACCCACCCAACTTAATTTAGAAAATCTGAAGTGATCTCTGGAGTGGAATACTATATGCATTAATATGCAAATAAACTGCCAAGAAAGTTTAGATTTGCATTTAGACTGGACAAAAGGGAATCAAATGGCTTTCTCATGCTGTTCCCTTGCATCACCACAATTTCACAAATTACTAATCCCAGAAAGGATGCCAGAAGCGACTTTCTCACTACATCTCATTCATCCTCAGATGAGTTTGATTCATCTCAATGTGCCTAGCATTTCACAGTAAACCTGCAAATTTTAAGTGCAAGCAGAACCTCAATACCTTTGCTAAGTATCAAATGTATTTGAAATACAATTAGTAAACATCAAATAAAAGATCACCTCTTAGAAGTTTCATTAAGAATTAACAGTTATGCCAGTGAGAATATCTTATGTGCATTAAGAATAACATTATTCCATCCTGTATATGTGCCACAAATAAAAGATTTAGCTTGTGAATTCCAAAATTGAGGGTAAAGCAAAAAGGAACCTTAAAGGCAAAACAGTAATCTAGTTCGCAAACAGTTTAATCCTTCGCCCCCTAATTTGCAATCTGTAGTTTAGACAGTTTACAACAAATGAGGAATCATTCCTGGGGTTAAAATTCAGATCCTCTTAAATGCATTCAGTTTCCCTCACTTTTGGATAAAATTCCCCCAAATTAAATATTTTTCAACAAATGTTTTTCTGAAGATTTTCTGTATGTCTAATGCCTCTTTTAATTAGCAGAGTGTTGGTTAATTTATTTTTTTATCAAGTGAATCAGGATTTCTGTGTCTGAAAGCAGACTAGCTTTCAGTAGCATAGGTGCCCCAGGAGGCAGGTACTTTTCAAAAGTAGGTGTAATGTTGAAAAAGTACCTGCCCTGGGGCATCAACAAATAGGAATTTCAAGATCAGTTTTATGTTTGCTCCGTAATCTTTCTGGGGGATTTTTTTTTCTCCTCCTGGCTACTATAGCAAAGAAAATACTGTATTTCATCACATTTCTATTTGTCAACATTTATTCGTCCTTTGGTTTAAATGTGTACAGTGGGAGGGTAATAGGGCAGTGCATTTTACTGCTGGGGATGTATTTTGCTGTCTCTGTTTTTTAGATGGATAGAAATGAAGTATGAAAAATTTTTCATTGAAGAAATGCAACAAAGTTGTTTTTCTGTCAAAGAGATTTTCCCCTCCTCTCAGCTCATCCTACCGTCCTCTGAGCTTTCCCTTTTGGCTGTCTTCTGAATGAGTAAGGGGCACTTTACTACAGGAATAATCTGTCTGTTCTAAAACCTTCCTCCTCTTTTCCCCATGAGGAGAAGGCAGACCAGTCTTCTTTTTTTATTATTATTATTTTTATCTTGCTGTGTGACACAGCTACTTAAACTTTTCCTGCCGTGCCTTTGTAAGATTTCTTGTGCATACAAGTCCCCATTTCAACCTCCTACTTATATCCAGCAGAAACTGAAATACATATTTGTTTTTAGGACTCTGATCAAGTCCCATCCACCTGAGGCTTAAAGTGTAGGTGCAGTTGCAATGAAACAGGAAGGCCAGATCTGTCAATAAGTATAGTATTATCCTGAACAGCAGAGTGTTAAAGACAATGAACAGAGTGGCTATCTCTCCACATTCTCACCAGGAGTGACCACTTCAGAAACCTCTTTGACATGCTGCAATTGTAATGCAAAACATAAATCTTTACACTTGAACCACATATCTGGCAACTGTATTTCTATGTGTTGGGCAAATGTCTCTTTGGATCAAGGTTATTTCTGTGGCTTTGTTTGCTAGTCTCCCCTTCCTAACTGCAGTTGAACCTCCAAGGAAAAAAAAACACCACATCATGTTTTCATTTGTTGTTATCCATACCTGTCATCCTTTTTTTGTAATTCCTCTCCCACAATCATATTGCTCTGTGTCTTTCTCTGCCCTTTCCTCTTTTTCCCCACACAAAGCATATGCTGTTCTGAATCCAGACCCAACACAGTGTTCTACTTCTGTGAGATGCCGTCTGACATACGGTCTTCAGGATTGCCAGCCATATTGATAATGCAGATTTGCTCTTCAGTTCTGGTGCACCTAAGAAACTGCAGTAGTCCCTTGAACTCAGAAAGCCTCTCTGTCACAATTAAGAAATCTAGTAAGCAAGTAATGATGATGCTACATTAATTGCCATGCCCTGATGGAAGGCTTCTGTGAAAGGCTGTAAAGGTGAAGACAGAGAAAAGTGCATAAAGTGTGATCACCCTTCTGAAACAGCTCATTTTTTAATAAAAGGGGAGAAAGAAAATGAAAGTGATTGTGAGAAAATGCTTTTTCTGTCAAGTCCCAGAACTTCAGGTAGGGAGCCTTTAGTTTAAAGCCCTTTTTAGAGAAAAAAAAAATAAATTATTTTTTTACTTTTGCAAGCTTTGCCCTTCTAGAGCAATGAAACTGTCCTCTCTGAAGGCCAAATGAAAAATATGGCAAACTAGCCATTAGGAAGAGTTATTTCCAGTTTGTTTCTTTTTCTCATTTGATATGGGCATTTTACACTCTTCTTTTTCTCTCTGGTATTCTTTGTATTTTAAGCAAAAAACAATTTGTACCTTGTAGTACTTTTCTGAAATAGCTTTGCTTCTGGACACTCTTATTTAACACAGGGATGTTCTTATTTCACAATTAGAATACCCTTTACTTAATCCACTTTGCAAATTGATTAAAAGGTATTATTGTAGCAAAATAGAGTTATTGACTCACTGAGTCACTAGACCCATTTCTCTGACAGCATGGTCCATAGTGACTTTGAAGAACTTTCCAAACTTGCTGCCAAGTGTGTTAGTAAGATGCCAGTTTGCAGCAAGTAAGGGGCTGTTGTGTGGGCTGTTAAACTTAATTGCTTTTGACAAGTTCTTTGGAGGGGGCTGTAGAAAACAGTAAGAGCACATAACTTCATCAGCAATCCTAACATACTCCATGTATTGTGTTAAGTCAAAACCCTTAGTATCCCACCTAGTGCATCAGTGTGTAATCGCTAGTGCATGTTTCACTCATGTAGTAATTTATGCTCAGTAATTTCCTTGTATAGTCAAGCTCTTAAAGTTATACTACCTCTGTATGCTTTCTTGAAAAACTTTATCTTAAGCTTTCTGGTTTGTTGTGTAATCAGGCTGATTTTTAAACTTATTTATGGCTTTCCTTCTGGCCTAAGCCTTTCTTAGGCTTTCAGTTTGAAGAAAACAATCCTGATGAGCAGCAGATTAGTATTAAACAGCCTTCCTAAAAGAATGGTGGTTAAATCATCACAATGGTTAAATCATCACAAGTTTGTTGTGATTAGCTCCTGCAAATAGCAAATATCTCTGGGCTAAGCAATTCTCTCAGTGTGAGGAGTCATTGACATCCCCTTTTTGATTATGGCCATCTAAATGATCTTGATCTGTCTAAAGGTGGTAATGTCTTTTTTTCTTCCAAATACATTTTTACATTTTCCTTGCACAGAACTATACTGCGCAGGGAAGTGCTGAAATATTAAATGTCAGTTCTGAATGGAGGAGTGTCATGTCCAAGGTTATGACGTATCCCCCTCTATTTTGAGCTCTTGAATATAGCTAGTACCTTCCAGTGTTATCTGGTGGTGTAGCTGCTGGAACAGCTTCTGTTGGCTTAAAGATAAGGATGTTGGACCTTTTCTGGCATCCCTGTACTCACTTTGTGCTTTAGTCATGCTATGACAGTAATTTTCTCTATATTCTTCTTCCTACTGTGATGAAATGTGATTCAATGACATTGCATTACATAATAAAAATAATCTGATGTAGGAGAGTCACTGAGGAAACCGAAGCACTTTGTAGTCTTCATGAGTTTCTTGAACAGGCGTAACAGGGAAAGGAGGGTCTCTGACCATCAGTGCAACGTTAAAGTTACATATTCCCCCTTAGGACAGGAGATACACATCAAAACCTTGAAGCATAAGGTAACTTTGTATGAAAAGAGAACTCTGCAGGACATTGGAGTGCCCCTATGCAATCACTAGATTACTCAGTTTTCCTTAAAACCTGCTGAAAAGGAGAAACATTCTGCACAGAATGTCAGTGACAGGAGAAGTTGTTTCATCTCTCTATTAGAAAAAGAACCAGTTGGCAAGTACATTGTGTAAGGTATCCTTGCAATAGTAATTTTAATATTAATAAAGGTAGCATACAAGTGCACTTTCTATCTCACTACTGCCAATTAGGGAATGATACTCCTACTCTTTTATTTCTGCACTCTGCTTTTTTTCAGTGCTTTCACCTATGCCATCTGTGATGTTTGTATTTCTTTATGACCTTTTCAACAGTTTGTTGTTCTCATTCTTCTGTCCACGTGAGAGGGATGGAATTCTCCAAGGAAACCTACTTGAACATATGGCAAGGTACAATATTATAGCATGTAAACTGGCATTCATTACTGTGTCTTTGTACTGTTGACTTAATTTATTTTTTTTCACTACTTTTTTGCTTAGCAAAAGATTTTATTATTAATAATGGTTCTAACCTGGGAAAAGAGCCCCAGTGTGTGAGAACTGGATTGAAGCATGAAGCAAGTTCATACCAGCCAAGGAGCTGGACTGGACTGTGTTTGGATGGAGTCTTCAGACATGTGAAAAGATGACTGTAGGGAGAAGTAAATTTTTAACAAGATGAGGTAGACAAAAATGAAGAGCTTAACTTGTTTGGTTTTGTTTGGTTTTGTTGTGTGTGTTGTTTTTTTTTCCTGCCAACTACTAAGCATGGACATAAGAAATATATTTAAGTATGAGAGTAAAAGCATTTGTGAGTCAGTGGGTTGCTGCTTGGGGGTATTAAGGCCAAAACTGAAGAGAGGAAGAGAAGTCACAAGGTAGGAAAGCTGCCATCAATTAGAGAGTAATGGTATAAATGTCAGGCAGCTTCTCACAAGAAAGGATTGTTACAGTGTAGGCAGGGAAAAGCTCTGCGTATCATTAAGGTGATAAAAAATGTGACTTGATGAGATGTGCCAAAGGTGTAGTGAAGGGGATAAAAGGGAGATCCAAGTATGGGTTAAACGATGGGTCTGGTTTTGCATCTTGTTTTTCCTGATGACCTTTTCAACAGCTGCCTGCTTTTGTTCTTCTGGCCATATGAGAGAGCTAGAATTCTCCCAGGGAAGCTGCTTGAATGCTTGCCATATCCATCCATTCGTGTGGATTAAGAGAGTATTGTGTGGACATAAAAATCAGAAGAGATGGAGGCTACTGATGGAACATAGAAAACAAGTCATGCATTATCACATAGTTTTGTTGTCAGAATGAAAAAGTAATACTGGATCATCTACAAATCAGTGGATGAACAGATGACAAAACTTCATAATACTTCATATGTGTTAGAAGAAAGATGAATGAACAGTAATCTGATTGATGGGAATAAGAGTGAGAAATCTCCAAGACAGTGGAGAAAGTGAAAGAATGTTTTTTTGCTTTGGTGGAAATTAAGTAGACTTAAATTTTACTAAAGATGTGAAGGTGAAGGAAATGGTGGTGGATCATAAATAGAGATGTGGAATGAGGTGTGGGAGGGTTAACCAGAAGTGCCAGCAGCATAGATGGTTGATAGCTGAAGTCAGTTTAAAGAAAGAAGCAAGAGGAATGTACATGGGATGAGGAAGAGATTATGGGAAAAAAATAAAAGTCACTAATATTGCTGCTGAAAATCACTAGCTATTATTTCTACCTTGCAGCTTCTGCAAGGCAAAGAAAGGTCCACAGGTGCAGTTTTTTGAGGGTTCCAATCAAGAAAGTACAAAATAGCAGGGATGTTTATGTTAACACTTAAGCTGTTCAGGCTGACAGTTCTAGACTGAGGTTTACATTTTAAACCACACAAGTTATTGTACAAATCAATGGTGATAAAACAGGATGTGTCGCAACGCTTAGTCACAGAAGCTGAAGATTACACTGTGAAGCACCCACTAGTGTGTGGCACCCTATTTCATGATGTTACAGCTGTCCTTAGTAAGGTTGCTAAGAGGTAAGGATTTTGGTAGTGAGAAATGGGTGAGAAACTGCAGAGAGCTCAATTTTTTCAGGTAAAATACTGCACTGCTGGATTATACCAACAAAAATAGATGATCACCACAGATAAAGTTGTGGTAAAAGTCTCAGTTGAGTGTTGCAGTTCAGAATAATTCCCTTTTTACAAAAATACTTGTTTATGCCTATGCTTATTGTTCAGAAAGCCACCTTCAAGATTTAGTCTTTGCAAGAAGTCAGTTTTCCTTATTACATTCAAAACTGGTACATTTCTAATCAAGTGCTTTGAATAGCATATCAAATGAAGTGATTGACCCTCAGTTTAATGTAGCAGATAACCTAATCAATGTATCATGTTTGAGAGAATAATTGCTTCTATCAGCTTTGATAAAGAACAAAATCAGTAATCTCTGGAAAGATCTTCAGGTTTCGAATGTTTCACTCCTATTGGCTTCAGCTGAGCTTCTAGCATTTCTGTAATATCAAATTTCAAATTCTACCTTGAGTGGGGAGGAAGGCACGCACAAAACCAATTCTCTCATTCTGTGTTTACTCACTCTGTCAAGTTGTCTCAGAGCTCTGACTACAATCTGCAAAAACAAGATTGCTTCCCTCTGGACCCAACTTGCATAAATATTTCAGTAGATAGATACATAAATTTGAAAAAAAAAAATAAAATGTTGTGGTAAATAGAAAGAAAGAAAAAACAGATCTTAGATGGACTGATTTGTAAACCAATAAATATTACATTGTCTTTACACAATAAAGTTCCATAGATGACATCAGATTATCAAAGTTATGAGAGATGCTTACTAGATATGGAAAAGGATGACTCTCTTGTAATTCATTTATTGTTTTTATTTGGTGGTAGCCTTTTAATAGCCGATTGTCTGGCATTGCCTATTTGGTACTTTATTATTTCTTTATTTTCTCTTAGATTGTGGTAGCTCTGTCATAATAATCCCTAGGTAATTACTCAACTTAGATTCTGATCATTACTAATGTCCTGTGGTTTTTTTGCCCATCTGAGCTGTCATATAGTGCTTTTTCCAAAACTACATTTGTAGAGCACAGCTTTGGAACTGTTTAATTTTCTGGAGAAGAATTTGTTATTATTAAACACCAGACTGTCATCAAAACAATTCAATATGCATGACCTAAATCTATTTGTGGTTAAATAGTAAGGTCTGGAGCTTAATAAAAAGAACTACAGCAAACTGTTCGCAATGTAATTCAAGAAACTTATATAAGATCACAAAACTCCAGCCACTTTCCCATTAGGCTTAAGGTAAAAAGTAAATTTAAAAGGAAGGTGGTACTTCTATGTTACTGTGTCATTAGCAATATTAAGAGATATTCCATTGTTTCAAAGGTTAGGTGAGAGAAAGAGGAAACATACAGTTGCCAAGAAGCTATTTTTTTCATAAATTTAGCAGAATGTTATGTTCTTCCATCTTCTGGTACCTTTTGTTTCATTTTGTGTTTTTTGGTGTTTTTTTTAACTGTTCTTAGCCTTGTGAGTTTAAATTGCTGGAGTGGGAAGGAGAAAAGATCTAAATCAGCTTCCAGTTCAGCATTTAAGCAAGCACAGTCACTTCACAAGTGCTGCTGAGTATCGCAGCAAGACAGGGAAGGGAAGTGGCACTAAACGACTCCTGAAAAGTCAGTAGGCTTATTAAGTCTTACTTAAAAAGTTGATTGGGGAGCTAATTTAGAGCTCCCCTGTCCTGACTATTAAGTATGATGAAAACTCTTAAAAGACTCTCTCTGGTGCTAACAGATTCAGAGTGGCATTGAGTGTAGTCATGAAGTGGAAACAGGGAACCACAAAGCTAGAAGAATTTGTTACCTTTAGAGTCTATGCCTGTGCATTTTTCCTAAAGGAAAAGGGGAAGGTGAAGGTTATTTTACTATCTGCTGCTGCTATTAGTATTTTTTTACTGTATAGTAGGCCAGAATCGTGCCATCAGAAGGCTCTCTTTCATCCACTTTTTCGGTGTTTAGAAGCCTAATATAGGTCTAAATATAATGCATGCATATTCTGATTTCCTGAGCAGTATGAAGGGACTGTGGGGTAAATAACAAATCCTGATGTGTATAAGGGGTTTTGGTGGTGATAATGGCATTCTCTTATTGTTCACGTGGCAACTAGGATATCACAAAAAGAACCAACCAAGCAATGAAAAGGTGGCATTGGAAACTGTTATTCCTGCTCTAAATTGCTTCTAAGCTGAGCCTTTAAAACCACATGTCATTTCATAGCAAACTGCCTGCCCTTTTAATGGAAATGTCAGTCCTTTAGAACGTTCTTGTTTAGAGGAACCATGTGGGTAGTAGACAATACTCCTAATGAAGACCTTCTTCCTCTGTCTCTGCACTTGCCCTCTCTTTCATTCTGTTGCATAGAGATACCAGCCAGGACTCTTCAATTATGGGAAAAGCTTTTCATTTTAACAACTGTTTTGTAGACGTTCTTGCTAATGCATTTTGTCCGCTTTTGTTTTCCAGCCTCCCATTTCTATTGTCATATTTTAAAATGACAGGACACAGGGCTTTTTCATTAGGAAAAAGTGAAAGGGAGACAGTACAGTTCAGGCTGTGCTTGGAACAAAGAACAAAGGCTGGACTATTTAATTTTATACTCACTACATGTGCATATTCAACACTATATTACTATATTGTGGCCATTAAAAATGTGCCAGTTGGAATATTTTGACAGAATATTTTTTTTTCATCTATTACATCATTACTATGACCCACAACAGTGTCTAAGAGTATTTTATCATCCATGGAGTGTGTACATGCTTGCTTTTACCCTCTCCCAGTCAACAGTTATCTACATTATCTTTAGGGAAATAAAATTAACCTTAGAGTGGTTTTCACCGTCTAAGCAGAGCAAGCTGTAAAGGTAGTTACGGTTGACTTCCTAAACTAATACAGGTATTGTGCACCCTGTTGCATTTCCCAGCACCATGTCAACAGGAATGTTGATGTTGGAGTGGACTCTGCTATTCGAGTTCTGTGCCTGAGAGAGAGAGAGAGTGACATAGCTTGATATTTCAGAAGCCCATTGCTTGCTAACTTTGGTAACTAAAGATAAGGCACAAACTAAGTTTGGTGCTATGTGTGTTCCACTGTGGAATACCTTGGTCTTGAATTCTAGAATACAGAACATTGTCAATATGTATAGATGGTAAATGTGTTATTTAATCTCTGGGGTACCAGTAAGGGAAATAGCAGGCTGACTGTTCACATCTCAAAACAGAGACACTTAAGCATAAAAAAGCATTACCGGTATGTTACCAGAGTCTTTCATCATACCATATTGCATGTTGAATTCACTTTCTGCGTGTGATTTCTGTACTATTATTATTATAATCAGGAATTTGAATTGATTTAATTGCTCCAGTCAGCATTTACTCTAAATTTGCAGTATTATTGAACCTGCCTTAGAAGACAGACAAACTAATTTTATTATTAATGATAGTCTAAGATAGATAAATGCGGCATTATTATTTCTGTATTTCTAGTTAAATGCTGAGAAAACTATGCTGGATATGCAAGACGATCCTCTAACATTAAAAAAGTGGCTTCCAGCTGAGACCAGTTTAGCATACACTTAACACCTGCTGGCTTACCCAGAGGGAGGCTCCCTTTAGGCTCCTCAGGCAGAGCTACTGCCAGGGCACCACATGAATCCCATTTTGAGTGTCAGATGCAGAGTAGCGTGTAGGACAAACACACAGCATGACACCTTGCCAGATGAGGACTCCACTAATTGGTCAGTCTCCCCTAGTTTCTGACCACCCGTTGACAGACAAAATAACAATTTCCCAAAAGGAGGAGTGGTTGTGCCAGGATGAAACAAACTCTGATGGCTTACCCCAGTGATTTTCTGGTATTGTGTTTCATGTTTGTGCAAAATAATTATGGCTTGTAGGCCTAAGCCTATAAAGAGCTGTTTAAACACTTTGTGTTACTGTTCATTCTGTCTCGAATCCAGGTTCTGCTATTGATCTGAAGTAAGTTAGTGCTTCCATGTTGCTTTCTTTCTGAAAGCACTGTTGTGATTGGCAATCTGGTACAATCTAGGTACAGTTATTTTGTTCTCAGTGCCTGGACGATCATGGCAGCATATGATAAAGTGCATTAGGCAAATGTATAGGTTATTTCTCCCCTCAAATCCCCAGAATTCTTTTTTGCTTCAAAGCCTGGCATGTGTCTTAATGTCCTTCAGCTTCTTCAGCAACATTAAGATCAGTTAGTGTGCTCTAGCTGACTGACAACAAAATGTATTTTGCTGACCTCATCATCAGTTTAAACAGATGTCTCTGGAGGGAATCAAACAAACTAAAAAAACACCCTCAAACAAAATGAAAACAAAACAAAACAAAAACAGAAGAAGAAGAGTAAGGGTGAATTAGATAGATGCAGAAATGACTTATGTGAGAGAGTGAGCATGGGGGCCTGGCAAGTACAATTAAGAGAACATAGACTAAAAATAGTAAAATACAGTGTAAGGCTAAAAGAGCTTGAATGTGAGGGAACCTGGAAGAGGACAGGATGAGAAATAGAGATGCAAAGTGAAAGAGAGCACAGAGTAACAGGAGAACTTTGCTTTAGACCCTAATCATAGAATCATAGAATCTTAGGGGCTGGAAGGGACCTCGAAAGATCATCTAGTCCAACCCCTCTGCCAGAGCAGGGTCACCTAGAGTACATCACACAGGAACGCATCCAGGTGGGTTTTGAATGTCTCCAGTGAAGGAGACTCCACAACCTCCCTGGGTAGTCTGTTCCAGATGCCACAAAGAATGATTAGGCTGCAAGAATAATTCTCTCCTGTTAGCTTTTTCATCTGGGTGATTTCTAGGGTTCTTTGGATAGGGCCCAGCCTATGCCTATGGTAAAGAGTAAGGTTTGGAAAGAACCAAAGTCTAGCATGACAGTTGGAGTGGGACTGTACAAGGGTGCTGAGGGAAAGTGCAAGGATTGCATGAAGGGTTCTCCTCTGAGACTATTTTCATCTTTTTCCACATCCTGACTTCCTGATGTTGCCTTCTGCACTGGAAGGCAGCTGTGGGAATTATCTGACAAAGTCAGATCATCTAAAGCTAAAAATAAGTTGAGATAAAGGAATCAAAAATACCAATACAAAACTAAAACCCTTCCCAAATAAAATGCTTTATTATATTTCTTTATCTATACAATGGTGGCAGTGACCCTTTTCTGCAGAAGTAGAAACAGGTAAATCTAAGCAGATTCTGTTCTCTGCTCAACTGAGTATATAAAATACATATTCAATTGCATATGTATAGGGACCAAGAGACCTGCAAAACAGTGGATTTTTCTTGTTCATTTAAACTTGAGGGCAGACAGCAGTGTCAAAGGACAGTAGAGCAATTGTCTTTCTAGAAAAAAAATGTTCAAAATGTATAGACTATATAGGAGCAACTGTTTTATTAAACTCTTTTCAACCTTTTATTGCAGATCCTGTGAGCATTAGCTAAATATTAGCTTAATTAACACAGGATAGAGGGATAATTGTATTATAGAATACCCCTTTATGAAGAAAGATGAAACAGAGTAAAGGCAAGAAATGTTTAATACTCAGCATACTCACAAAAACTGTTTTATTGCTGAACATCTGTTGCACAAGTGAAGTGACTGAGTTCAAACATTTAGCATGAGGGTACAACTGCTTCTTTCTGAGGCAGATTAGAATCATATGGGTAACTGACTCTCAGCTTGGTGCTGGGCTGTTTTGAATGTCCTCTGGTAGGTAGCCAAAGGAAATATTCCTGTTGAAATGACAGTTCTTTGACATAACATGTTCTGTTAGAGCATATGTTGAAATGTCTGTATCATTTCAATGATGAGCTTCCTTTCTGGCACCTATCAATGTATGTTCATGGCAATCACAAGCAATATCTTGTCAACAGCTATCTACCATAAATGATCCTAATCCACTTTGCAATCATTTTCAAAGCCTCTTCATTTTCACTGAAATGATTATTTTGTTTAGAAGAATTCTTCCTAATGTGCAAAATTGGCCTTAGTTAAATCCATTGTAGAAGCTGAAAAGGAATACAAGTATAAACCTTCACAGCTGGAGTACAGATAGCTACTGTGGATGCAGCTTACACTTCTCATTTTTCACATGCAGCATATGCTTGGAGACTGACGAGCAGATGCAACTTGTTTAATGGGGCAAATCACATGCATTTTATCTTCATGACTTCACATTTGGAGAGTGCCCTCCCTCTTTACCTATGCTTAATATGACTGCAGATACATGTGAATACCTGTGGCAGGATATTGTCGTGGCTTAGTTTAAGATAGAAAATAAAGGTTACATGGCCTTCCTGTTTGACATTCATTTAAAAAGGCAATATGGGGTGTACAGGTGGCAGTAAAAATGCAGCCTTAAGTGTTTTGACTGTGCTCAGACTGCTGATGCAGGGGGAGGGGTTTGGCATCTGAAGTTGCTCTCTGTTGTTACCGACCAGGGCTGGAGGCCATGACTTTACCTGCTGGTCTGGTCCCCTGCCAAACTCTGTCTGGCACCAGTAAAAGTACTTTTCCATGCTTCTTCCTCCATTGGCTCTCTGGCTGCATTGCTGGTGGAAGATAAAGACACTACACTATGTGTAGAATTTTACCAGTCTGGAGATGGAATAAGCAGCTGTACTGCCATGAATTCTGCTATTTTCAGCATCTTACATATGAAATGCTATCCAAATATCCTGGCGTGTGCCCACTTTCACTGAAGTGCTGGGCCCTTCTTTCTTTTGTTCATCTGGACTGCTGGAGAATAAGCAGATTTATTTTTCTAACATTGTTGCCTTTCTTCCAGCAGTCTACACATTACATAGTATTTCTACTGCTGTAAAACTAGGATATCAGACTTTTGCTAAGCCTGTTTGAAGTGTAAGGGAGCCAAACAAATCTGTATTTTATCTTCACACACTACTTGGAATTAAGAAAAAAAAAATATTTATTCACGGTAGTATGAGGCAAATTCAGCGTCCTTTTCCTGTGTGATTATGTGCTGATGTTTTTCCAGATTCTTTTTAAAAATAATTGACGGTTGAGTCTGATCCCAGCTTCTTCCTCTTAAATCAAGATCTACACTTTCATATGGGGATTGGGTAATGGATATGGATATGTTTACTAAAGCCATGCATGAGGGATGGTTGGTCTAAGGACTTTGAGAAAAACAGATAATTAGAATATTTTTTTAGCTAACTTTTCATCTAAGCAGTCACATTTTTTCAAGTGTATTTTGGTTTTAGGTTTTGTTTTTGTTCTTGACTAGGAGCTGTTAAAAGTTGAATGCAGTATTTTCTTGGCAGAAATCCAAACATACATCTCTAAAAAGTTGTATTTTCTCTCTCATTTTGTCTATGCTTTCCCTGTTATTGATGCACGTAATAAAATACTAGAAAAAAAAGACAAATCCACCAAAAAGGTCAAAATCAATGATCCTTTTACAGATGGCACCTTTGGGAATCCTAGGTACTTTACCATCAGCTTGTGTTTGAGACTGTTACTTGAATACTTGTTTTTTGATGACAAAAATCAATGACTTCTTTAAAGAAGACACCCTTGGGGCTAGAGGGATGCAGACTTTGAAATGTTTACTAGTCCGTGCCTGTCTCTGAAAGACTAATAAACATATTTATAAGTTTATGAGCTCCTATTTAATTTTATGGATTGAAAATGGTGTATGGTTTTGACAAGAATATTTAAGCTAATATGCCCCAATGAGACATCACTGCATCACTCCATCTCTTTGCAAATTTGCATAGAAGTTCTGATCCAAAACTGATTGAAATCAACAGATATATTTACAATAGGTTTAAATTTATTCCTGTGAAAAAGCTACTGAAGTTGAGTTACCTTGTTAATGAGTTTGATCCAACAGCCAAATACTAAATCAATTCTCAAAAAGATAGAAAGAAGGTAAGAAATGTACTTCTCTCAGCAAAGATTATTTCCTTTATTTTTATATACAACTATGTGTTTGTTACTCTGAGCTGCAGAAAACATTTGCTTTTTAAAAAACAGACACATTTTTCACATTATTTCTTTACTGCTAATTTAGTGTTTCATTTATTTATGCCACCATAATTTACTTTGACACCAGGGCTGATACTCCTTGATTTTTGTGAATGAGAAGGGTTATAACAACCTCTTGTAACTTAGTAGGACACTTGATCTGGATATCCTGTGATGTGGTTTTGAGGCTTTGAGTCTAGAAAATCAGTTTTCCTACCAGCTCTGCAGATACAGAATTTGCCAGTAATTTCCCCCCTCGCACCCCCTCTCCCCCCCCTTTTTTTTTTTCTCTCTTTCCCCTTTTATTGTATTTTAATCTAGTGTTTTGCAAGGTGGTTTCTGGGGAATCACAGCAATTGCCACAGCAATTACTTATGAAATGGACTGACAGTGTAACAATAGCCTTGTATTTTCCTTTGTCTCTAGATCAAATCAGTAAACATAGTGATGTAAAACATCCACCCTAACCAAACAAATGCATTGAAAGGATAATAGTAGGTAATGTAATTTATTAATTAAAACACAGGAACATGTATGTAACTGAAAGACTTGCTGTATTAGACAGATGTTCCTTCCTATCATTTACTGATCTTGATGTAAGTTTACTGATTTCAGCCTCCTAAGTCATATTATTCTGGTCTGTAGAATGTCATCCCATTCTTAAGTCAGCATAAAAGCTGTGCTCTTGAGGACTGCAGGGAGAACTGCTGGATAATCACTTCCGTGCCAGTGCCCTGTGCATGGAAACTTGGAATTCCTCTGGAAAAACTCTGCCACAGTAGAGTTGGTTGGCACGTGGGATCCTGTTGCCTCTATGTAGAGCTGTACAACATGAAGCAACATAAGACACAAAGCTCAAAATTGCTCTTAGGAGAAAGGTTTGTGCATCCATGCAGAGTAAGTGTCTCTCATGTTGTACTGACCCACTGTAGACTGACTTACAGGGAACAAGCTCTCACTTTTGTCTCTGAGCTAAATGGAATCAGAGCTTTCCTGACTGAAGTCACGCTGACATCATTCACAACGTGGCCATTTATTTTTCACATTATCTTTTACAGGCCAAGTTCCTCAATCTCGTTTTGTTTTATTTTCATGAATATGCATTGAAAAAGGTAATACTTTCTCCTCTGAGATTTTGGAAATTTAAAGGGTAGCTTCTTTCATTCTCAGGCTTAGAAGGCAGCTTGGTTGGAGGTCACTTGTCTAATTGTGGCCAGTCTGCCAGTCATGCCTGTTCACAGTGGTGCATGTTGAAAGGGCAAGAGACAAAGGACATAAATTGAAACAAGAATTTAGGATTGATATAATGACATATCTTTTCACCTGGATGTCAGCCAAATATCAGAACATCCTTGGAAGTTTTCCATTCTCACAAGGATTTCCAAAACTCCAGAGCAAATTGATCAGATCTCAGCTGACCCTGCTTTAGTCAGGAAGTTGGATTGCAGACCTGCATAGGTCCCTTCTAACCTGCATTTTCCTGTGATTCCTAAGATTCTCCACATTGCAGTGTAAGTCTGTATTGTGGTAACTATCTCAATAGACAGAATCACAATACAAGTTTACTTTAGTTATTTTTGTCCATTTTCCATTACAAGAACGTGTTCTGCATTGCTGCAGTTTTAAGACTTTGTCAAACCCCATGTGTCTGAGCTGAAATCCAAGAAGCATTTTTTAATTACCTGTACCTTTCCAGTCATCTTAAAACAAGGGTGGTGCAAATATATTTTTGTACTTCTATCAAGATGGCCCATGTCCTTTGGGTGATGGGGGAGGCAGTAACTCTGAGAACCCTGAAGAGAGTAAGAGCCTGTCTTCAAACCCTTGCTTGGCTTAAAGGCCATTAGTATGGAGTTTTATTTTTGCACTTACATCAAGATGTGAAAGTATGATTTTATTGAAAGACTTTACTAAAAGTCTTAATTTTCAGGATTTTGCAACTGAGGCAGTATTCTGTTGGATTTTTATTATTTTTTTGTTTACTATCCAAAGAAAAAAATATACAGCTAGTAATTGAACAGTTGGTAACTCTGCTATTTTACTTTAAAAGGAACAATTGCTTGAACATGTTTAATGTTGACAGGAGAGTCATGAATCCCAATAAGGCCATGAATACATTTATTATTAATTTTCTTCTCATTAATTTTTAATTTTCTGTCAGACGGAATCAAAGGCTGAATTGGTGACTTCAATGTTTTCTACCTTGCTCTATTGGCTTCAGAAGTCCTTTTAATAAGGCAATTATTTATTCTGGACATCACTTGGAAATCAAAGGTGAAGAAATCAGGGATATCTATACCCTGTGGTGCATTAATTCAAACAGCACTCACATTGTTGGAGTTCATGCCTCTGGTTCTTTAATGTTGCCTGGCTTGGTACTTTTTTAATTTGGAGAGTGAAGGGAAACCACAAAAGGATTGAGCTTTTAGAAGGGAGTATTAGTAGAATCAGCAGGGGTTCTGGCTTCTGGATTGAGAGTAGGCTGGTTCATTGTACTGAGAGGGGGGAAAGCAGAGGATCTTTGAGAAGGATTTAATGCATACCCACAAGGCTGTGGAAGCTGTGATATAGTAGTGGCTATATATGCCTGTTATCTCCTGAAAACAAGTAGATCTGACTTCACTGCAGTACTCTTATGTAAGGCATGGTACTTCATTAAAGTCAGTGAAAAAGCTGGCATGCATTCTACTGCATCAGGTTTTCAGAATATGAAATGTTTATCTAACTCTATTATGTAGTTTTGGGTTTGTTTGTTTGTTTGTTTTTCAAGTGAACTGAAGGTAGGGAAAACAAGGCACCGGTAAAGACGTGAATGTGTTTGTGTGACTTAAGGAGGAGGAGTTTTCTGTGTGAAGACAGCCACAAGGAAGAAAGGCAGAGTTTGTTTTCATTTAACAGACCTTAGTTTAACCTGTATGTACACTGATGTCTGGCACATTTGTGAAACACTTATTCAGCTCCTTGTATTTTGCTTTTTGTACATTATTGATAGATTTCACCACAAGCAGGAGGAAGTGTTTATTCCTTTTCCAGGAAGTATATAAAAAACTCTGTTAGACTGTTTTGCTGTCATGGTGTTACTGCAGTCTCTCACTGTCTGTTTTTTTGCTCATTCTTCAGAATTTTAGCCTTCTGTGAAGTTGATGGAACAAGAACTGGAAAGGAGACAACATTTCAAACCTGACATTTAAAGGTTCAAACCTTTAATGTACTGAGCGCACGGTCTAAAGAAAACAATTATGGAATTTTCTTGTCTTGTATCTTGAATTCTTCCTGCCGACCTCCTTGACACTAAGCTGCCTTTCTGCATTGAGATGTAGTTTAAATGTGATTTAATATTCCACACAGATCAGGTAACACTTTACTCTAAAGCTCTATACTGAGCAAAGCAACAAGAGGCTATTTAAAAACATTTAGCTATGTGCTTCTGAGGAAAAAAAGAAGTCTCTGTTCCTCTCTGACTAATCATTCTGCTGATCAGAATGCTATCATAAGAGAAAGATATATTGTACAAGTTGCCATAAAGTTTTATGAGCCAATTATTACAAATAGAGTTGTCTAAGGTTACAGAGGTCTATAGATGTTGTATTTTCTATAGGCCAGTGCCCTTTCATGCTTGTCTTTCATGGTTAGTGCAATATCTCATTTAATAATTTAAAAATAATTTATGGGAGTTAAATTGCTTCTTTAGAAGGCATAATCTTATCACTTTCATTTTTATAAGAAACTAATTTTAATTTGTTTGCTGTGCCATTCTCACATGAGTTTAGGAGTTTAATGGAGTGAAAATTGAGGGCTGATGGCATCAATGAAATTATTATATTTGGTAACCAACAGATTTATTTAGTTGATTTAGATGGAATTTTCAATACTCCATTATCTTTGGGCTCTATTAAAGAATGAAGCCTCACCAAATAGCAGTTCTCACTCAAAGTTCCCCTGGATAAATTGAAAAGGACATCTTCATTATTGCTATTGATGTTAATGTGGAAATCACTTGCTGTTAATAATCCTGAAGGACAGATAAAGGGTTCTTTTTACCCTCAAGAAGCCAGGTACCAAACCCTAAAAATGTTATCTTATTGAATGACTATTACCTGCAGATAGCAGACTTAGCTGTGCAGAATATTTTAAAAGTTTACTTTTATCTCTACCAAGTCTCATTAGAATGATTTAGTAAAAAGAAAATATATTTCAGTCATGCAAATAAGTTTCCCTGATGTTTTAAATAAAGATGGCAATATAACTATATAAAGAGCCTACCTGCAAACCTAGATATGAGCATACAAAAGAAGCATTTTCCATTACGTTTCATAAGCCTTTACTTTTGGGGGTGTGAAGAACTCTTCCATAAAAAACACCACTTCACAGATTTAGATTTTTTAAATAACTATTTTGGCAGTAACCTTTGTGATTATAAGCACTTTTATATTCAACACCTGTTGTTTTCTGAAGAGAAGCAAACACCAGTATGGCAGCACACTCCAATGAAAGGGTCATGTTTTTATTGTTCGAAACTGTCCTAGCTGACATAGCTGTAATCTAGAAAAATGATTTCTTGGTAGTTCTATAGTTGATATATGTAAATGGCAGGAGAAGGAACTGCAGGTGAATTATTAATTGGCTTAAAGTTGGTGTCAAAAGTTAAATAGCATTTTAGTAATTTTAGAAGTCAAAAAGGAATGTATTCTCACAAATGCTAAATATATAGAATATGAAACTAATTGCACAACAACTAGAGATAGTCAAATACTAATACCAAAGCCAGCCTGGTTTGAGTGGTCATTGCCAATTCATAGACATACTACGTTCTGGGCCCCTCAGTTCAAGAAGGACAGGGAACTGCTTGAAAGAGTCCAGTGCAGAGCTACAAAGATGATTAAGGGAGTGGAACATCTCCCTTATGAGGAAAGGCTGAGGGAGCTGGGTCTCTTTAGCTTGGAGAAAAGGAGACTGAGGGGTGACCTCATCAATGTTTACAAATATGTAAGGGGTGAGTGTCAGGGGGACGGAGTTAGGCTTTTCTCAGTGATGACCAGTGATAGGACAAGGGGTAATGGGTGTAAATTGGAGCATAGGAAGTTCAAGGTGAATATCCGAAAAAATTTTTTTACTGTAAGAGTGACAGAGCACTGGAACAGACTGCCCAGGGAGGTTGTGGAGTCTCCCTCACTGGAGACATTCAAAACCCACCTGGATGAGTTCCTGTGTGATGTACTCTAGGTGACCCTGCTCTGGCAGGGGGGTTGGACTAGATGATCTCTCGAGGTCCCTTCCAGCCCCTAAGATTCTATGATTCTATGAAACAGATTGTATGTTTCAGCTTGTCTTATGTACTCCAGTTTCATACTGGCTTGCATGGCTCATACGCAAAACAATTCCCTAGAGAAATACATAGGAAGAGGTTTGTATTTGGAAAGATTTATTAGGTCCACTAATTTGCTGAGTAGGCCTATGAAATGCAGATAGACCAGAAAGTCAAAGAGTACACACAACCCAAAGAACATGAATGCACTGTGAAGCACTGCATCTAAGGCGAGAAGGGGGTTAACCATACATAAACCACCCAAAACCCCTCTCCCTCAAAATGTACTTTAAAAATTCTACTGTTCAAAGACAAATTCTAAGACATAGTCTTCTTCTCAAGATTTCCACTTTAGTGAAAGGACTTACCAAATCAGGCATAATCCTTATTTTGATAAAAAGTGAGCATCTGGAAGATTAAAGCTGGGTATTAAATGATTCCTTGTCAGCATAAGAATGAAAACTTACCTTGTTCTCAGTTTTTTTGTGTGCAAGTTAAACGGTTTAAGGAAGAAAGTCAATTCTGGACAAATATCAGGTTCACAGAGTGCCAGAGATTAATCGCTTGAGACTTTCACTTTTGATCCTTACAGCCTACGCTCTTCTAGTCAGGTAATACCAATCATACATGTCAGTTATGTGATTTTTCTGTATTCAGATTTGATTGTTTTAAATAGTCTTGAAAATCATTAATAACTTGCAAAATATCATAATTATTTAAAGACAAACACATGGAATCAAGGTCTTTCATTGGCTTGCTTCAGATTCAGGGGTGTTCAAGTGTAGCAAACTAACAGTAATCAATGCAGTATATGGTTTACCCACAGAGCCAGTCCAGAGCTTTCAACCTCAGTGGCCATTCTTAGTCACTAACTAAGGTCATCCTACAATCCTGCTTCTCCTTCCAGTGCTCTTATTTCCCTAAACCTCTTTTCATTCAGTGGTGACCCTTTTCTGTTGTACTCGGGACATGTCTTCGTACTTAAGTGTAGGTAGCCTTAGCAAGTTACACCTGTGCTCACATCCCATTTTTATCAATACACATTTTCTCATCAATATCAATTGATTTTGATTCAAGACTTATAGACAGACAAGAAATTATACAAATGTGATTAATACACAATGATGTCTACATTAAAATGAATCTCCCGGTGTCCACAATGTTAATAATGTTAACAAGGATGGTTGAAATAAAATTGTGTTTTGCTGAAGTGGCCTAAGAGAGAATGAATGGTATACATTTAATTAAACTTTCAGGATTTTGCCATTGAGTCCCAGTTCAGTAAGCAGCTTTGTGTGAAAGCTCCAGATGTTGTTGCAGTTCTCAGCTTTTGCTGAATTTAGAGGTTATAGCTCATCCCTGGTGTACCCTCTGCCTTTCTGTGCTATATATAATTTGTACAACTTGATACAGGTGATACAGGAGACAGTCAGAGCAGAACTAACATGGAGACAAACACTTTTATTCTAGCAGACAATATTTCTCAAATCAAAGAGGGCATAATTTCTAGGGTAAGGAGATCAGGTGTTGTTTGCGGTATATGTAGAAAAGCCTTCAGCTTCTTATAGTTAACTCTGTCAAGTGTCACAAGGAAACATATGCACATGACTTGAATGAAGTTAAAGAAAAAAATAAAAATCTACATTTTAGTGTAGACTGATAGTTGTGAAAGGAATTTACATAACATTCTCCACCCTAAATATCATGTGAATTTTTTATGCATTCTTTAACACTTTTCTAAGGTTGTTAAAGCTGTTCAGAGATGAGTAGAAGGGGTACTACTCTTGTCTTATCCATATAATTGACATAGTTCATCATTGCAGATAGGAGGCATTCAGTAAAACCTGCAGCTGCACTACATGTGCTACACAACTGAATATATATATGTGTATTTCAGCCTAGGCAACAAGTGGATAAGTTTCAAAACTTAAAGTTTAAGCCTACTCCTCAAAGAGCTGAGATGAAGACATGGAACCATTAAAAGAGAGTAAAGCCTCTGTATCAAATTTCAGAAGAACAAGATGTGTTGTAGTCACAATAAAAATAAGTTAATAATGAAAGTGCTGACAAAAGCATATCTGCAATATCATGAACTTTGCTGTTGTAAAATCATCAGGATTAAGTAGAGGTCTGTGGGTAATAAAATCTCCAAAGAAACAAATATATAATTATGTCTTTATCAAGGATTTTAAATTGTGTGCATATTTCTTGTTTGTATTTTACTTAAGCAGCTAGAGGACCACTGGCAGGATATAGTCAATGTTTAAAGATACAAAATCTCTGAGAGAACAACAGCCTGAGGCTTTTTGTGTAATACATACTACTTTTACTATATGCTGAATATCACTTTTACATGATGCAAACAATCTCAAAAATCAAAGGAAATTACTACTGGCAAGAGAGGAACAACAGTCTGGGACAGAATTGCCATCCTGTTGACTTGATACAAACTCACTGATACTTGTGGGAGTTGGGTCATTCTTGGGAAGTATTTTAAGACAAGTCAGGTGTTATGTTTTCCTTATATTCTATATAGGACAGCGTAAAGGGGAAAGAAGTATGTGAGGTAGCTTTTTTCAGATCTAAAAACGTTAGCCTTTGGCATCAGCCTTGCAAAACATAATTGATGTTGAGTGCACTTGTTTGCCCATGCAAAACCCTACATTCACAAATGCAAATTGACTGAGCACGACGTTCGCACAAACAGCCCAAGTGTGAAGTGAAGCTTGTAAGTGTGAAATAGATGCTGCAAGCAAGTGCAGGACTTCATGTGTGCAATTAAAGGGAGAATGATAATGTGTGCCACAATGCAGCAATGTTTATTATATTGTATGTACTGTACAATCAGATTCACACATGATACCATTTGCCTATCAAGGACCTGATTTTACATGTATTTAGGAATTCTGTTCAATGTGAAGGTCTAGTGAGTTGTACAGAAACTCTCAGGTAGTTTTAATACCTAAAACACCATGTAGCTTTAGGTACCTAAACAGCTTAGCAGCTTTGACCCTAGGTCAATTCACATATAAAGGAACTTCGGTAGCTGACCTTACCTTAAGGCCTTTGTCATTTATTTGTTTTTAAGTTCTGACTGTCAGCTGAAACATTTTCATTAGCTAGGTGACAAAAGGGCTATTCTTATAACAAAAACATAGGCAAATGTTGCTTCTACTTGAGAAGGGCATGTATTTCACACGTTTGTAGCCCTTATGTTACTGCTGATTGTACTCTAGTGTGTGCTTGAGAAATGGTAGAGTGCTGGTGTCATGTTTATTTTGATCCTCAGTATGAAAGGGAGGGAAGGGTAAACAGTGAAGATGAGAACAGACTGAAGTACCTCAATACTTCTGATGAATCTGCATTTCTCAAGGGAATATGGTGCCCTTCAGGAAGAGTGTAATGAGTATGGAAACTTACAATTGCTGAAATACTAACGTTAAAGTAAATCAGACGTTGAAGCATAGAGACTGTCAAAGAGATACAAGGCAGAGGAACATCCACACAGTATAATCTGGGTGTTTTGCATGATTGGCCACAGAGAATGTAGTGGTTAATACCCAGTTTTTGCACTATTAAAAATCTGTTAGTGATGTGAATATATTTTTACCTTTATAAACAGGTGCTTCCAGTGTATGGGCTCACATTGATTGGTATTGGAAAGGAAGGTCTTTTAACCATTGAGTAGAAAGATATATGGATGAGGTCTGATTGTGGGTTATTGAGCTGTACCTCATACTGTTACTGTACATATTGCAATTGTTTGAAATCAGATTAATTAGTACAAGTCTGTGTGAAGAAAAAAATCTGAGGAATATAGCTGGGTAGGAGAGAACATTCCTAAGACGATCCATATTTCTAAATACAGCCTTACCATGAATTAAGACTAATACTAAGTATTTGGTAGCTCTGATTAAAATTATTTAGCACCACTTTACTTTCTCTTTAACTCCTTTGCCAGTTGCTCAGAAGATTTGCTTTAATACTACTACTGCTACTATAACTGATACTATACTATACTATGCTATCTAGGAAATTGCTTCCAGGGATAGTATTTCAGAGCCCATAAACCAACGTTTCAATCAGTGGAATTTGGATGCTGTTTATATCAAGGAATCGTCAGGAGTGAACCCTGGGAGGCAGTATGTCAGTGCCAACGCTAATAACAGTTATTCCACTCTTTTTCTTCTATTTCAGTTTTGTGTTGTTGAACAGAAGGAGACATTGATGATTCTATGAAGTTATACTTGTCCATTGCAGGATCCTTGCAGTTTCTGTGGTTTTTAATACTGGCATTCATCAGAGATAGGCTATTGAAACTGGGTGGATCCAGCATGGCAATACCCTGATCCAAAAGTTTAGGATACTGCAAATATTATTTGGGAATTTTTTATAGCCATTTTGCACATGACTGAACACACTTCAGTGGCTAATGCCAGTGGAATTTTCCATAGCATTTCTTGTCAAACATAAGTACATATAACTTAATATGACTAGATAAAACACATGTTGGCTGTGTCCTTGAAAAGAGAAACCTTGTGTCCCCTCAAAAAGTGAACAATGGACTTAATAACAACCCTAAAAGATTGTTTCTCATTGCTATAATTTCAAGCATCAAGTTATTTAAGAGAATAACAATATTTAGTTTCTTTCTTTTGTTATATTTCTCTTCTTGTCTCAGAAGGTGATTTTGAGTTCAGGCAAGGCCAAAGACATAGCAAAATAGATGTACTGAAACATATGACTACCAGGAATGTGATTTCCTTGGTAATGATAATCCTGTCACAGCTGTCAAAATTTACTCCTTTATCCATATGACATTTTAACAGGATGGAAAAAACGTGTTAGAATAAGCAGCTATAAAGGACTCAGTCCAAAATTACAAACAACAGCAGGCTCTCTCAGGCAATATATCGTTTACAAATTTCAGAGAAATTGCTTTACCAATATTACATTTGATTTTGATGCTCTAAAGCTTAGCCATAACTCTTCTCTTTTATTATGGCAAAGTTAAAACAGGCAGTTAAAAATGTTCATTTAATTTCTACAGGGATCCAGAGGAAAAGATAAATGTAAAATTATTATGCCAAAAATTAAACAGCACAGGAGATGTAACCCCATAGGCTTCATGAGTAATTTTGGCTTTTATCAATTTATTGTTGTGAGATAAATCAGAAACAAATTCTAATATTTGGTCTACTTTGCCTTAGCTCAAAATAAGTTAAATTCTGCAACTTTTGCATGTACAGGTGAGATTACTGGTGCTTGCAATAGCTTGACCCCTTTCCAAAGTAGGCTCGCAGTTCTGCAGTAATGTTGATGTATTGCAATAATATTGCAATATTGGCCCTAAATGTTAAACATTTGAAGTATGGTAAAGCTTCTAATGGTATTGCAAACAAGTTAAGAGATACAGGTAAGGATAGAGGCAGTCAACACCTCAGCCTCTCTGACCATGTAAAATATATTTTTCCTTCCTGAAGTTCCTAGATATGCTAATTTAGTAACCTAGATTGGATCAGATTTCCTCCATAATTCTATTCCCTGCCAGTTCTGTAAACTTAATACTTTTATTCTGTGTTCTATACGAAGTTGTTAATAACATTCAGGTATAGATGTCCCCTATGATCTAGTTTATACTTCAATGGAGTGTTAAATATATAGCAACCAAGAAGCTTTCTGACAGGTGCAGAGGAAACCAATAACTCTCTCTTCACCATCACTGCCCACTTTCCTTCTTGAGTAACCTTTTGAATGATATATTATTTGTTACGTTCTCCAGAAAGGTTGTTGTTGTTCAGCATTTTATGCAGTCTTTTAATGTATGGATTAAATATGACAAAGTTACAGTATTATTGTCAGAGGAGCTTCTTCAGGCTATGAATGTCCATGCTGGCTTGGAGGTAAACCAAAAGTCCTATCCATATACTTGTCACTTCCAGCATGCTTTATCAGAAGAGTTTCAGTGGGGTCATTGCCCAGCTACCAGAAGGACTTTCAGTTTAGATATCTTTGTGATTTCATCACATTAAACTCTGTTCACTTTAAAAGACAGCTCTCAAAGCAAAATAAAATGTGAGTCAAACTACAGGTAAAAAAAAAGAAAAGCATATTTTTAACATCATGATAGAGGACATATTTAAACTGAATAGTGTCTCACCACTCTCACAGTAAAGAATTTATTCCTAACATCCAAGCTAAATCTACACTCTCTTAGTTTTAAACCCTTACCCCTTGCACTATCACCACAACCAAAAAGTTCCTTCCCAGCTTTCCAGTAAGCCCTCTTCAGCAACTAGAAGGCAGCTATAAGGTCTCCCCAGAGCCTTTTCTTCTCCAATCTGAACAACCCCAACTCTCTCAGCTTGTCTTCACAGGAGAAGTGCTCTAGCCCTCTGAGCATCTTTGTGACTCTCTTGTGCACTTGGTCCATCTTGTCCCATGGTCTCTGAAGCCATGGTGTGAGTGAGGCATAATAATGATATAATGATGGAAGTAATTGCTATTCAGGTGTCCAATACATCATGATAATCCTGCAGGGCTTTGATGGAAGTGTGTGTAGCTTTTTTTGTCCTTTAAGACCTCATCTATATTGTATTCTAATTATTTCAAAAGAGTTTTCTGTCTATTACATTTCTCCTCACAGATTCAGGAAAGATGCTATGCAAGACTAATCTGGCATTGATCAATATATTCCAGTGCTCATTTATAAAAAAATCTCACTCTGAGTCTTTTATAATTTTTATTCTACTTGCTCAGTGCTAGTGCAGTGCTGGTTGTATCACAGCATAAAATCTTTCTTTAAAAGTGTCTACTTGATGCTGTATTTTTCAACATTGTTTGTCAGATAATGCTAGTTCATTATGTTAATATTAATTTGTACTTTACACGTTATTAATATAAAGAAGACACTAATATTTGCGGGGAAAAAAAGTGCAACATTGAAAAAATACCTAACAATGAGGTAAATTATTCTTAAACTATTAAAAATCAACTTCCTTTAAAATATGTATAAAGCACAGATGTTCCAGTTAATAGAGTGAGCATTATTATTTTGTTAGAATACCTCCAGAACTTCAGTGTATCTTGTTCTGTAATGAGAAACAGGAGATGTTATAAAGCTATATCTTGACAGTAAGTATTTAATTAACTCACCTGTGCCTTTAAAAGAAGAGAGAAATTACAGCAGAAATGCGAGGGAATTGGTGACAGTACGGTGCTCCAGGGTAACCTTATTGCACACTTGAATGCAGAAAATGTAGAAAATATGGAAACCAAAAGCAAATTGCTTAAGTCTATGGCATCTAATAAAATGCTGCTGGCTTCTCCTTCTTACTCGGGTGGGAAAATCCATTTGTAACAGATTCCGAAGTGTTTCATTTAACATGTCATTGTGTATTTAGTTACCCTTACTGACATTCTTGCAGTCGATGCACCAGCAAAATGACTTTGAACTCCAGCAGGATTTCATCCTGGGTCAATGCTATGTGAACCAGGCCCTTGATTTTTGGGCAAGTACAATCACAAATATAGAGACTCTTAGTCTGTATATGGAAATTTAATTTGCTTAAGTGATCTCTGTGTGAGTGGAACTGATTATAAAGCTGGAAGCTTTCTGATTGTCTTCAAAAGGATTAGTATACAAGTTAATATTTTTTATTTTATATCAAATAATATGTAGGATTTATTTATGATAACGATGTAGCATTAGGAAAGAGAAGCAAGTGGGATTGTACTCTGCTTGGTGTGTGTACATGCATTCAGGCACTCCTATGTCATCAGAATTTTGGTGGTTTGTATGACATAGGTCTGGAGAGCAAATGAAGCATAATACTTTCCTCTAGGATAGCTGCAGGCCACTCTGTGCCCCTCTTCTCCTATCACATTCTGCCAAACATTATTGGAGGAGATGGGTGGTCTGCCATTTAGGAATATCTTTCATTTGTATATTCACAGACATAATGTGATTGTATCTCCTCTCTTTAGCATACACTTAAGAAACAAAGAGATGCAAGGAGAAATGGAAGAGCGAGACACAGAGAAGAATCTTGCTGGGGTTCTCCAGATGCCGTTGTAAAGAGCCTGATTGCCTCTGGGTATAGTCAAAAGATCCGGAGTTGCTAAAAAGTGTATACATTTTCCTTGAAGAATTATGTTTATCCTCATCAAATACAGAGCTCAAATGGCTGCCAGACCATCCATGATGACAGCAATCACTAAGGGTGAAGATTCTTTAGTGACTGAAATCCCAAATTACTGTATTTTTTACATGCTACTCTGAATACTTCTTAATGTTATTTGTAACAGATAATTAACTAAGTTCATTGTGAGCATTGAAAACCAGGTGCAGTAATAGATGTAGGAATAGAGATTGAGCATATTATGGTTTGCACTGAAATGTTTATGAATTGGCTTCTGAGGCCACATGAATTGAAATTGATATATCTTGGTGTTTGCATTGCATTAGGTTAAAGACTCTGTGAAGATGCCTTCTACTTTCTTTTGAGTGCTAGGCCTGGATGTGGCTTGGATGCTCACTATCAAAGGAAACTCAAGCCTATCCTGTCACCCCTCTGCTGGCTTCCCCAGCTTTAAATTGAGTAATGATACTGACCACTTTAATGTTTTGAGCAGAAACCTATAAAACAAGGTTTCGTATTTTACCAGTGTCTTAGTGAACTTTGTTAGTCTACATCTGAATAAAATGGAGGTAATAACCATTTTCTGTGAAATGGTTTGAGATATACTGAGGAAAGGATTTTTAAGAGGCATTATTGCAGCTATTTCACCTCCACTTCTAAATAAAGGAGGATTTTGGTGTTTCTCTGAGCAAATGTTCATACTTGAACTGATTATATATGTAGTGGATATGCTAGATAGAAGGTATTTTATTCATTTGTTCTTCATTTCTGTTATCTTTTTCAGTGAATGTAACTGGGTCAAGTGGGCCCACTGAAAGGACAAGGAGAGGTTTTATATGCTGTTGGCAACTGAGGGTATTCAAGCAGAGAGGATTCCAGAGACTGCAATGGGAGGCAGGCAGGAGGATGTATGAGGAGGGTCACAACAAGGATTTGTGAGCTTGTAGATCAAGCAGAGAGACTGGGAGGAGGAGACAGCAGGCATCTAGGTCACAGAAAAGACAGAAAGAAGAATTTCACAGGGCTGGAAGGGGATGGGGTTCAAGTTACCACAATTTGCAAGTCATTGATTCATCTAAAAATCAGGACACAGGATGCATCTTTGGAAACAGAGTTAACTAAGGAAGAGTTACTTATAAACATTTTAGTTTCTGCTCTTTCTTATTTATGGTCTAAAAAATCTGACTCTTTTCAAGTATAAAAGTTCTTTATGTTCTTCAGAAAGCTCAGTACAGAAGTGCTAGGCAGATTTTTCTTTCAAGTTTGGGCCATTTTGAGTCTTGAGGCAGTAATTTTTTGCTTTTGTATATTTAAGGAAATATTTCAGATTTAAAAATACCCTCCAGAATTCTTATGTGTTTTATAAAAACATTTTTGTTTAAACTATGGTGATTTAGTGTCTCCAAACAGTCTGTACCTGGCAATTTTTTCACAGTGCAGACCTCTTCCATTTTTAACACTGTCACCTACCACACGAGTTTGGAGAAGCACAAGAATTGAAGCACATTCTTGTCTAAACTGATCAGTAAAACATGGGCACTCAGCAGAATAATGGGTTCTGTGAAGGGTCAGGCGTCTGGAAATTGAGCAGTGATGGAAGATGTGGCAACTACCCACAGACCTATTATGAGTGGTGTTGAACTAGTCTGAAATAGTGATTCCTATGATTTATGGCCATCTATTGGGCTGGGAGATAAAGCTTTCAATTAAGGAAGCTCTAAGTCATCATTAAAATAAAGAACTAGCTGGGAGTGGGTGAGAACCAGTAATTTTAAATAACTTGCTATTGATTTTGAAAAAAAATTGATGCCATCAATATGGTGGGAGTAAGTCAGCATCATTACAAATTCAGAAAATATTCCTGATATAAACAAGCCCACAATGGACATAGAAAAATCAGCATATTAATTTGCAGTAGGAGATTGTGGATGATTTTTGGAGACACCATCCTGATGGATGTAATTGCCTTTAAGATGAGATTTATGCTGCTTAAGACTGATTAATGCCAGTTTTACTATTAATCTAAAATTGCTAGGAAAAGAGCATAAACTGCTTCATATTGAAATTGATAACTCTTAGCAGCTGGCTAACCATATTCCAATATATGCAATTCATAGTTTGGATATTCAAGTGCTTTAAATACTTCCCTATTGAACCAGATTTCTTTGTGAGTTACGTAGAGGCTGAAAACACAGTTATTTTGCTTTATATTTTAAAAAATTATTAAGAGTAATAAAGGGAAAGCAGCATAGAAGAACGTACATAATAGAATTGGAAAAAAAAAAAAATCCTACTTGCATTGAACAATGCCTTTGCCTAGCAGACGGTGTTATCTATGATTATATGCAAGTCTTATAAGGCAAATTTGTGTTGCTGAAATATGATTCTAAATCTTTTCTAGTGGCTAATAATTTCTAATTTAGAATTCTGCAGTTGCTCAGATAGTTATGGGTGGAAACATCACTACAGGGTACATTGCATTGGAGAACCGAGATCTATTTTTATGGCTGAGCACAAAAGCTGTTTGTTTTTTACTGTGTGATGAGCTGGATTCCAGGAAAGGAAGTACTCCCAAAAGGAGGAGTTCAGATTGAATTACCAGTGTGACTCTATTAGCCATTGAACCTAAACTGCCTTTGCCCTGCTGAATGCAAGTATGAAAGGGCAAAAGGATTTCAAGGCAGTTCCAAGCAACCATTTTACCTTGGCAAGCCACAGGAATGAGACAGGTGAAATAAGAGGGTAGGTCTTCACATTTCTCATGTGTGTTCCATGTTCTCGTATCTGCTTTCATTAAGCTCACTAAATTAAAGCCAAGTCCTTGCTCCTCCATGCAGATAAGAAAATCTGGTACAAGGTGTAGTGGGAAAAAAAGATACATTATCCAGCTCCAAATGATGTCCCAATGTCTTGGTGCTGTACCCTTGCTCTGGAAACAGGTGGATGATGTTGGGCTGCAAAGATTCTGTGAACACTGGCTAAAGGTGTATATGTTTCCTGCTTCAGATTAATTTTGAAGCCAAAACTCAAGCCTCAAATGTACTTTTAGGAAAAGGAAGTTGATGGGTGATTTTCTTTTTAACTTACAGATTGTCCTGGTTTGAGCCAGGATGAAGCCAATTATTCTTTTTACTGATTTTTTTTTCCTTCAGTAAGCTTTCTTGTAACTAGCAACAGTGTGTTCTGCTAGGCTGATAAGACAGAGGAATGTTTTTCTAACTACTGAGGCTTCAAGGCTGCACCTGCACTCTGCCGGCTCAGACACTATGGGGAGATCTGTGACCCCCCCCACAGGAGGCTGAGTTAGACAGACAGCAAAATTGGCCAAAGATATTCCATTCCATATATCTACGTAAGCTCAGAGGAAGGTCAGAAATCACAGAAGACAACTTCCTTCCTTCTTCTTCTTCCCTTCTCTTCCGTCCATGGCCGGCGTCCAGGGAGGACTCTGTTCATCCATCACCGTCGATGCTCAGGCTTGATCTCTCGTGACCCCCATAACTCTCTGCTTTCTCCAGCAGCAGCTCCGGGATTCCTCGGGACTCTTCCCAGTTCAGGGAAGTGCTGTGGGAGTTGCTGAGGGTGGGGGGTGGTGAGAGGCTTTTTGCCCATTCCTGAATATATCTGTACATAATTGTATATATTTTCTTGTATCATTCATTAGTGTTTTAATTAAAGCTGTGTAGTTTAGTTTTCAATCCAGCCAAGTCTCTCTCTTTTTCTCTCTCTCCTTCCCTACCTGGGTTGGGGGGAGGGGGGATCGAGAGCATTGTTGTCGGACCTGAGTCTTTTTAACATACAGAGGGACTAACATAGGCTGATTTGTGACTGATCATGACTAAGTGAGTAATAGATCTTTCCATAACATAATTTTCATAGTGAAAATGTCCTGTATCACTGTAGTTGCCAATCACATTGAAATGACAGACAGTAAGTTATTGGCATAGTCTGCTGGAATGGTAAATTGCAGGAACAAGGGACCCCTTATAGAAAAATTTAAATCTTCTCTTTTAGGAAATACAGACTAACTTAAACTAGTTCTATGACCTGTCTGTATGTTTTATCTGATTATGATAGGATTACTACATTAGATGTAGTACTTTTATGTGTAGTAACACGGAATCTATATGCTGGTTTATGAGCAATGGATACAATAATAAGCACTACTGACTGTTAAGAGCTGCAGATCTAAAGTTGTTTTCTAAACAATGGTTATCCATGATGATAGACACTCAGAATAATAAGGTAATAACTTAGCTAAGGTTTGTGAATCCAATTTCCTAGCTAAATGAGAAAGCATCTCCATTTGAAGGCAAAGGGGTATTATTATGAATTCTCTTACTGTTTGTCCTACTTGTTATGGTAGGCATTCTTTCTTTCAGCTAATGCTTTCAATGCATTCACTTACAAATGCAGTTCAGGTCTTCAAAACATCAAAGCCATAATGACACTATCTTTTTGAAGTCTTTTATAAAACTGCTGAGGTTGACCTATTTAATTGTGCAGTCTAAGATGATCTGGATTGAGTAGAAGAACATATCTGTGCTTTTAGGGATTCTGTTTGTGCGCTGCAACAGTTTACATAGGGTCAGATCCTTAGCAAGTGCAAACTGGTGCTTCTCAGTTAAATTATAGACATTTGTCATAGTTTCAATAGCTTGGGATCTATTCACCCTCAAGAGAAGGCAAACATATTAATTGTATATGTTTTTCCTTGCTGCTTTATTTTGAAATACTCCAATGGGTTATGCAAAAGGCTATTGTGGAGTTCACAAGTTATATTTATGCTTATGATCAGTGCTTATAGAGCTGGTATTAGCTCTATATTAGAGGTATTAGAAGGTTACTTCCTGTGATGATCTCTGGTATAAAAGTACTATTGTTCAGTATTTTGTAAAATGAAAACTTTAAATTATTCTTCTCTGATACAGTTTATGTACTTGCATGCAGCAGTTTACTGGGTGATCAAAGCATGAACAGGATTTATATCTGAAACCCATTCAATATCCCAAAGGGCTGTAGTCACAGTTAAGTCTTATGGTCTACAGTTTGTAATTTCAAATCAAACTTAACTTGAATGTTTGCCAGAGCTTTGATCTCAGTCAAATTGTGATTCTCTGAAATCCTTCAGGGATATTTTGTTTAGATTAAGCACATCATAATTCACAAAATTAGAGCAGATTTTATCAGAATTAGCAAACTTAGTGCTGACATCTGTGAATGGAACTAAATGCATGAGAATTATCCACCTGAGCTGCTGACAGGAAGAAAATTGATACCAGTCTATCTTTACAGTTGGGAGTAGAGTCAAATGTGTGATAGATTGGGTACATTTGAAACACACATCATTGCTTAACTGATTTATTTTTTTTCAAATGAATATAATAGTCAAGAAAAGTGCAGGGATTTATAACTCTTATTCATCATTTCAAATTTTAACCAAGTTCAGCACAGAATAGAGGATAATCACATGCATTTTATGGCTGTTGAGGCTATGTGAAGTAAATTGCTGGTCCTAGAGTTCCCACAGTCCTAAAAACTCATTAAAACAATTTGGACAGATATTAATGGGGTAAAATAGAGAAGCTGTTCAGGAGTCTGGAGATGCACAAATGTTTTGCTGATTTGTCAGATGTAATTGTCTATAGTGAATTTCTATGCATTTTTCAAAAAATATTCAACAGTTAAGCTAACTCAGGAGCAATAAAGCTAGATGAGAATGAGGGACAGAATAAACAGGATTATAAAAAAATTACCCTTGGCAACACTTTTGGCTGTTGTGAGCAGCAAGAAAAAAACTTTTCCCACAATAAAGGATGAAATAACTTGGAATGGTGGCCTAACTTCATAGTTCTAAAGATACAGTTTCAGTCTTTGAAATAATATTTTTATGTATAACTTCACAAATCTAAATAATTCAGTGAGCTTCTAGGGGCTATTTGTGCAAATGAAGTTCAATACATGTATGATTAATGTATGTATTGACCATTGTTCTTATTTGTCTTTTATCAGAATGTATGTGTATATGTGTGTGCTTAACTGAAATACATTCAGCATGGTCTCCTAATGCTTTGTTCATAGAATCCTAGAATCTCAGGGGTTGGAAGGGACCTCGAAAGATCATCTAGTCCAACCCCCCCTGCCAGAGCAGGGCCATCTAGAGTACATCACACAGGAACGCATCCAGGTGGGTTTTGAATGTCTCCAGTGAAGGAGACTCCACAACCTCCCTGGGCAGTCTGTTCCAGGGCTCTGTCACTCTCACAGTAAAAAAAATTTTTCAGATATTCACCTTGAACCTCCTATGCTCCAATTTGCACCCATTGCCCCTTGTCCTATCACTGGTCATCACTGAGAAAAGCTTAACTCCATCTTCCTGACACTCACCCCTTACATATTTGTAAACATTGATGAGGTCACCCCTCAGTCTCCTTTTCTCCAAGCTAAAGAGACCCAGCTCCCTCAGCCTTTTGTTACAGTCTGGATGTGAATTGAAGAATACCTCTAAGTTGCCTCTAAGTATTAGTCTGACCTGTGTTTGCCAAAGGTGTGTTCTCTTACAAACAAAGGGAAATCACAGGAAAACAGTTCCTTAACTTCTAGGAACAAATGCTGAATGCACAGGACCCAAATGAGGTTTATATTGATCTGGCAGAACATGAAATCAAACGTAAGGACAGAAAATGAAGTGAGGAGGGTACTTGCTCTGCACTTTGTAGACTATCATTAAATTGTTATTGAGCATTGGAACAGGTTGCCTAGAGAGGCTGTGGAATCTCCATCCTTGGAGATATTCAAAATGCAAGTGAACACAGTCCTGAGCAACTTGGTTTAGTTGATGTTGCTTTGAGCAGAAGCAGGCTGGACTAAGCCATTGCCATATGTCCCTTTCAATCTCTACCCTTCTGTCATTTTATGGATTGCAATAACTGTGTTTGAACTAAAATTTCCAAGTATCAAATATTAGTGTTCTTGGCACTTCAGACAGAGTGATCAGTTACAATTTTTGTCACTCAATCTTAGAAGGCACCATGTTACATTTAAACTATGTTTGGTATGTATCCATAGCTTATACAAAAATCTTTCTTAGAATTTCGGTTTTTCATTGTGAGGATCAGTCTCAACAAGTGATGTACTCAGAGGCAGATACCAGCACCTGGCCTTTTTATATTCTAGACATGAGAAATGTGTCCTACTGGGCACTACCCTGTGGACAGCCTGGAACTCCATGTGAACTATAGATAAAATTCACTTGCTTGTATCTGTTTGTGAGTATATTCAGCTAACACATGGTGCAGTCTGACTTCCTGTCCTACGTCCCATGTCTGAGTAATGCTTCTTAGCATGGAAATGACGAAGGCCCATATGCAGCACACACCAGCTGTGCCAATCTCCAAATGAATGCTCATGTTCTTCTCCCTGCTGCTCTAGTGTGACAGGGCATCCAGCCTATGTCTGAGGGTAATAGTCTGAGGTCAGAGTGTCTCAGACTATAACCTGTCTTTCTCTGTGAGGAGATTTATGATGACAGCCATGGTCTTTAGTTAAGAGAGCACTTGACAGAATGAGTTACCCTCTAGAGAGTTTGCAGTGCCCTTTTTGCTACTGCTTTCTTGGGGCTGCACCTCTCCTGGGGCATTCCCAGTTTACAGGCAGAGTGGAGTTTCTAACAGTAAGGAACACGTTTACATTGCAATACTTAGTTTCAACCTTCTGTTTTTCCTAGTGATCTTTCTATAATGATCTAAACAGTGAAAGGTGTGTTGCTAATGCTTGGAAGAGAGGGAAGAACAAAGGTCTGCGTATCTGTACTTTTTGTCTAGTCAGCAATGCATATAGGTGGCAAGGACAGCAGCAGCCAAGAATACAGAGAAATGCTTTAGCTAAAACAGAATCGGTTACAAATTGACAAAAGCCACATTTTACTCTTTTAGTTCTTTGTTATTTAAAGGAAAAACAAAAATGGTGAAAGTCAAGACTTCTCTGAGATCTTTTGGAAACCAGTGGAAAAAAATGCATCTTTATTTTAGGGGACAGGAATGTCCCTGCATAATTTAGAAGCAGATGCACTTAGTGATCTGGTAAGAGACTAATTCCTGTTGTTTGTGGTTTCTTTAAAACCCTCAGTGCACTTACCTGTGTCTTCATACATCTGTATGCGAGCAACTTCAGTTAAGATAAATTGTGAAAGATTCTGAAGGCCAAGGACATAACGTAGCCCTGAATTCTACCATTTTTGGTGTTCTACATAGTTTGATACTCTGTTTACTTCCACTGTGAAAATTCTGAAGCTGCAGCATTCTGACTTCATGCATTGTCTCTCTCAGGGATCTATTTTTGACTGCTGCTTTGATGTTTCAGACAACCTGAGATTTCTGTTTGAAGCAAATAGAGTTCTGAGGTTTTTGTTAAGAAAGCACACTTGTTGTCAGGACCCAAAGGACAGACAGAATTTCTTGACTTATTCTTTTTTCCAAATTCAGTGAGCGAGTAGAAATTAATTTATTTTGAGACTGTTGATTCCTAAAGAGTAAGTATTTGTGTTGAGAAACCATTTGCGGTTTCTACCTTGACAGATAGCTTCTGAGGACCCCTTATTGTGCAATGGAAAAAGCTTAATATTCATATTGTACTGGATGACTGTGGCTTGTGATATCTCATGTCCAGTTGGATCCATCATACAGTGCTGTGTGCTTAAGACCTGTCAGCTCAAGAGATGTTCTGTCCTGTTCTGTTTCAGGAGTGTATCTCTGTGCTGGCTTTCTACTTTATTATTTGTACAGCCAAAATGCAGTTATTGTTTGGTTGCTTGGTAAATTATTTTATCCAAGATACCACTAATAATAGCTAAAGTCAAATTTAATTGAGTGTATTCCCTGTTGAATGTCTTTTAAACATAAAAGGCTTTAAGCAAGGTATAAAGAACATTTTCATTATGTGAGAGAATTAAGCACCTTTTCTACAATCCCTCTTCCTTTCTTTCTCCATATATTTAGATTTTAAAGTGCATGAGTTAGCTTGGTTCACAGATGGGCAGTGTAGGAGGTCAGAGATGAGATTTAGTTTTCTGCATGGCTTATTCTACTTGGAAATTTTTTGTGAGGAGTTTTTATTTCTTCCCAACCATAGGAGACTGAGCTGACTAGACAGTTCATTAAATTACTCTGAAAGAGTGAAGTTTTGTGGTCAGTTCCCAGATGACTGTGAGTGCCTCATGTGACAAGCATTCAGGATGTTTCTTTTTGCTGATGTATTTGTATTCTTCTTGTAACTTTTTTATAAGCTAACACAGTAAGACACTCACCAATGATTTTTTTTTTTTCTGTAGTATCCAAATAAAGCCACAGTTTGAATCCCATTTGTAAGGATAGAGACTGAAGGTTTTTATCAACAAACAGAAGATCACAAGGGAAATCAGTACCCAAACCTGTAACCTAGACTTCAGTCTAAAGGCTCCAAACGCAAGACCTCTTCAACACAGTCTTTCTCTTCTATAACTGGGGGGGTGCAAGAGGGGAGCAGGAATCCCCAAAAGACACCAAATTCTTCTTGAAGGATTAAAAAAAATAAACCATATTCTTAATAAGAATAGTTAAGTGTGTATCAGAATTTGGGGTTTTTGCAAAGTCACCATCCCTTTACATGTCTCTTTGCATAGCCCTAAACCACTACCAAAAATTGTTAGGCAGAGAGGTTTTGTAAACTATTTCAGGCACTGGTAGAAGCCAGTAAAATTTTTCATCTGGTCCCTAACAAAGAGATTTCAAAGTATGATTATTTAGAAAATAAATAATCATCACTGTTTACAAATATGTTAAGGGCGAGTGTCTGGAGGACGGAGCCAGGCTTTTTTCAGTGATGTCCAGTGATAGGACAAGGGGCAATGGGTGCAAACTGAAACATAGGAGGTTCCATGTAAACCTCCAAAAAAAACTTCTTTACTGTGAGAGTGACAGAGCACTGGGACAGGCTGCCCTGAGAAGTTGTCGACGTGTTCCTGTGTGATGTGTTGTTCTAGGTGATCCTGCTCTGGCAAGGGGGTTGGACTAGATGATATTTCAAGGTCCCTTCCAACCCCTAAGATTCTGTGATTCTGTGAAATTATAGTTTTTTATTGTCTTTGCCTGCTTAAGTCTGACTGTAATGTTAGATTCATAAGTTAAACAATATGACTGGTGCCTCCAGACAGTGATGATACATTTATTTCAAGTCATAAGAGCTGAGAAACTTAAGTAGAAAACCCCAGTGGGGTATTCTTTCATCGTAAATACTTATGAGGTGTCTCTTCAGCTACTAGTGACCTTAGGTCTCCCATTGGGGCATTTCTAGTTGACAGCATCAAGCAAAAAAAAAAAAAAAAAAAAAAAAAAAAAAAAAAAAAAGAAGGGGGGGGGGGAGGGGGGGAGTGTAGGGGGAGAGGAGAAATCTGTTTCATTGTTTAAAACTCAGGGACCATAAAATTTCTAAAAAACATGTTGCAGTTGAAAAGTGTTATTAAGTAATGCAGTTGTTTTGCAAATTAAAAAGCACAAGATTATACACTAGTGAAACATTTCAATGGACAATGAACTTTAGGATAAGAACAGACAAAAAAAAGAAAGAGTGCTAATGACACTAATGTTTCAGCAGAGCACAGTGCTTCTTCAATCATATGGTTTCTTTGCCACATTTTAGCCTTGGTGATTCAAAGGACCGAAGTTTTGCTTTAACTAAGATTTTAAATCTAAGGGAAAACTATAGTAAGGATGTTCGGTTACTCAGATTCACTGTAAGAACTCTTGGCTGCATGCTGGGTTTTTTAGGATTTTCTGGTTTATATAAAGCTAGCAAAATTTTCTATCAAAAGCTTTTCTCCTCATGGAAAAAAAAAAAAAAGGCAGATTGTTTCCTAGCAGAGCATAAAAGAGGGATTGCTGTGTTTTCTATTAAAGCCACCAAACAGTTTGCACAGAGGACAGTAAATTTTGTTCATGCTGTGCAGACATTTTGAACCAGATGACAAGTCCAACAGCTTGAATTCTCTGGAAGGTGAGATTTTAGTGGCTCCAAATGAAAATGAAAAAGTGAGATTGAAGGACACCAAAATGAAAGCCACTTGGATGAGTGACAAACACAAATCAATCAACTTTGTTATGCCCTGATTCTTCTGTAGAGTTCTGGGGCCAGGAAGGCAGAGTGCATGACAAGTATATCCAAAAATGTCAAAAGATCTACTGCCTTCAGCTCTTCTCTGTTCCTACCCAAGACAAACATTGTCAACAATGGAATGACACGTCTGCATCATTGGTGGCATATTCTGGGAAAGCAAAAGGATTACCCTGGCACATCTTGCTTAATTTTGGTGTGATTGTGCCATATGGTAACATTTAAATTTTGTATTTCAATGCAACACTTGTTGTCTTTGTCCCCATCATCAAGGCTTCTTTGTGTAATTTATGGCTGGAGAAGAGGAGATTGGGAATAGGAAAGAAGGTGGGTGGGGGTGATTAGCAGTGGTCTCAGTTGGGCAGTAGATGAAGTGCCTTGGCAAATATGTAAGATGAACAATTGGAATAAGGAGGCTCAGATGGAGAGTTGCAAGCAAAGCAGCAAGTCATAGGATTTTTGCCGGAGAAACAGGTATAGGTAAGCAGAGTGGGGAAAGGTGGAGTAGGAGAAGGCTGGGTTAGTGGAATGTCAAAGGAGACTGAAGAAGAGAACGAGGAGGACATACTTGTGCCAATAGCTAGAAATACAGAGGCAGTTCAGAATGTAAGATGTCAAAGGAAAAGAGAAGGGACATATAATACAGTCAAGCATCACCTGAAGGCTAGCTCAGCCATGGATGCTTTTGCATGGAGTGCAGCAAAACTTTTGGTTTAGAGAAAAAAAGGGGAGGAGGGGGAGGAAAGCATTGTTATAGTGGCTCTTCGAAGTTGGCTCACTATTTGAAGAGCCATACATGGATTTATTTTTTGTAGCACAAATTGGGGACTATTATGCTGGCATCTGATACAAAAGCAGAAACTAGTCCCTACAATATAACTGTTCATAGAATCATAGAATCATAGAATCATAGAATCATAGAATCATAGAATCATAGAATCATAGAATCATAGAATCATAGAATCATAGGGGCTGGAAGGGACCTCGAAAGATCATCTAGTCCAACCCCCCTGCCAGAGCAGGGTCACCTAGAGTACATCACACAGGAACGCATCCAGGTTCTGTCTAAGACCACCCCTCCAGAAACATGGAGAGAAAAGGAGTCAGAGCACAAGGAATTTTGCAAGGTACAGGTTCCTTACCTACCTTCATGGATCTTTGCTCAGTGAATAAACTACTGAGCACTCAACAAGCTATTCTTTAAGTATATTCTCCTTCAGCATTCAACACCTTTTTCATTACAGAGCAAAAAACAGAGAGATTAATATTTACTGCTTCAGTAAGAGGAAGAGACCTCCAAATATTATCTTTTGTTTTATATTCCAAAACAGTACAGCTTCCCTTCTTGTTGGACAGCTGCATCTGGATTCAGAATTTTATTTGAATCAGCAAGAGGATCAAAAGTTCCCAAGAACTCTTTATTAGTTAAGGCAGTAGAAACCTCATAAAGAACATTAGGTTTCATAAACTTTTCACTAATGTGTACAAAAGTCATATGACTGAAAATATTCTGCAGTTCTTGACTAAATGCTGGAAGATTCCGTAGACTATAATTTGTATTTTTCTTTAGATAGGCAGTACAATGTTTGTTGTGTTCTGGGAATAGATCTTTAGAGGAGCACGTTTGTTTGTTTGTTTTTTTACTGTGAGGTTTTTTCTCTCACTGCAAAAATATGTTCTCTTTAGACTTTCCTTTCATGCATTGGTACAAAGGAACCAACAACTCAGCTGAGTTTCAGCCAGTATGGTGAATTTGATTTTATAATACTGGACTGTCATTGCATAGGTGCAACACAGTGTAACTTTCCATAAAATCAAGGAATCTGTTATCTTCTAGAAATAAAAAGAGGTTTTGTTTTGATGTGTTTTTTTTTTACTTTGTACTAAGTGATAATCATATTTTGTACTTCTCTTAGGAATACGTTGTTCTCCTGTGATGCTAAATGCTGAGCTACAAAGTCACTTTGCGCAAAATGCAGGCATTACCTGCTATCACTGAAATAAAATCAGGTTTGATTTATAGGCATTTTTTTTTTACTTTGTACTAAGTGATAATCATATTTTGTACTTCTCTTAGGAATACGTTGTTCTCCTGTGATGCTAAATGTAAACTGTCCCTAAAGCATTTGGGGTTTTGTGCTTTTGCTTAACGTACAGACTTAGGCAGCCCTATGATGAGCAAATAATCTTTTTGTTATGTGACGAATCTGCAGGTCCTTCACAATAAAAGATCTCCTAAAGCAGCAGGGCCAATCCTTTAAGTTGAGGAACAGTATGTCAATAAAGGTCAGTGTGACAATGTGATTTATTGAAATACTCTGCTGCTCCTAGCAGTTAGTATTTTATATTATATGATACACGGCAGGTATTTTTATTCATATTTGGGTTCCCCACTGAAACCTTGTTCAACTCGTTTTATTATTTATTGTTGCCTTTTAGAGATGAAAGAGACCAATTTATTCAGTTTTCATAACCATTCCTAACAGGTACAAAGAGGTTAAGGGCTAACAGGAAAAATCAATTGGTTAATAAAATAGTTAATTGACTAAATGCTTCTTCCAAGAGGCCAAGAATGCAGACTGTGCAGAACCGAAAGAGGCTGGATTAATTATAATGGAATCTCACTGCATAAAAACCTTCTCTGCAGATAAGGTTTACAAACTTGATTGTGCTTGTTCCTATTTTTTATAGCTTACACATGCAGCAAATCCAGGCACCTTAATTATTTTCACAGTTTTTAGTATCTATTTTTTCTTTTTATGTTTGTGGCAGATGGAAAAATTACAATGAAAGAGTATGTGAACATTGAAAGCTTAGTCAATGTGGTCATTATAGATCTGGAAAGATTTTAAAGATAAATGTATAGAACACTGATGACCAAATATCAATTCTTGTCTTATTCTGCTGTACAGCTAATGGTGCTATTACTTAGGAAATTGGGGATTTTAAAATGCATAGGGAGGTGGAGAGTGACTCCCTTTAACAACTTCTGAAATCCTAGCAGGAGAACATGCAAAATTTGTTTCAGGGACAGTAATGCTAGCCACTGAATGCCTTCAACTCCCTTTGATGTAGTATAGTCATCACTTCATTGGTGCTCCCAAGCATCTGAGCTCCCCATATTTGGCACATTTAATGTAGATATAAACACATTCAAAACACTAATGTCTAAAGCATAACATTAAACCTTGAAAGAGACTTGACAGTAGATAAATTCACTTTTTGCATAAACATTATGCCACAGCTCTCCTTCAGTATTGTAAATATAAACAAAACAAAAACAAAACATCATCCCAAACAAACAAACCCCACAAAACAAACAAAAAAACAACTCTGCTTGTGAGTCTCCATGTTAAATTCTACCAAAGAGGCCAGAGAGGATCTGTGTAAAATCCTCTCCTTGGCTTAACCCTCTACAGTCCTCATCTCTGGAATCAGGAATCTGCTAGCTCATAAAATATTTCAGTGCTGACTGATGAGGTAGCCTGACAAAATGCTGAGAGGAATTGAACATGATGAGGAATGTTACGTTGTAGAGGATTTGGGGCTAATGAATAGTGGTAGTAGCTGATGTGATATTCAAATCATGTGTATACAGGTAAGAGAACAAGGGGATTACTGATTGATTAATAAGGTACTTCGATGGTGACAGAAGAGAGCCAATCCCTGGTTTTCCCGCCATGATGTTATAGCCCATTCTTTCATGTAGTTCCTTTTGTATCCTTTCAGATTTCTTGAGGTGAGAGTTGCTTTCTCAGAAAAAACAGGAAAACCTGCTGGTGGAGTATTTGGATTACTCCAGCAATTTAACACCTAGTATTGTTAGCATCATTGTTACCTTCACATAGGACAGCAAAAACAGGAAAGGAGCAGCCAAGCCATCTCTTGTTCTCTTTCTTGTAATAAGCATCATGGCTGAGATTCAGAATGTAGGCTGATTTTAACAACTGCATCATCAGTTTTTGTAGACATAAGTGGAAAAGCAATATTTGGCCCTGGTAATACTGGCAACAAATGGTTCTGTGCCTGTTTATTTGACATTTAATTTCCAGATATTGACATTACTGTTCCTTTATCAGTAAAATGCCTCTTGAGGGCAAATATCCTTTACTCTGTCCCAAAGACAATGGGTCTGCTTTTTCCTGTGTCACAATTATCCAGCTCAATTACACATAATGACATTTCATAGCTCCCCACCTCCCCACTGCGCTTATCTAGGTGCCTCTAGTTCATGCAGTATGTCAGCAAGCTCCACATTTAATTGAAATATATATTTTTAAAGTCTTGTGATTTCAAGAATGCAAGTTATGCTGATGTCACTTTGTGTTTCATTTGCCTGACTCCCAGCAAGTATGTGTTGATAAAGGACATGCTGTGAATGGCAAAGCACTCTCATTGACCTTCACTGTTGCCTCATATTGACATTCAGGCAGGAGAGATTTTCAAACAGTTAAGGTTAAAAGAAAGGAGACTTTGATTAACAGCAAAGTAATGCATCGAAGTTCCAAGGAGGAATATGTAGGAGTTGGTTCAGGCTACAGTTTGTCTTGTTTGTTTTTAATTTTAGATTCAATGTCAATGCAAGATTTTAACTCCCTGGTTACAGTTTTTTTATCCATACAATTCTCTAATGTAATTTTTATATAATCCTCAATTTTATTAAGAGTAAAGTTAAAAAACATCGGAATATTACCTTCACTGGCAGTTTAAGGTGTTATAATGGCCTGGGAACTCCTTTTCTGAGGAGAGAATATATATTTTCTTTTGCTATAGGAGGTCCCTTCAGTATTGAAAGGTGAAGTAGACACTAGTGTTAAACTATCATCAGAACTCCTGAGTCAGAACACTTCATTTGTACAGACGTAAAAGTGGATTTATGCTAAAACGTCAGGCTCTGCATTCTAATGTCTGAAGGCTGGGCATACATGTGCTGCAGGGGTGATGGAGCAGAGAGGACAGCTGGGGAAGTACCTTCCAAAACTGTAAAAATAGCATTTGTTAGATCTTGAATGTCCAGCCGTTCAGCTCTTCGATGTCCACCATTGTAGCACCTAAAGCCTTTGTGGGTTGTGGTTCTGTAACAGTGACAAGAAATCAATACTAAAAAATGGCTGGTAAAATATTTTCTAAAAGAACTCTTCACATCTTCCATTATGAAAACTGGAATAATGACCGACTCTGTTGGGCATTGTGCTTTGTTGCAGTTAAGCTTCCCTGGCCCAAAAAGTTCTAACCTGAGATGTTAAATGCTGAAATCTTTCTCTTTCCCCAGTGGCTTCCTCATCCACAAAATACATGCACTGACATTTCCTCATGTTATTGAGAAGCCTGCTTCTTCCTACATTCAATTTTGATCCCAAACAAACAGCTTGAGATTTCATATTGAATAATTGGGCCTTACCTGCATTTTAAATGAAAATCCTTGTCCTTTTATAAACTGCTTAAACTGGGGGACATGCAGAGCTTTTGCTGAAAGAAATGCATTAATCCCTTTAAGTTTGATAAAAGGTTCTTTTATACTATACTATATATTTCTTGCTGGGGGACCACAGTTTGCCTAGAATCCCCATTTGTGGGGAAAGAAAGACACAGACTCCTAATGGCTTGAAGAAAGGACTGATATGGGAAAATAGTACACACCGGGACTTAAAACTCAACAAAATTCAGGGGAGGTGCATTACGTTAATTGGAGTTAATGGAAATGGTCTGTCCCTTTTCTTTGTACTCCCCCAGTGTACTCCCAGGAGCTGTAGGTGATCACCCTTTCTTTGAGGCTGGCATTGTAGCAGGTCTAAAATAGATCTCTCTCCAAGAATAAGCAAGATCCTGCTGTTCTCTCTGTTTTCTGTGTTCTACTACTGCAACTGCTACAGATCTGTCGTCTGACGACACTGTAAAGTATTATCTACTGCCAAACAAGCAAAACAAATGCCTATTTTATTTTGTTTCAAACTGCAACTGTCCTAGATTTATTTTGGCACCTCTGATATTTTGTTGTTATGACCAGACTAGCACTGGTCATTTCTGGACAACATAACATTGAATATTCCTGACCTAGTGTATCCCACACATCAATAGTGACTAGTATCAAGCCATTCAGGCTACTAGTGTTCATTGATTTGATAATATTAGCTTTTTATTTTCTGTCTCTTTATTTAGAATGTTCCACTTTTACCAAAAGTGGAGTAAAATATTCTTACCTTTACTTTTAAACAAGGCAGTACATGTAGAACAGCTGCAGAAACCATACTATAAATCTGCTAGGAATAGTTCTCCCTGGCAACTTTTGCACTCTGTATTGTGCTTGTATATGAGTCCAAACTCAGTCCCATTAAGCCTAATTCCAAAAAAGAATGTAAGCAAAACTTTTACAGGTAAGTTCACATTTTATGATAACAATTTATCTAGCATAAACAACAAACTCATCAGTGTAGCACAACCAGGAAATGAGATCCCACTTCCTGTGTTCTTTTGCTCCTGTGTTGTAGAATGGTAGGGAGTTCATAAAAATGCTCAGGAGAAGGTCAAGCAGATGAAATGTTGGGAAACAATCCCAGCCACAAGGTCCACTCCAGCAAACACAAGCTAAACTTAAGCAGATGTCTGCTGTGTTTGAAGAAGACAGGAGAAATATTAATTACAAGCGGTATTACAGTCTATGATGACAATGTCCAAGAATTTAAAGAACCCTTTAAGTGGATCTTACAAAATCTGCATTTCAGGCATCTTCAGATATCCTCAAATGATCTATGAGTATGTAAAAGGTGTCATTGCATTTGTGGGGTGAAATTGCATGGGAAAATTCTGAGGAGTCTTATACATTAAAAACAAATTAACCAGAAGTATTCATAGAGACTATTTTACTTCTCTAGCTCATCAGAACTCCATGGGCTCCACCTAACACAGGCATGGCCTTTTACCTTTATTAGAAATGTCCTTTCTCCATAGATATCAATCATGCTGACTTACATTTTTTTTAGAGTGTTAAATTCAGCCCTCCTTTACATCATGAATAAATTTAGTTCTTGAAGGTGATACTAACAGACTTCTGGCCTTATCACTTAGATTGCAGTGTTATAGCTACAACTAGTTTGAACATTTTCCCTTTATATGTTTTCAGTTGAAAATGTGACTTTGGCAAAATAAAATTAAAAAATATGCGTGAAAAAGTCCATTTTGTCAAAATGTGGTCCATGAGGGAGACCGAATGAATTTCAAAAGCAATAAGCTAGCTTAGTATTTAAAGGGTTGGAATTTTTTTATTATTAAGACCTTGAGGGATATTCATTTTTGCACCATTCATTGAACTGTGGGTGCAATTTGTTTAATAGGCACACATTTACAAGGCAACTTACACCACCAGAAAAGGATTTCAAGCCTCAGCCAAGTAGAAAATACATCCCAAGGTATCTATGTTGCCTAGTAAAGCTAGGAGATTTAAACAGTCAAGTTATGGTGAAAGCACCTACAACTAATATAAAACTATGCAGTTCTAAAATTATGCTGACAACCCTCACAAACCCACAAAACTTCAAATAGCCATTTCCAAGATGGAAGGTCTAAATTACATGAAAACAGTGTAATCACTCAAAGAATTCCTTGCAAATTAAAGCAGTTCCTTGTTGTTGCTTTGTGTTCTGGAGCTTCACAAACAATCAAACACTCTCAGAAGCCATTTTCCTATTTCCTTTTGTATCAAGTACGTTTTCTGTAAACGTAAATACTGTGTCAAAAATGAAAGTAAATAATTGGTAAATAACGCTAAGCACAAACAAGAATGACACATTTTAAGAAATACGTCATATGTGTCTTATTTTTCTATAAAATAGAAAGAGAAGTTACGTGTTCTTATATCACTTCTGGCTCACTGTAACCAACTGAGTGACACCTTTGCTATGTTTATATTTATGTGGAACCTAGCTCAAGGTTAGTGCACTATGTGAGATATTAAGTATGCTTACAAATGGCCCAAGGTTTGTGCTGCCTCTCCACAAAGGATGACATACAGAGACCCTCTTCAAAATGGAAAGGAGAGAAGCCCAGTCCTGTGAGTGAAATATCCCTACAGATGCTTATTCAACATGGCATTTGTGGCAATTTTAAAAATAAACCCAAACCCTGATACTATCTGAAGGAACAGAAATGCTTAAAACCAATGTAATTCATGATATTAATTAGAAGTTTGTAGAACAGTGTAATGCAGCATGAAATTAGATTGCAGAGTGAGTGCAAAATACAAGTCTCAAGAACTCTTCAGATGTTTGTCTGGTAAACAGGCTGAGCCCTGGCACGAAAGGCATCATGGCAACTGCCTGTGCCTGAAAGGAGTAGCCATCCCCATATGAAGTCTTAGCACTTCATGGACCTAACCAGTGACATTTCCTTGGCAAAGACATTCACTATATCACTATATATATATTCACATATCACTAGTCTTAATGCTGAAATGTTATTGCTACACACACGCAAGTAGAGACCTCCTGGTGTCTTCCTGCAAGCGAGGATTTCACTTGTGATATGAAGGAGAGAAAATATTACTCAAATGCTACACAAATGTTTGAGTATTTCAGTATTTTTTGTGGTATTTCTATGAAGAACAGGCATTATTTAGCATACCTATGTGTTTTGCTACTGAGGTGAAGGAGTGAATTTCTCTTCAGGGATAGAACAGGAGCTGTGAGGTGCTGATTTCAGAGCCTTCCTGCATAGATACAGGTCACTGTAAATAAAGCTGGCAATGTGGTCTTGGTGTTGTGTGGCATGGCTGATTGAACCTGTAGTATTACTTTTCAGAGGTTCAAGACAATTCTTTTAGGTACTACCAGGGCAAACATCCACTTGTAGCTATGGAAACAAAGACCCTTCAGAAAAGACTAAAATCTGTGGTAGTCAAATGCCAGTTGTGTCCTTTGAGCCCTGCTTCCTGAAGCTAAATGGCAAATGGCTAGGCAGTGGCTGTAATGAAAGGGTGGCTATCAGTCCTGCCTGGAAAGACCTATTTCCAGTTCTTCCTTACCAGAACTTCTCCCTGATGCTGAGGTTATAGCATACTAGATTGGCAGGAAACTTCTCCTCAACATTTAATTTTAAAATAAGATTACTTCTGAATAACTGGTTGGATTTGTGGTTATGCATATTAATACAGTTATTATTAAAATTAGGAAAGTAAAGTAACACATGTCTGCACAAATATTTTATAGGATTCCATTACAGAATCCACACTCCTTTCTCCTTAAGTCCTGAAATTTCTCTATTTGTTACAATACCTGCAAAATCTGAATCTGGTTACAGTTGGTAATTTTCAGGTAATCCAAAGCTAAAGTCAGAGGTAAGTGACATATCCAAAAACTTAATTGAACACAAGAGTGTTCTAGGCATTGTAGCATATGGAAAAATCTCATATATGCAGCTGTTAACTGTCTGGTCCAGTTGTCTGAATAGCTGAAATAAAACTAGTTGTCTCAAATATTGAACTCGGATCAGCTGGGCTGGAACACTGTCTGCCAGGGTTAAAATTACTTTAATAATAAACAGGAAGTGAAGAGAAAGTATATATTGTATCAAGAAATGTATCCTAAGAATACCAGCACCTTCCAGGAGCCAGCTCTGCTACCTTCTAATGGTTAAAAGCAAATTATCTGGGCTGGAACATCTATGTGCAAATAATTAGTGAATAAAGTATAATATATGTGTTAGCTGTCTAGAAGCTGTACCTTGTGGAGCTTCACAAATAATAAGTAACCAGTTGTTTCCAACAAAAAAAAAGTAAAAAATATACTGCTTAACGTTGTCAGTGACACCTGACTTAACCTGCTCTTTAAAGATAAAAATCCAGGCATATGGCATAATTTGGTAACTTTTTCTAAGCTAATATTTTAGAACATCAGGCATTCAATTCTTGCACTACGCAAAGGAGGAAGTGTTCTGGGAGCTGCATTATTCTTAAACATAGTATGTGGCTGGGATCTACCCAGTGTAACTGTATCAGCTGGTAACAGTGATGTCGTGATGACACGACAAGTCTGTTTTACTTCTCTCTTTTGCATTCCTGGCTCCACTCTAAAGATTTGTCAGAAAGCTCATCTTGCAGGAAGATGAAATAGGGGAAGCATTTGATGACCAGGCCTCAGCTCTTTATTTTTGAAAGGATAATTCCTGCAATTTATGTCAGTTTGAGTTAGAAGCATGTTTTAATTCTGCCCTTGAGATGTGGTACAAGCACTGATGGTTAGCAAATATTAATCTCTGGCAAACTTCACTGAAATGAGGGACTGACAATTTATTAAAACTAATTTCCAAAGTCACATCCAAATCTCTTTCCATTCATTCAGCAAAATATGTAGTAGTTTAAGATAAGTACCAATACAAAAACCCTTTTAGCATTATTGCTCTTTTCGCTGGGGGGGCACCATAATGAAACAAATGGATTTTTAAAGATGTGCATTACAAAGAGTACAGTAGTATTGGTGGAACAGCATAAAAATAAATGTTTTCTTGGTTGGCAAATAACAATTCTGTCAAAGATTAACAGCTGAGGGACAGTTTATTAAATTAATCATACCAACTAATTTCATGAGCTGCTCTCTCTTGAATAACTACCTAATGTGATACAGCAAGATTTCATAATGGGACTCAAGGCAACATTCTCTGTTCATCTTGAGTTTAGAGTATCTGAACCACAAATAATGCTGTAAGCATATAGGTTGTTTATCTTGGAGCTAGGATCCATGTGGCTGACCTGAGGAGTAACACAGAGCTCAGAAGAGGTAAACTGTTTGAGTATTTGTACTGAAAGGTTTGACACAAACAAAGGTTTCACAACACACACCAAATTCTCTGCTGCCACTGCTAAACTGTGATTGACCCCCAGACTCTCAAGTTTAAAACTATTATGTCAGCTATGTATATATTACAATACAGTACATTTCACACTACATTATGATGCAGAAATGACTGTCAAACATTAGAAGAACAATGCTTGTAAGGCTTTTCCAGTGGAGATCAGGTACTAGAAAGAAATTAGTTTAATCGTTGCCAGTAGTTAAAAATCTCTCATCAGTTGGAAAGGTACAGAAATATGCTTCTGAGAGAATGTAGAGAATTATGCCAAAAGAACCATTTTAAACCCTTTTTATAAAGACACTTTGAGAAGCCAATACAGATTATAGTAGCAATGATGATAAACTGGCATGAGAATTGGTTTTCTTACATAGTGACACACTGTATTTTTATATATATAGGGATAGAATCTGACATGATCCATTTGGCCATCTTCATTAACAACCTAGTATGGCAGTGGAAAAATGAAACACTGGAAATGTGTAATGAAAGATAAAACAGTAGGTGACTTCTGATAAGCATATTATAGCTCATCCATCTCAGGCAAACCTGAGTTTATGAACTTTTTTTCAGCAGCTGAGGCATAAGTGCTCTGACTAATAATAACAGAAGTGGAGTCCAGTTGCTCGCTTCACAGAAGATGTATAATTCAAAATAATCTAAACCAATCGACCTGCTTCACAACACATTTATTTTCAAAAATGCTTTTTGAAAAGCTGCATCCTGAACCTGAACATTATATTCTTCAGCCCCAAATCTCCGTTTCAAAACCTCCTAGCTGAATAGCCCAGGATCATTTGTTATTGTATATATTTATTTCTATTGATAGTCTACAGGTTTTTTTCAGCAAGTGAATTAAAGCTAAGTATATATTGTTAAGGTTATTTCCTCTTTTGGTTACCAGGAGGTGTGTAATGGTTCTTCTCAAATAAGAAGAAAACAATCTCCTTGGTCTCTTGTCCTTCTAAAGGTGTATGTCTACCTACATACTTTTTTTTTAAGTGCATATTCTTGCTGGAGATACAATTAACATGTCACTGACCTCTCCTTGGTGCGCCACTTGAACTTACATTGCATCACATGAGATAAATTTAGAATTGTCACCTCAATGACTGTGAGGCTGTATTGTGTGACATTTTAAATTGAGCAGGCTGGATATGGGTGGCTGATTTATATATATTTTTTTTATTATTTTTTTTTTTTGCCTTTGGAAGAAGAAACAAAAATCAATTTACAAGCAGCAAATATTTTCCTTCATAGTGAGGACACCTCTGGCCTTAATTTGGGCAGCTGGCCAGACAGCAGCTACTAGATGAGATTTATATCTGCATTTTAATTTCCTTGAGTAGCATGCACACTGATTTTCCTGTACGAGTACAGATTCTGTTCTAGTGGGGAACTATGGTGTAGTTAACTGGACATCACATTTGGAGGCAGGAGAGCTGGTCTTAGTCCTGATTCTGAGGCTGACTGTTGCTTCAGGATAGGTTCTTTGTCTTTGAATGTCTGAAATAGAGACAGTAATATCACTGTGCCTTAGCTATAAAGAGCAATTAAAAAGTATTAACATAAAATAACTGTGGCCAGCAATTTCAACGTAGATGTATCATTCACTGAATATAGCTAATTATTATCCCAGTGTCAGACTCTGCCTCTCCTTCTTTTTACTTTCATTGCCTTCGGAATTTTCTAGCTCTATTTGGAGGTTCTGACTCAGCTTGTATTAAACTCCACTTTCAAGTAGATCTGTACAGTAAACCTTGTAATGCTTTGGACACATTCTGGTCTTGGCTGTGATTTGGACAGCCAGGCAGATGCATTTTCTGCTAGGGCAGATCACTACTTAGGATTAGGGCCATACTTTGTACTGCACATGCAGTTCACTGGAAAATGATGCTACCTCAAACAATAAAACAGTTGTGGTATGAAAGAAGCTCCGTAGGGGTTTTATTGTCTGCTTAACTGCAGAGATTAATGTGTTCAAATATTGCTAGTCTTTTTATGGCTAGATTAAAAAAAAAAAAAAAAAAAGGAAAAAAGAACACAAAAAGCATAATTGCAATAGAAAGAAATATTCAGTGGGAGTTTTACTTAAAAGAAAAAATTTAATTGGTTAACAATTTTGATGCCAGAATAAAGGACAAAGTATAAACTGAAGATAGGAGAAAAACTCTATCCCCCTCTGTGGGGGATAGAACCCTGTGGGTTATGTATTTAAGAAGATTTTGTTTGTTTAAATCCTATTGCATTTTCCTCTGCGTCTTATGAACAAGATTTTATTGTAGGTCAAAGCCAGTGAATAGTGCTTACAGCTTGAGAAACAAGAAAATCAAAGACATAATCGTTTATTAAGCTCTTTTAGTGGCATTTCTCATTTGGCTGTTTGCTCTGCTTGCATTCACCATTGTTCTGAGCTTAGTCTTTGTTTTGGGAAGGATTCATTGGCTTCCTCAGGGTTTCATTGTGCCCTTTTCATACACTGCGTTTCTTTACAGTGAAAAAAAAAAATCTGTTGACCACACTATGTATGCTATCGTTTTAGGAAACTGTGATTTTACAGGTACTGGGTTTACTTTATCCCTCACTTTGTGGTAAGCCAAGAACATCTCAAATACCATCTTTCCAACGGCAACATTAATACAGCTGTTACATAGGCTAACACCCTCAGTCACGAAGTATTCTTTGTGGAGATTTAGTGTGTCCTTGCATGACTGAAACCTTCCCTGAACTGTGCACTGCAAAACATTTATATAGACAATACTTTTTGTTGATTTAAAATCTCACTTGCCAGGAACTGCAATCCAGTATTTTCATTGTAATGTTTTTCTAAAGTTGTATGCCTCATTGAAAACTAAGTGAACCTGGAATGAATGCCTTTGTCAACTCCACAATCCTTAAGTAAGTTTAATGCTCACTGCTACCATTGGTATTCAATATCACTAGATATTTTACCTTGAATAATCACTGATGGACATTGATTTTGTCTTTGCTCTTCACAGCACAGCAAAATTAATGTGAAAGTCAGAGTTAAATGAGTCCCAGTGGTGTCCTCCACTCTGCTGAGACTACTGAAGAACTGGCAACCAGCTCAAACCTACAGTGTCTTGTATTGCAACAATTAATGGATATGAATAGTCCTCACAAGGGGGATTCAAATTACCTTTGTATCAACTTTAGAGGTTAGACTCCTGAAGCAGACAATGAGGTTAGTGTATGTACTTTACGAACTGATTAATTATCTTCTTTAAATTCAATTTAAAAATGTTAGTCTTTGATCTTCCTTTCTGAAAATTATTGAGTCACTTGTAAACTGCTAGCAAATAGTCTAAATAGTCTATTTTTCTAATATTAACAAAGGGTTTGGCAAAGTAATACTTGCTTCTCTATTTTTTTCCTCTGAGTCTATATTTTCATCTGGTTTTAGGCTCCTTTTAAGTAATAATTACATCATACAACACAAAATCCCTGGTGGCTGTGAGGCCAAGGATAGGCATGTGGATATGGCAGCCAGATACATTATGAAAAATAAACATGTAACTGAAGAATGCATCTGGTTAACAGCTTTGAAATCAAAGTTGTGGTATATATATATGTACACTATGGGACACATTTCTGCTTTACTTGGTGGATAGATTGGAGTTAAATCAACTGCAGGTTTCCTGAGTACAGATCAAAATGCCTCAGGGGAACCAGAGAGAAATCCTTGTAGCACTGCTTACAGCTGCTTTGTAAAGAGCACAGTCTTGTCAGATGCTAATTAATATTCAGGGGTCGGTACAGAGGGGTGTATGTGTGCAAAGCAGCCATTCTGCCTCATGTCTACACAGATACTCAGGGGAGTGGTGAAAAAAAAGTAGGGAGGCTGCTTAGGACTGATTCTTAGTATTGCCAGCTACAACAGGTCAAAATTATAAATCAGGTCCCCAAAGATTGTGAGATTTAGAAAGAAGAAAGGATGTTTTTTAGATTTTAACACTCCTCTCTACTTTGTCAGCATATGAAAATATGTGGTAACTTCAACTCAAATAATCGATTTCTAGGGCATATAAAAGTGCATATAAAAATGCATTTTGGAGCGAGCTAAGCTGTCTGACTTCACAGTCAACACAATAAAACCTGCAATGGGAAGAGAAATTACTTGTACCTAGAAAGAAAACCATAGAAATGGAATAAGTTAAAAGTACGGAAGAGAGGTTACAGGGTTTGGTCCTGCAGCTTTTGCCATACATAGTCTCTAATTCTGGTTTTCCTGGCTTCGTGGTACTTGGAGATTTTCTGAGAGGGAAACCTCTTTTGCAGGAAAAAAACAAATAATTTAAAGAATCCAGAGACATTTTTAGGTTAAGATACATTTTTATAGTCTTTGTTACAAAGTTTATGGAAATCCTGGTCCTAAGAGATTAGTGCACTTCAGTATGAGATCATCAAGATGTGCCACTGCAGGAAGCACAGTGAGCATTAAAATGAATACATGGGATATAAACTCTGGTTTCAAACTTCAGTTGTTGTTCTTGATAACCTCCTACTTTGACAGAAACTAATATGAGGCAACACAATATTTGTCACCTATTTCTGCCTGCTGCCTACACAGAAGAGGGAGAACTCAGCAGAGCACGATACCCAGCTTACGAAGTTCCACTGAATCTATTATTTTTTTTTTCCTTTTTTTTTTCCCTTTAGTTTTCAAACTTCTCTAGAAGATTGGAAAGTTAGTGACATGTGCAAAGAACATTTTTTCAATTAGCGATGCCCATTAGCTGAATGAGTATGAAGGGCTGATATTTTTCCCCCTGAATTAGCAGGTACACATATCGAATTTGGGCTATAAATCATTACTTAATAATTCACTAGAAAATAAATATGACATAAAATATAATTAGAGATTTGTACCACTTGCCTTCACCTTAATTATGAATGAAAGATATTTGGCATTGTCTGCAGGACTGTTAAATTTTGTTATATTGAGATGGATCTGGAAAAGGAAGATATAGCAAAGTCATTTTATGAAAGAATATAGCTTCTGGCACAGTGGGTCTTGTACATCATTGCAGGAGAGGTATCCAACAGTTATGATCTTAAAATCTAAATGCAATGTGCTGGAACGAGAATGGTGAACAGGTTTGTTTTGCTATTTCAGTAATGACCTGTTGCCTGGCTCACAGAAACACATATGCCAGCCAATTTCATTGGAACAAAATGAGTATTCTATCTCTGTGCTGTAATAATAGTTAACTTTGGCAGACCTGAAACAGTTTGATATAGTTTCCTGTTCTAGGATTTGCTGGAGATACATGGAGATGTAGTGTATGCTAATCATTTAAATTAACAATGGATTTGAATGCTTTGCTGTAATATAAACAACCACAGTATGAAACACAACTTTTTTCCTCTTTGCCTAGGCTTTGCTGACTTTAAAACTGGGGCCAAACTTTCTGTCCTGCTCTGTTCCCTTTGCTGCTCTTAAGCAGCCAGATAGGGATTCCCCTTGCATAGCTGAGGCTGTGTATGAAGGCACTGACGTTGCTTATGTACCAGACTTTGTTGCTGATCACATCCTCTCCCAGATACACAGGACACATGTTAACAAGCCCAACAGGCATGTTGTACCTCAGTATGCACTGATGATGGAATGGCTTCACTGATGACTTCTTGCCTGAAGAAATTAAGAGCCACCTTCAAACTGCTTTTTCTTGCAAAACCCAAAGCAGCCCTACCCGCTCCAAGGATTAGGGGCTACAAATGAATACAGGTGCTAGGAAGCTAGCTGGGGGTAGTGAGATCTGCAAGTTTACTGGTCTAGTTTTACAAACTAATGTGAATGTGCAGTTTTAGTCCAGAATTCAACAAAGTGTAAAAAAACCCAAACCAACCCCCAAAAAACCCTTCTCTGCTGTAGATCTGTGTTCAGTGATACATTGCCTGCTTTCCTTTAGTTTGGGAGCCTTAGTGCTCAGGGCTGTTCTTTAGCTCTGCATATTTATGGCTGTGCAACTCTGATTGCACACTTTCTGACAAACAAAACAGACTTCTGAAAAGTACCATTTTTTTCAGATACTGCCTACTTCAGTAAAGGGAGAGAATGTTGAAGTGAGTCTAGTGAATGGGGAGATGTTGGCAGATGAGAAGATCTGGAATGTGTCTTTTGCTGTTGCTGCATCAGAAGTAGGCCACTGAACTCTATTTATCTGTAGTTTTCCTAAGAACTCTGGATTAGACCCAAACAAGCTGAATTAGAATGTATCAGCCTGGAACAAAGACAAGCCAGGCCATCATCTGAGAAGACTAAGAGCCTTTCTGCTGCCTGAAGATGAAGAATTTTCTTCTGATGATTCTGACACTAGGAAGGCAGCATAATGCCCAGCATGAACCAGTACTAATTATTGCTTTACCTACAACATCCAGAATGAATTAATTTAAAACACATTATTTCTGTCAGACTTTGATTAATACAGTTTTTCCTGATGCTTTTCATTTTACTTATTTATTAATCAGACTCTGTCTAGTCTTCATTGAGATGGCACAGTCAGAGCTGGATAAGAAAAGAAAAAAACCAAACAAATAAACAAAAAACCACAAGTGGCCTGTCAAAGACATGTTGGCAGTTGCTTTCAGAGTATCCCTTGATGGTTCTGTGGAGATGTCAAGTAAGAGTTAGTGGCAGGATTGAGCCATGGAAGTTCTGCATGTCAGGGCAGATAGTGTGCTTAAGAGTGATAGAAATGATAGACAATCTGCTTATCACACTACTGGATATCATAACAGCAGCAGTGAACAATCCATAGGTTTTGCTACTAATTGAAAAAATGGCTTCTTATATTTTACATCTACCACCCAAAATACAAGAACATATTTTATTCTTGTGGGACAGTAAGTTATAAGCCCTAATGTCATTATAAGGGTGAAAATACTTTAAAAAAATTGAAAGACAATTGTTTGCTAAGGCAGACAATATTTGTTTTGACACATAACAGACTCTAAACCTCCAGCACAATTTTCATTGCTGATAAAAACACAACACGCAAGTATTTTTGAATCTGTGAGTTTGCAAGTATATGTTATACCAGTTAGGAGGTAGGGATAGCAGAATGCCACAAGCAGCTCATCTCCTGATGGGCTCCCAATATGTAATGAGACTAAGAGGTCTCAATTTATGCAAGGTGCTTAAGCATTCATAGTAATTGTAAGAATTCTAGTAGTCTCACTAGTTTCAGCTGTTGATTACCATTAAACACATGCTTGCAAATTTAAGATTACGAGAGAGTTCTGTTGAGTTAAAAAAGCTCAGTTATGATCTCAGACTTTGTTGTTCTTTCCCAGATCCAACTAGATTTGTAATAATTTTGAAGTTCTTCTTCTCATAACAAGTGAAATATCAAAGTGATAAAAATAAGTCTTTTTGAAAGATATCTAGATATACACAGGCTTTTTGAGATGTAGATTGAATGTATGGTCTTTCTTCTTCCACTTGCTGCTACCCCTGGCTCCCACAACATATTGCTGGTTCATACCAGTTCTTAAGAATCTGCTCTTGGGTTTTTCCTGTGCTACTTGGTTTTCAGAGGAACAAAAAGATTTCAGGTCTTTCTCATTTTTACTTCTGAGATAAAATGAATGCTATGAGTACAGTGGTTGTTTTAATATCTTTGTAGTCTGATATTTTGGCACTGATTTTCACAAAATACAGGCTGAAAGGCTTTGGGTATTTGCTTTTCTGCCGTCAGCATATATTTACTGCATTTGTCTGTGTGAGTGCATCTACACTTGTCAGTAAAAAGTCTACAAGTTAGTGTAAAGGTGTACATGGACTTGAGGGGTCAGGCTGAAAACTTCACCAAAGAAATCAAACACTTAATATCTCTGCTTTTAAATCCTGTCTTTTGTGACTTTTTGTTGTAATGTTGTAAGAAAACAACCAAACTCCTTCAGGTTGCCCATATATGATTGTTCCTGGTTTAATTTGTCTCATGGGAAAAATATACAAGGAAGTTCTAACAGAGTTAGCAGCTTTCAGAAAGTGACATTCTGATTTGTATGAAGCATAGCATGGCAAAGCAATCAATTCACATGTGTCTTGATGGCGTGTACATATGGTCATGTATCCACTTTGGAACAGCCTTTTTCATGGCTTCAGCTAAGGAAGATAATCTCATACAGCATCAGCTCTTCCAGCTAAGTCCTCACATGAATGATCTACAATGTTCCTGCCAGGCATTAGAGCAGATCTTTCACCATGTGGATTTGTTACTCTGCCCTGGATCCAGTCCTTTCTCACTCTTCCCTTTTGCAGGTGGCCCTGCAGTGTACAGACAAGGCTTCTTCTGAACAAAGGGCAGGGTGAAAAGTAAAAGCAAAGAAGGCAGCAGAGCACAGGCAAAGATATGAGACAAAAACTAAATGGGAGAAAATAAGGCTTATTAGGAGTTCACATGTCTAAACCTCATTTCATAGTACAAAGAAGATATCTATTAAAAGTTTTCTTTTAGACCTCTGCTGTCAATTTTGCCTGGAACGTGACCTGGAGGACTGAAGTCTGGTAGCCACCACCTGTGGGCTTCCTCTGTGGCTTCACAGATCCATGTCCATTCTGCATTCTCATCCTGCCCCAAACTACCTCAGTACCCCTATTTATTAACATCGCTTTCATACAGATACCCTGGGCTGACTTAGATCAAGGACTCTTTTCAGTGTGCCTGCTTCTCTAGAGAAAGTGCAAGAGTAGTCTTTGCTACAGGCACCCCAGCCTTGTAACTTAAAATGTTCTTCACTTTCCCTTTCTTGAATTTATTGTGACTATTTACCTGCTTCTCTTGCATGACAGTCATATTTCTTCTTTACCTGTGCTGTCACTTTTGTTCTCAATATATCAGTGTATCAAATAATGAAAGTTAAATAGTCATCCTTAAAATCAATGTGGTGTTATGGTAAGAGCTAAGTGTGTTTTTGTTCAGCATTCTCTGTAAATAATTTCTTCCCAATTTTCCTTTATTTTGTTTTCTTGCTGCTTTTTTTTCCTCTTCTCTGCTGCTCCTTTTCCCCCTTTCTGCTTTTTCTCCTCTGTCCTTTAATATTATATTTCACATCATATGTTCCTCACAGTTTCTGGCAAAAAAAAATAAAGCAAGACGTTAGTTGACAAGGCAGAGAGCCTTCTATTTCTCTCTCAGTAAGCTATTTCCCTGTGTTCCTGACAGTGGAGTGTATGTTCTTAACAGGCAGAGCATATGCTCATATATGTAATGAGCAGCTTTCTTTTTATATTCCTGTAGCATTTTGCTGTGCGTTTACAACAAGTAATAGAAGGAGGATGGGAAAACCCATTCTATGTGGTTTGGAGTGCTGAAATACAAAGAAGTAGCTATCAGATTTGCCATCACTAAGAAAAGGCTGACAAAAGGACTAGGACAGAAAACAATCTCTGGAAATATTTTTCCATTTCTGATTTGCTAAAAAAGGTGCATAGTTACTGCTTAGTCTTAGCTTTTGATCTCTTGCCAGTACCAGCTGATTTTCTGAAATAGAGGATAAGAGATGCTGACAGCTGCGCCCTGTATGGAAACTGCCAAACTGCAGCATAATCTTGTCAGGCTGCCATGTGGCTTTAGGCCAAGCAAGATATCGATGACATGTATAATGAGATACTAAAAGAACTAGCATGTATCATAGATGCTAAGGAGAACTGGCAGAGCATAGGGATGGCCTTATGTTCCTAAACACAGTATAGTGTAGTACTAGAAGGCTAGATCTTTATTGTAACTACACTTCTGAACCTGAAAGGGAAAAAAAGCATGAAATGTAGTACCCCAGGAACAATGAAAGGAACACTGAATTACACTAGAGTAACCATGCTGCAGTGATAGCTGACTGTGGTTTGCGAGTAGGGAAAACTGGCAGTGGAAAAGGTGCAGAGAGAACCAAGCCAAAGGTACAGAGCAGTGACAGAGCAGCAGAAGCATAAACTCAAGACTCCGGGGATGAAGGAAAGAAGGGAGAAACAGAAATTGCTGTGCTACAGTATATCCAGCCATCTAACTTAAACAAGCAGGTCCAGGAGAAAAAATTGAACAGAATGAGTTTGGCCTATTATGAAGAATTAAAATCTTGGAAAATTCTAACATTTCCTGGAAGTTGTTATTCTTTATCTAAGTTAGATAAAGAATGTATTTGTTGTGAGCCGATGCCAGAGGGGCTATGAACTCCTGAGAGATGGTCAGAAGGGGAATCTAAGAAACTCCTTGGGAAGTGAAAATACACTGAACCTGTGATGGTTTGTTTTATTGGGTTTTTTTTTTTTTGGGGGGGGGGTTGTTTGGGTTTTTTTGTTTGTTTGTGTTGGTAGGTTTGTTTTTTTTTTTATAAAAATGTAATTTTTTTCTGTTTGTAGTCAGTCTATATTGGGTCAACGGCATTTGCAGTCAGCTTAACTTGGAATCCTTTCCTGTGGCCAAAAGTAAGCAAGGGTCTTTTTAGCTGCTGCTACCCTTGCCTTATAGTCAGAACCTCCCTGTCTCATCCTGAAATGCCTTTTGATGGTATGTCAGTATGTCTGGATTCTGAAAAACCATGCTTAATTTAATACCCTTTCTCTTTGGTCTTTACTGTTAGGACTGTCTAGCAATATGCTCCCCTGGAGTGTTTTAATTCCTTACTATCTTCTTCAAGTCTGAATTTCTGCCTAGTTCCAGAAATTTATCTGTGAAACTTTAACATCTCTTGAGATCTGCAAGAATTGTACATGTACTATGAGTGTTGTAACCCCCATGGTGTAAGAGACTGAATTGGCTGCAGTACAGCTCCTTCTAGCAGAGTGGAAAAAAATAAAAGAAAAAAGAAAAAAAAGGTTATATCCTAACTGGCAATGGACCAAAAGCTTTGGCAATGCTACTGAATCCAGTGGGAAATTCTCATGAAGGAAGCACTCATCCATTATCACTGTGTTTGTTTTAACTGGTAAGTGGCTTGTAAATGCTGTGGATTTCTTTCTGCTTTCAGTAGTCTCTCAGAATATACTTCCCATATTCACCTTACACATATGCCAGCAAATCCCTAAATTATCCAAGTCTAGTTTCTCCTGTGATGCTTGTTGTTATCATCTACCTGATTAAAAAAATCCATACTGCATCTGGTAGGAGGAAACAGGTCCAGAGAGCATGCTAGACTTCCTGTTCTGTACGGGACCCAGCCATGAGTAGATCTAGTATTTTATTTCCAAGTAGTTTATTACCAAAACAGAAACGTCTCTCTGGTGATCCACAAATGCCTCAGGGTTGCTGCTTTGCTGGCCGTGGCTCAATTCAGATGATATATTTTATTTATGGATAAGCATTCCCATCACAAGTGCCATGTTCCTAGTCTTTTGTCTTGGATTATGTATCTTTGGTAAGCTTTGACTCAGCTACTGGAAAGATGTCATACCTATAATGCATGTAAGCAAATACCTCTCCTCTTTCTGAATAATTTACTTGTCATCCCAAACAGGATCCACATGATCTTGTCATCCTGTTTCTTTAACAACTATGAAAACATGGTGTGATAATGAATAAATGGGGAAATCTACATCAGTGGGTATGTTAGCTCTACATCTATACTGTGCTCAAGCTATAGTGTTTTCTGTGCAAATAAAAACAAGGACCCTGAGATGGCTCCTACTGCACTTGAGCAGTTACATCTTCTAGGCAGATCTTCCTTTTGGACTTGTGTCTTGCTTGCATGAATTCTTCACACACACAAACACCCTCACACTCTTTAATCTGGAAATGAGCTGAAATAATTTACATTTCCTATAAATTATACATATTACCTCTTTCATTCCCTTTGTGCCTTATGCATTTGATATGTCTACATATAAAAGAGGTTACTGAAGGTACAGAAAGCTGTTTGTGCTGCTTCACATGGTACAATGGCTTCAAAATCACCTCATGTTTTTTACAATAAGCCCTATGTCCTGCCAATGGATTCCTTGATAGGGAGCTATGTGTGCAGTTGGTGGTGGTGCTCTCACTGCAGCTTAGTGTGGTTAAGCAGTTAGTGCATCCAGCTGCTCACTACTTCTCTCTCTTTTCCTCCAGAGGTTAGATTCCCTTTGGCACTGATGGCATAATTGTGCATGTGCTTGATGACTTGCACACTTTTGTTAAAATTATCTAGGCTAATTAGGCACACCTAACAGCAAGGTTTTGAACCTGGTTCATTTCTGCACAAGTGGGTTAGGGAAACTGTTTATATATTAAAATCATCCAGTATGAAGACTGCCATTTTCCAAGGGAGAAAGTGAAGAGTATAGGTGGTAGATGAATATGATTAACAGCAGGAAATGATGGGTTAAGCTCAAGTTGAAAAAGCCACATCTGCCTACTGCTTGAACTGTTATAGCAGTTCCATTTTCTCTGGCAGAATTATTTTGCTGTGATTTTAATCCTTCTTCCATAAAAGCCGTAAAAGGAAACATTAAAGGAGCTTCCCAATAAGTCTAACATAGACTCTGAGCAAAATACAGATTCACAGAATCAGAAAAATGTGCATTGGAAGAAATGTCTGGAGGTTATTTGGTCCAACCTCCTGCCTAATGCAGGGCTGCTGCTAATATGGGTCAAGACTGTTGCAGATTTTTCTAGACGAGCCTTGAAATCTTCCACAGATTAAAATTCTTCTTTATGTGTGTATCATTTACTCCAGTGTGGCAATATCCTCAAAGTGAAGAAATCTCTCCTAATCTCCAGTTGGAGCCTCCCAGACTGTAGTTTGTGGCTGTTGCCCCTTCTTTTACTGTTTGGCTCCATTGTCTTTGTCATTTCCTTCAAAATAGTTCTATGCAGCTATTAAATTGCCCTTTAGCCTCCTCTTCATCAGACTAAACAAGCCCAGCTGCCTGAATCTGTCCTCATAGGTCATATATCAGAGGTAATTTTGGTAATTGTCAGTGTTTCTCCCTACTTTCTCAGCATTCTTCTTGAACTAGGCAGCTTTCAAAATCTGTGCTTTCACAACTGGTCATAGTGTTCCAGTTGTGGTCTCCCAAGCAGAAGAGAACAATAACTTCTGCTGTCCGTGCTCCTGTTCATGCAGCCTTGTACGTACTTAGTCTTATCTGCAAGGGGAGCACACTGCTGATTTGCCTTCAGTCTAGTTCTGCGACCCAGGACTGTTCTTCAGTCAGCTGGTTCTTGGCTTCTAATGAGGCAGGTGCAAAATCAGATAATTTCCAAGGTGCAGAATTTTGCACTTCTTTACCATTGTGAGTTTTCTGTAGGCTTCATCCTCAGTTTTCTTAAGGCCATTCAAAGTTGGAAGTCTGATGTTTTACATGCCACCAAAAGCCTCTAATTTAGCATCCTCTACAACTGATTACTGTCCTTTGAGCCCAGCAGTCCAGTTGGTTTTCAATCAATCTAAAGTTGATTAGTCCAGTTCATACCAAAACACATTAAAATATAAAAAATACTGAAAAAATTCTTTGGAGTAACAGAATGTGGCAGTACTGCCCAATATTGTGTTTTCAGTGAATTCCACCTTTTACATCTACCTTCCTTGCACTTAAGCCAGTGCTAAATAATTAGTATGTATATGACAACTCCTATCCTAGTGTTACTTATGCTTAAACAGCAAAGATGAATTAATTTCTTTCCCCCTCTTTCCAATCCATCCCATAAATACAAATTCTAACTTTCTTCTCTGTTAGGGATTTCTCCTTTCAGTGAAAATCTGCTCTTACTCAGTAAAGAGTTTTTTCACTTTGTTACGGTGATCTGCCTGAGAATGAAGAATTTCCCAAAGAAAAGCATCTCCTTGGGGGAGTAACTTTTGGCTGAATTGACAAAGTTTGTATTAAATACAGCTAAGAGGAAGTTTAAATTGGATCAGATTTCAAGAGTATTTCATCAACTTCTATAACTCTGGGATCCAGTCCTGGGATTGGAGACACCCAAGTCTGGTTTTATGAGAGGCAAAGTGTGCCCAGCTGAAGGAAAACAGCTTGTGGTAACAGCCGCTTTATCCACAGCACTAGTAAATCTTGCCTTTAGATTAATGGCTTTAATTCCTGTTGCCTAGTGCTGGAAGACTGCTAACAAACTTCAGAGGTTTTGAGGATGAGTAACAGAATCTGTAAGGGGATTAACAAAGAAAGATTATGAGTGCTAAATATGCATTGCTTGGTTAAACAATTACTAAGGGGGATATATTAATTATCTTCTAGTATTACATAGCTGTACATTTCAAAACAGGAAAGAAATTGTTTAGAACTGACACAGGGTGTATAACTAGGATTAATGAAGTGAGATTTAACAAAGGAAAACATAGGCTAAATATATTCCAAATAAGAGAATAGTAAAAGGAATAGTGTGCCAAGGGATTGAAACAGTAGAATCTTAACTATAGCATCAGAAGAGGGCAAGGTTAGAGGCAAAAATAATAATTACTTTTCCCAAAACCAAAACTTTTCTCTAAATTTGAGAACTGTTTGTACAAACTGTGTCACAGAATGTAGGCAGGTATGTGAAAGTTTAATATATTTTTTAAATTCTTTATTTCTTTTGTTGATAGAAAACTCTGATAATGAGGTGATTGATCCTAAGAAACTGTTTCTATCACTAAGGCATGTAAAATATATATTAAATGCTTATATGATAAATACATTAATTTTATTCTTAGTAAAATGCCATTGAGACAATTGATTTAAATAAGGTTGTATTTGACCTATTGTGTGTGCAAGATATATAAAATCACAAAGAAAATAAATGAAGGTTAAACAAACTAGCCTGTCCTGCAATCTTACATTCTCAAATATTTTATAATATCTAAAGTAACTGGTATTTCTGGCATATGTGGGGCATCAAATAGGGTATAGCCATAAATCTCTGTAAAAAGCTAGTTTGGAAGGATGTGACACAGCAAGCTTTGTTCCTTAGGAAAGAGAAAAGTGAAATGTACTACTCAAATCTGGACATAATGACAGCATGAACAAGAATCTTGGCATCTGCATGTGAGAGCACGTATTTTAATCTGGTCACATCCCTAAAGTGGTAATAAGATAGCTTGATAATGTGTCAAATGTCAGCCTCAAAGCTCCATTCCTCATTGAACAGTACATCTAGGTGTTTGACCAAGCAGACAGGTGCCACCAATTGAGATGGCAATGTGAGAAGCATTTCTGAGCAGGTGGTGAGAGCTAAGTAGAAGGATATCAGACTTAACTAAATTAAATCTGTGACTGTTAAAGGACATCCCTAACTGAAGCTCCTACAGTCATTTACTTTCTTAGAAAATGCTAACAGAAAGCTGCTGGCATGGGCAGATACATTATTATCCTTCTAGCAGTGACTGTTAAGGAGCAAAATACTTCAAACTGTGACAAAGCAGCACATACTCGTTTAGGTCCCAAAGCAGAGTGCTGTGGCCTTTGCAGTACATACAGCAAGAAATAATGTAATTTTAGGGGTTTTCTGGATTATCCATGTAAAACTCACCCTACTTCCTAAGGCTGCAATCTTCCCCTATACAGTGATAACTATGTCTTACATGTCTACTATAGAAGAAATATCTTCTGAAGGGGTTTTGGGTCTTTTGTGTGAAAGAGGAATAAGTACTTTAAGAAAGTAAAAGCTGTGTTATACCATGAAGAGGGCTTGAGTAATGTTGAAAAGAAAATTGAAAGTAAAGCAAAGTTAACAACTGTCAAATATTTGATTTCATAGCCTCAGCTTTCCTTAAATGTGCTTTGTTTATATGCTATATGAGTATTTATATAAAATAGTAACATATTTATTATAATGCTCTGGAGGACATAAATCAATGATACACTTTTACAAGAGTGGTAAAAATTATTCTTATGGAGGTTTATGTTTGTTTATTAATACATACATCACTTCTGACGTAGAAGCACAAAGCAGACCTGATTTTAATAGGGGTAATGAAAAAGCCATAATTTAGCTAGATAGAAGGAGTATGAAATGATTTACCAGGGTACTGGAAAGTAACTTATTGCTTGCAAAAAATATTTAAGTTATATTTAATGTACTGGAACTTCTGGGACTTTTAATTTTACCTTGCTTTGGTCACTGCTTGTTCATAGTCCATAGAAATGCTAAGTTGGTAAGAGATATTTCTCCATCTTGAACAGCAGCCTCACTGAAATGGGTGTCTTGCCTTCTTAGATGGAGAGGGAAATTAGAGGAGTGGCACTGATCATCCATTCAAGTTGACTTCAAGTGAAATGGCTGAGACAAAAGGAAGTGGGGATATAAATTAATGGTTAATAGTGACTGGACCATACTATTCCAAGAGAAGGTGAGCTCTTGTACTGCTTGTACAGGGCAATTTTCCTGGTTTGTAGAAGTTTCCTTCCTCTTCATCAGAGAAGGCAGACTGTGGATAAGATAGTTAAAATAACAGCCTGAGAGCCTAAGTACTGTCCTAGGAGAGACCTAAAGATTAATTAATTGGCTGAGCAATGATTGAGAGCTCCAGCTTTAAATGCAAACATATTAATAGATGCCACACACACATTTTTCTTTAGAGAAGACAGTGTTTCGCCTGTGGTTTCAAAATGGACTTGCTTCCCTATAAAGTACTTCAGTGAAAAGGATCCTTATCCAGTTGGAATTACACTGTGATCTATCAGAATCCAGACATGCTGCTCAGCCAATAACATGTGTCAAGGTGGAATTGGCTGGATGAAACATTTTCATACAGCTGAAGTGAAACAATAAGCTGCTTATGACCAGAGCAGCTGAGCAATTCACCTGAATAAGAGCAAAATCTCATTAGGTGGAGATAGCTATGAATAGAGAGCACAGACCATGTCCCCTGAGGTAAGAGGGCTAAAATGCCAAGTTTGATCTGTCGGCTCACTTTGGCTTGGTACTAAGATACCTGACTTCAGACCGAGTAGCAGGCTACAAATGGCTGCAGAAATAGTGTTGTTATGCTAACACCGCCTTCTGCCTGGGCTAATAGCTCCTGCTGAGGAAAAGCATTATACTATACCATGTAAATCTAGCCTAGAAGAGCAGACAAGTAGAGTTTTCCTCTAAGATTAAGAAGAATTCCCTCTCTCCCTTAGGTGATCTGCAGATTATCTCTGAATTTGGTCCTGAACAACATAGTTTATTGTACTCATTTTCATCAGAAACTTCAGGAAAAAAACAACTTTTGTTTTGTATTTACTTGAGAGATGCTATACCAAATTTAAAACTGCAGCTGTTTGTTTTAAAACTAAATTCATATCCAGACTGTTTTGCAATATGCCATGGGCCAGCTAGAAACCTTGGAATTAGGTGCATTTCAGAGGATATATTAATGTAAAGCTTAGGAAGTACTTTGAGACCTTCTGAAAGGAAATGGTGCGCATAGTGTGAGAGCTGATATGTAAAACATCAAAATTAATTCTATTTTTACAGCTAAGCCCTAAACCCAGACAAATAAGGCCTTATAACTGAAGCAGTGACAGTTCCTTTGCTGTTGCAACAGGTGATGAAATAGTAAATAGAATACGAAATTTATCATAAAACATAAACCAGGTAGAAATAAGAAAACCTGCAAAACTATTAAAAAAAATTAGCACACTGCTCAGTGGTTTGGGTTTTTGTTCGGTGTGCACCCCTGCCCACACACACACACACCCCTCCCAACACACACCCCCCAGACACACACACACCCCGGCACTATCTTTCTAATAGTCTCGGTAGATAAAAGGAAAATTTTCATCACTGGTGTGCTTGAAGCACAAATGGATGATCACCGTAAGTAAATGCTGTCCTATCTTTCGATTTTAAGTGCAATGAATAGAATAGATAAACATCAAATGAAAATAAGGGTCTCATCTTTTTTCAGCGAGGAAGCTGAAGCTGTAGAACAGATTTTGAGTGAGGTAAAAGGCTTGAGCCGTCAAAGATTTCGGGCTTCCCAGAATTCCTTTCCCATTTCCCAAGGTTAAATGCATTGCCTCAAGGCAGCTGCTTAGAATGATAAAAGGGGCACTACAGGACAGCAGTGCTCTTTGTAATGTTAATAAAACTTGATTTTTATATCAGATGCAACCCTGGGAAAACCTGCCAGTTTTAGACTTAAAAATGTAACACTATTTAGCAGAAGTTCGTGTAAAGAAGTATTAATTTGGGAACAGTAATGGGCTAGTTTGTGTGACATATGAAAGCATCAAATACACTCTCCGCTCTGCCTTGTCAAATCTTACTGTTGTTTACCCAGAACAAAAGGAATTGCCCAAGTGCTAATTAAACTGAATGCCATATTAAAAGGTACTGTGAAGTTTATGTTATTAATTCAGCTTTTGAGGTTAACTGTCAGGTGAGCTAGAACTTCCCCTGCAAATGAATGGGGTGCGGTTCCGCTGACCTTGCTACCTGCCTGTGAACTCTGACAGGAGCCAAATCAAGGATTGTTTTCTTGTGCTAGTTAACTGATAAACCTCTGACCAGAGAGTATGGAAATAATTTCTTGCAATAAAGGCAAAGACATAGGACTGTTTATTGGGTAGCACGAAGTTTTATCTAGAAAGAACATGACCTTTATTAAATGTTTCTCTTCCTAAAGTTCTGCTTAAAAATGGCAGATGTCTAAATTGTACTGGCCATTAAGTCAGACTGTCATTGTTAGCTAGATGTTTCTGAATCAACAATAAATATGTAAGTTAAGACTTCAGGGAAGTGACTCAGAATAAAGTAAAATGAGACATATTTATGATCAAAGCAGCTATAAATGAACAATGCATTGTGGTCATGTGGAGTTTGGCAAAATGGAGCTCTAGCTTATCCTCACAAAGAAGCTCTGCCTTTTTGAATCCGTGACAAAACTCCCACTGACTTGAAAGAGGTTTGGATTTCACCCACTAAGTTGTGCTGAAATCTGAACAAAAGCAAAAAAGACTCTCACAGTTCATGGGATGTAAAAACTGTGCATTCTCCTCCTTCAAATTCACCAAGACCCGTTCCCATAACGGGTACTGAAGAACAATGCCCCAAAAATGCAAAAATAATATATCTGAAGCTGTTATTAATGTGAGTTGTTAGCTGAAGTAATCATACTATCTTATAGCTACCATCATGTTTCCCTGTTCTTCTTGAAGATTATTCTCTGTGCCTGGGATATCTGGGACACTCCTACACTTAGCAAATAACAAAAACTTATGCAGTTCAACGACCAGCTGGAGCCCAGCCATGAGCTCTGTGAATACCTGCTAGAAGTGCAGTGCAGGTTCACTACATGTGCAGCTCAACAAACAGCACAGAGCACAGGGCTTCAGTGTGTGAACAGTGTTTGGGTGGGGTTTCTTGAAAAGCGTGAGTCTTCGCTTTTTACAAAAAATTGGCTCAAATTAATTTTACATATTTGTTCATTGTTTCCTTAGGAAGGTACTTACATGTTAATATATATATTGCATAAAAATATATATATTTAAAAATATAATTGGTTTAAGAAATTCTTGCTATACCAAGATTTTTCACACTACCTTTCCAAAAGAACAGGTAGAAATAGGAAGAGAATCAGGGAAAACACTTTTTTTTCTATTTTATATGTTTTCTGAATTGTCATCCTGTAATACCAAATTATTTCTCTCTATTTTTCCCATGAAACTTCACAATAGAAAGAAACAACAGGGAAGGTACAGACATTCTAAAAGCTTTCTTGAAACATACTGTTAAAGCAATGCTTCAAATTTAATCTGATTTTTTTCTTTTGATAACAGTAGAAAAATGTAATAAGCAAGGGGTAGCTAATCTATAGTAACATGAGATTAGATTTATAAACCAGGTTACTTTCCTTTTAACCACAGAAGTTAGTAAGGCTTGATTTAATTAATATTTTTTTGGGGTACATATGGCAGTCCATTAAGACAGTATGTATTTACTCCAGGTATATATTAAATATGTGTCCAAAATTGCTTTATCATAATTAGTAGGATGTCATCTTAAATAACTATGAGATGGGATAGGATTTTATATCTGGTTCCTAGCACAAACAGTGAAGGATAATGACTGGGAGAGTACGATGTGTCCTGCACTGCATATTTTGGGGTCTTTTTTTATTAATGCATCAGGTAGAACTCGGTATTCCTAGAATTTGGTGTGATATTTGTAACCCTAGAAACACTTTGGTGTTGTTTTGGAATTACCCTTTTGCTCTGGAAAATTCTGACTACTCATTGCTAAACATACATCTCTACTAGCACTTGGGTTTTTTTGTTTTTCTTTCTAAATCCATTTTTGTCACCAAAACGTAGTTGCAACTGCTTTTTTAGGGCTCCTCCCCAAATGACCCACTCTTACCCTCCCCGTGTGCAGTCAGCATCCCCCTGTCAGCAGTGCAGCAAGTTAGCAGCCAGCGGCAGGCATGTGATCCTGTGCAGCTTCAAAGACATGATAAAGTAACATCAGACGCAAACAAATACAGTAGGATAAAAGCTCCACCTATATCCTAGAAAAGCTGGAACTTTGCTCCAAATGAAACTTACCCTCTCATCTCAAGCTATTTTCTACTGTTGAAACAGCAGGACGCTCTGGTTAAAGCTGCTGTGCTGTTTATACTTAACACAGAGAAGTGCTTTAAAACATGATCAGAGCAGTAGTGCTACCTCTCCTTGGCAATATCCACAGGTGAACTGCTCTTTAACAACTCCTTTAATGTCTCAAACACATCAAAGGCTTTTCCTCAGTACTGGCACTTTATCTCTGAACACCTCATTTCTCTATTACTGCAGAATTCTTTTGTAAGTATATACATAAGCATTCTGGTATATTTTCTTATTTATTCAAGTTTTTCCTTACCTTTTGGATTTAGCAAAAGTTTGGGACTGAAAGAGAGCTTTTTTCCAGGTGAGCTAAGAATAGTGACCATCTAGTTTCAATCAATCAAGGGAAGATAGCTAAACAGAACAAAACAAAACCCCTTTTTTCTAACAATACAACAATCCAGCATAATGTGACTGAGATGGTTGTGACACTGTGGGGCTTGTGACAATATTTAAAGAGAAACTAGATGTCCTTCAGATATTGCAGCTGCAGGAGAACCTACAGATCTCAGAATAGAAGGAATACCAAATTCTAGATTATCAGGAATAGCCCTGTTTTGCTACAAAAGCATGTGAGAAATCTCCAGTTGTGGAAACAGAGGGGCTACCTTTTCACATGTGGCCTAACTATTTATGATCTTATTCTCCAGTGTTTTGCTTCACTGTTGTTACATGTGTCTGCATCTCTGTCCAGCATGGAGCTCATTCTCACCCTTTTCTTGCGGGGTTTGCAATTTATTGGAGTGAGAATATAGGTCAACATGTGAGACACAGGAATGATCAAGTCTGAGCTTGAGCCTCAGGGTAATGTGCTATTTCTCCAAGCAAAATCTCTTTTCTCAAGAATTAATGGTTTGTCTGGTCACCATCGATCTTTCTTCAGCTGATCTTTTCTTCATTGATCTTTTCTCAGCAAGAGAAATGCCAGTCAGCTAATACACTGATCTCTGAGCTGAGTATAAATGGAGTCAGCGTGTCATACTCTTCTTAGAGGGTATTTGGTAGTCTGTTTCTTCAGCACTTGTTCATCTATCTTATTTATGTAGAATAGTCCTTGAGCAGTGTCACTGATTTCAGGAAAATTATATTAAAATATCTGATACTTGGTTGAAAACTCCCATGGTTCTGGTATTTAAAAAGGAAAAGAAAAGAGTGACTGTTTTGAGTACCTACACCATGCTATTACTTTAGCTTGGGTTTGAGTTTCCTAATTGTACCAAACTATCTTATTTGATATCGTGGGGGGAATCCCCAAATGATTACAAGGGAAAGGTATAAATGTCTTCAGCTAAGATGACCCATTGATATACCTTAAAGCTCTTTTGAGTACTCAAATAGGAATAAATCACAACACTAAATATTTATTCACATATAAATATTTTCATCTAAACTAGAAAACTAAACCAAATTGAATATGCTTTATTTTCCTTCCTAAAGAGACAATAAAAAAATAGGAGATATTTTAAAAAAAGAAAAAAATCTTCTCCACACCAGTATTATTCTGTTTATTGTAATAAAGCTCTTCAGCAGATACATGGAGAGCTGCCATATGTATCACTAGTACAAAGTAACTATCATTCTGTGCAACTGAACTCTATTTGACCATCACAGGAAGAAAAAAAAAAAGCATAAAGCACCATTAGAACAGATCTCAATTTTTTTCTTCTATTCCAACCTTAGTACTTTAGTGCAGAGATAGCTCCATCAATCATTTAAAACCACTGACCATACCTTGCACCAGCTATCAGCCATAGTTCATATTGAGCTTTCTGTGTGCTCCAAATGGCTTTACATTTTATGTGGAAAGCTGGGTTGAAAATTTATGGTTACTTTGCTTCTGACACCTGGTTTTCCCACCTGGAAAATAAACTCCTTTAACTACTTTAAATCTTCATGAATTTCTTGCTGCCTTGATCTCAACGGGCTAGATCGTGACAGCTACTGCCTGCCCATGCCATGAAGTAATAATCCTATTCCACTGTGTGTGAGTCTATTCTGATTCATAGGCTCCAGACGCAAAGCAATAAGCAGACACTGAATCCCCATTTAAACCCAGATTCTCAAAAACAGTAAGAAATCTAACAACTCAGGTTCAGAGGGAATTTGATGCCCAAATGGATGAGACTCAGAGCTCTACTCCCTGCCCTAAGGTCGGTAAGTGGGGACAAGAGAAAAGTGCAGGTGAATTTGTTGACATCTGTTCTATCCACCAGAGTAGTGTGATTTGTCATTAATACAGGCTAGGAAGAAGCAATTTGTTTCCTAGTATTCTACATTAAAGCCATTTGTTTCCTAGTATTCTTCATAACATCTTTCATTTGGTTACTTAGTTTCAGGCTCAGACGGGGATGTGCAAACATAAAATAAGTCAATCAGAACTGGTGATGTATGGAAAAGTTTTCATCCTTAATAATATGCCACAAAGATATCTGAAGTGAGATTCTTGACATATCCACTTGGGATTCAGTGATTGCATTGGCCCTTTCTCATCACATCCAGAGAAAGTGGAGGAGCTTGGCTCCCAAAAGTATTTCCTACCTAGTTCCCGGTAGTTGCCCCTTTCTTAATCTGGGAACTCTGCTCACATTTGCAGAGGTACAATGTAACTGTGAGGGAAGGCTGAAAAGACCTTATCAGTGTTTCTATGATACTCTCCCACAAAAAGTGTTGGAGCTCATTTTTACTGCAGAACTTCAGACTTAGGAGATGTACTAATCACCTCCCTTGAAAGGCCGTAAATTCACCACAAGCAATACAGAGGGTAAAGCAAAGATATTGGGTGATCTCTGTATCACATGCTTTGAGGATTTAAAATGTTGCTTCCAGAAGTATTCCAAATTTCAAGTATTATTTTGTTTTGGTTTTAGTTAGAAGTCCACTTTATTATGTTCAGCTGGAAGCCAACCCAGATCTAATGCACTTGGCCACTGTCTGTAATGCAGTTTACCTACAGGTTCATATCATAGAAGTGAAAAATAAACTGCAGCTTATTCTGCTTACTGAAATGTCAGTTCAACATGTCATGGGGCTTATTAGCACACTGAGAATGTTCTTCATGCCTTAATACTAGGGCACGACTCTGATGTAAAAATGAAATGGAACTATTTAAATTGACTTGGATACTTATTAAGAAAAGGGTTTCGTTTAATTCCCTTTTCAGTTCTTCTCTCCTTTATGGTACCAGCCATCTGGGCTTGATAGGAGGTAGGGCAATGACAAGTCTATTCTGTGAAAAACACTATAATTTTTAAAGCACTATTAACAAATGAGACTCAATAGGCACAGTGTGTAAGTGAAAAGTGATTTGCCTCATGGAAAAAAAATACACCCTAGCTGTATGCTATAGGGATCTTGTGATGCTAATTGGAAAACTCAAATTTGTAGACATTTGAAAGTTGAACAGGTGACAATAACTGGTAATAATCAAGGACTAATTATCTTAACTGGGAATTAACCATCAGGTGTTGAGCCAAATAAAAGGGAAGGGAAGCTTGGAATAGTAATGTGTCCTATTTGTATTGAAACAATTAGCATGATTTTATGTGAGATTAAAGAAAAGTTAAATGAAACAAATACTCTCTAGGCTAGTATGGTGTGTGACTGCTGTGGTTCTGTTCCTTAAAGAATTTCAGTATTAGGACTGGGAGAAATGGAAGGAAATAATAATGCAGAGCTGTATGCTTTGCTTGCCAAAAAAAAAAATTACTTTCTTCTCTTGTGAATTCTGCTGAAGTGAAAATAAAGGTAGCGTAGTCGTTCCTAGAATTAAAACTATTTGCTTGAAATTATCATTATCTATTATTCTAGTTAGAAATGTATGCTGTGTTATAGGTCTATGGCTAGGAAAGATCAAGCTATTAGAGATTTCTAGAAAAGACAAAGGCTGTGAGATCTGAGAACTAGGCAGTGCAAAATGCACAGCAACCAGGGTTGTATGTGTAGGCATACCTACTACAGGTTTCAAAAATGTATATATACATAAAGTGCACACTGCTAATTCCACCTTACCTCTGACTTCCTTTACCTTAATGCTTATTGTGAAAGTTAAATCGTAATGAGTGGGGCTGAATCAAAATTGGGCCCTGGAGGGTAACAGGAATATGATAAAACAGCAAATGAGGTATAGAAGTTGATTTGAGACTACATCACCTTTATCCTTTCTTGCCATCATCACAGTTTTTATTTTTATATTTTAGTGTTCTGACACACCATGTGAACAAAAGCAGCAGCACTTTAAAAATAATATCAAATTCTGAAAGCAATCAGACCTTAAATTGGAATTTCAGTCTTTGACATTGGAAACAAACATACAAGACAATTGTTAGTATTCTGCATTGTGCAGATAAAGACTTAGACTAGCAGCAAATTCTTCTGAGAGACATGCCTGATAAGATTATAAATTACTTTCTACAGAGGAAGTGCACTTAAAGAGAGATTTAATTGTTTGCCAATAAAAATCTCATGTTGCATGGAGATTTCAGAGCTCATTTTAACAGTTGTTACTGTTCAAATGCCTTGTTTTAATAGTTTGGGGGTTTGTTTGTTTAGTTTGGTTTAATGAATTCATTGTTCTAACTCAAAACTTACTGTACTTCTGACTTCTTTGTCTGGTTTAAGATTTTACTTCCTCTTGCAAACTCTGTATTGCTATACAATAGATGGAAAACGTGTGATGTGAATAAAAATCTTTTTTACTTGTTAGACTTAAAAAACCCTAAGTATGAAGGTTGACAACTTTGTGCCCAAGATTGTCTGCCAGGTCATGTTAGACAGCTTACCTGTGGCATGTTTATGACTTCTTTTTTGTGTGTGTCAGCTCAGATGTTAGACTTCTCTGCCCATTCAAGCCATTAACAAAGTCCAAATTAAAAACCAGGAATACTTAAGGATGTGTTAATTTTAATTCAGATGTAAAGACACGTTGGTATGATAGTGTGTAATCTTAGCAAATTCTAAACTGCAGCCACAAATGTGAAGGAAACCGTGTCAGAAATTCTGAAAAAGTTCTGAAACATTTTCAAGTTGTTGTTTTTTTATAAATTCAGTTGCACATCCAAGGATTTTTATCTTTAGTTATACCATTTAGTTTTAGGAAAATATTTTTGAATGCTCAGGACAAAATGTGCTAAATCTCCTAGCCTGAAGTAGCAAGTAGCTGTGTGTACAACCTACTCCAGAAGTTTGAACCTGTAAGTGTAGGTAGCACATGTGTCCCTTTGTTGGAGATTAACATCAGAGGGTCCTGTCTGAATCTCATTCAAATAATGAAAAAAACACTTAACAGGTCTTTGGATCAGGCTCATTATAGATACTGATTCCTTAGGGTTCATATACCACAGACTGCTAGCAATTTATCTTGTAAATGTAATTTCCATGTACATTTGCAAATCAGCTTTGGCAATCTGTTGAAATTCCCACATCTGTAAAGTCACAGTGAATGGCAAGGTGGGTATCTGTTAAGACGTTAGCCAGATTCTCTTTGCTTCATCAATTCAGCCTCACAGTTTCTACATATTTAACCTTCTGCTTCTGACAAACATCATCCTTTGCATCAAAGGGCTTTAGGACACCCATTTTTTGCTGACACACTTGTGCTGTGCTTTATTTATGCATCATCAAAGTATGGTACTGCCCAAAAGGTGGATAACCTCTCTCCCCTTTAACTCATTTCCTGAGTAGACCAATATCATCTAACTTTTAACACTGACAAATGTAAATTGAGGTCCGTGAAATTAGAAAAGTGCTGAACTAGAGTATACAGAAAAATGTGACATTCTCCTGTTGTGAATAACAATCAAATATAATACCTCTCATAATGAGAAACTTGGATGTTGTCTATGCTTTACCTATTTGTGATGTACATTGTAAAACCTTTCTAATGCTCTTAATACACAGATAAATTTCACACCCCGAACTCTGTTAGTGCTACTTTTGTATGTTCAACAGTAGGAAGAATAAACTCTGCAAGGTTAAACTGAGGGTGAGAATACTCTTCTGAACTTTCTTGCGGTAGTTGCTCATATTATAGCTACTTAAGTGGTGGCCATGTACTTGCTGAAATGATAAATTCCTGACTACATTTTTAGATCTGGAAAACAAAAGCACAAGCTTCTTAAACAGCTCTCATAGCCTTCAACATAAATTATTAAAGGAACAGGCTTTCAGAATCTTAAAAGACGGCATTTTTCTCTGAGTCTGTAGGTTCATAGGAAATAATGAGAGGGCAGCTGTGCCTTATATCCATTCCTGATAAATTTTCAAATAGCTTTTTCTGTTCATTGTTTACATATGAGTGTCTTGGTCTATGACAAAGTGACTTTTTTTTTTGGTCTTTTAATATATCATTACATAGTTTTCAAGCATGCTCTGCAATATTTGCAATTAGCTCAAGTGGAGTGGAAAAGAAAAATAAGTGTTAAAGAAGCCACAAGAATCTGTTTCTAGTAATGTTTTTTCTGCTCCACTTGACTGAAGATGGACTGGATTTCACTTGGAATTTAGTAGAGATTATGAAGTCATGGTGAAATTTCAGTTTGTTTGGTTTATTGATAGTTTAGGACAGAAAAAGCAAAAGTACATTATTTTGATCTTATGCATCTTTAAACGCTTTTTGTGCAGATCTAATTAGCACTATGTTCACACAAGCTAAACTTGCTGATAAAGCAGTCTCTTGTTCACTATAAACCAGGAAATTGTCCATAATATGTAGATTAAGTAATTAAAAACCCAATACATGGTCCTGATTCTGGTAATACTTAAGCATATCTATAATTTGGCATGTATTCTACTGACTCTAAAAATACTATTCTCGTAAGTACAGCTAGTATTTTTGGGAGCAGTCTTGGAAGTGCAGTCATTTAAAAGATGGATTTGCAAATAAGTCTAATTGCTTATGTGCAGTATGTCTACAGGACCACAGACTGAGTTTGCAACTGTCACTCACTAGTCTATACACAGTTATGCTTTTTCCTCATATACAAGTGACTTCCATTTGGCATTTTGTAGCATTCCACCAGAGGTTTATGCTAGCCAGGGTAGCAGGTGACTTGACACAGTAGTGTTCTAATGTGTGCTGTATCATCTTTTGATGTCCTGGATTTTGGTGTTCAATGGGAAACAACAATAAATTCATGGAGCTTTACTGCCTCTGCCAAATGTGACATCTTTCAGAGTATAACATGCTGAAAAGCTTGCACAATCTGTGCCAACTTCATGATTTAGCTGCTATAAAATCCCTCTGAATCAAAACCATTTTGAAATAAAGAAGAGCCAGCCTGGGAATTTCATTGCACTGTTGGATATCCACTCAATGATCAATCACCTGTCCTTATTCTGTATTCCAGCTCTATTTTTCAGCTTCATCTTTTCTTCAGCTTACCTATTTCATTAGGGCTGGAATTTTAAAAGACTAGCAGTTGCATGCAGAGGCAGAGAGTTAAGAGTGAGAAGTGTTGAATTGGGACAGCACAGTTCTGCACAGATTTTACTGTGCCATTAGAAATGGCAAACTCTTTCTTCCTTTTTTGTTTCTGTGGCACTCTGTAATGTCTGGATATGCTCAGTATAAGTGTTCTGGGGTTTGGCATCCTAATGTTCCTGAATTCCATACTACTCTGAGATGAGCTTGGTAGAGAAAAACAGGGCTGGCTGCAGAACAGCTTAGCCTGCCTGATTCTCTGCAGTTTTCCCATCCAGGTAAGGTTTTATACATTACGCCTCATATGTCAAACAGCCTGTGCATGTCCAACACTGGAATCTCAACCAAAAGTGACTTGTTCAGATATTAAATAAAATGAAAATGAGATACTTTTGAAGCTAAATCTTATCTCCTTAAATTTTAAGTAAAAAGGAAAAAAAAAATACATTACAAACAAAAATATTCAACGCTACTTTTGGCGATGGTATATGAACTCATAGATGGTGCGCCAGGAATTTTGTGTGCAGGAATGATGCTTGTCCATTGTACTGTTTCACTAAAGGAGTGTTTAAACACCAAAGAGTGCTGCATAATATTTGAATAATACAAAAATGTTATAATTATTATATTAATTTGTTGGTTCACTCTGTGAAACACATTAAAAATCCACTCTAGAACAGACTATTAAAATGATAAATTATCATTGCAACATCTGATAAAAAATGCAGTAGATTAATTAATGCTCCTTTTGTCCTGATAGCTTATATAATGAGAGGGAAGTTTGCTAAATTAAGCACAGTAAAAAAATTTTGTCACCAATTTGATGTAGGTTGTGTTCTTGCATTCAAAAGTTGTTAGAAGATTAATAAAATGGAAACATACCTGTGTGGACTTTTCATGGGCATGTAAATAAAATTCTTCTGTTAAGCTTGTGAGGTCCTATAGCTGTGATTTTGGCTGCTAGCAGCACTTACCCAAATTATTTGTCATCACTGTTTTAGAATGTTTGATTACAAATTTACGTAGGAAAGGCAACAGCCTATGATGAGTATAAATCAAATTGGAATAGTGCCTTGACTGGAACGAGAGTACCCCTTGTGTTCAACCTGAGAGCATGCTAATAGTGGTGCATGTTTATTTCTAGGGCATGTAATTAAAAGCAATTTGAAGAACTAATGTTCCAGCAAGTAGAATAATGTCTGGAGGACCAAGTTCGGATAAAAAAAAAAATCTTCTGTCTTTTCATGATGAAGTGTTTGATCTTGACTTTCCACTTTTTCTAGCATTTATTTTGTGATCATCTGGTCCTGAATCTGTCATGAGTACTTCTGAGAATCTGATCACTGTCCCCTTTCTCTTTATTAAACAAGCGTACTGTTGAAATGACAAGTTATTCTCTTCCTTGTGGCCACAGCAGAGAGAAAACAGATGAAATCAGTTGATGGCAATAGTTGGCAGCTGAGAAAGAAGTACTTATTTGGAAGACCATAAATCAGGGATCATAGAAGGAATTTAGCAGTGGCAAGCGACCCAAAAGGAAACATTATTTTCCATTGGTACAGATGCAACAAAAAGCACTGTCAGGAAAACACGGTACTGTGTGAAAGGCAGACTGGTTGCTTGATCCCTTTATGCAACTCCCTCAACTTTAGCAGGAATTTGCTTCAGACTGAAGTGAGGGGAGAAGCACAGTCTGAGTGTAAGCCTTTGGTCCTGTGACATATGGCTTTGATGGAGACACTCTGCAAAATGTTCTGATTCAGACCCCAATAATGTCATGCATTTATGGTGTTGCTAAGAGATAGAGGAAAATTAACTACTAGCTTGCTTCAGTTGGTGTTTCAGAAATTATTTTCTGCTGCTTCTTACAGAATCTACAAAGGTTCATTGAAATGCAGCTAATCACAACATGTCTAGCAGGCTTCTGTCTTTATTAATTTGGCTTTGGTCATCACTGCAGTTCAGCATTGGGGCTAAAACAGACCTTGTAACTGGTTTAGATACTGAGCTTCTGTAGGTCTAAGTACCAAAGCAACACTTAATTTCAGAAAGATGAGTAAGTGTGCAGCTATGTCTAAATAACATTTCATTGACTAGTTGAAATGTATTATGGTCACAATTTAAGCTGCACGTATCATTTATTTTCATTTGTAATGTCATTCTGCTTGTACCGGTGCTGTGTTCATTGCAAGAAAATATATGTATAGAGAAAATGCTGAAGTTCTTAATTTAATCAAATCCATCAGAAAATTCTATGAAACATGTATCAGAATTCCAGATGAGGAGTCCTGGCAGGACCTGCCTGTGGGTTTCCTCATGGGGAATACCTTGAATCCTCTGAGGCTCAGATGAGAAGTGAATCCAGCCAGTTTCCATGAGTGCTGGGCTCATACCAAGCTGGTTCCCTTCTCTGGTGAGGAAGATTGTGAGAAGAAGTGCCCAAGTGCCTTAGCAGTGAGTGGGGACCAAAGTTTGTGTGGTCTCCACTTGACTAAAGGGGTTGGAAGTCTTCTCCAAAAGGCCTGACAGGGTTTTCCCTGGCACAGAGGGGACGCTGGGGTGGTCTCAGTGGCAGCATGCACCAAAGCTCTGAGGTCCCCTGGAGCGTGGCTCTGGTCAGCCCATGCTTAAGCTGGTTTTGGCAGCCATTTTGGCCCAGTGGGCCAGAGGTTGAGGGAAAAGTAATAAGGCATTTTTAATTTATTTTTTTTAATATGGCTTGGTGTGTCCAGCATTTGTATCTAGTATGATTGTGTGGAATCAGTGCTGCTGGTTTTAGTTTGGTTATCAGTCTCGGCAATTTTGTATGGCTTGTTATTGCAACTGATTTTTCCTATTAGATTTTGAGTAGGGCTTAGTCCAGATGCAGTAGTGCTGTTTTGTTTCTAGTATGGCTCAGGAATTCATCAAGGCAGTCAATCTCAATTTCTTGTTGTTTTTTTTGTTGTTTTTTTTTTTGAGCAGCATGTCCTCATGGTATGATTTTAAGTCTTGCTTTAGAGATTTTTTCCTTTCTCATTTTACCCCTCTAATCAAAAGAAATAGGTGCATTTTGTTCTGTCTCTTAATGGCTGTTTTTAGTCTAAGTATTTATGGCATTTGCAGGCGCAGAGTTAATGCTATATGATGTCAATATTCATGATTTTAAGTCTTGCTTTAGAGATTTTTTCCTTTCTCATTTTACCCCTCTAATCAAAAGAAATAGGTGCATTTTGTTCTGTCTCTTAATGGCTGTTTTTAGTCTAAGTATTTATGGCATTTGCAGGCGCAGAGTTAATGCTATATGATGTCAATATTCTTCCAACATAGTTATGCAGCCGTCTTACATTTATGACCTTTTCCCCCTATAATTAGTTCCAACTGAAATTAGATTCAGTGAGAGCCTCACTCCAATTACAGCCAAATCTGAATAATACTGATTCCACCGCAGTTGTCTGGAGGAAAAGAAAAAAAATAAAAGAAAGAAAAAACCCATTCCACTTCCACTGTAGATAACTACATCTTGCATCTCTGCAGTATGTCTGCACTTAATAAAACTGAAAAGGGTTTAAGGGCCAGCCCTGTAGAGAGCAGAAAATTCTCAACTCTAACAACTTCAAGCAAGTATTCTTTCTTATTTTTATGCCACCTCTTGTTATTTTTTTGCCTTGTCTTCCCTGGAGCAGAAATGGCCTCAGTATACATTACTCTCCATGTCTCCAGATGCTGAGATGGGCAGCAGCAGGTGCTGTACAGTGCCTCTAAGTTTGCAAAAGTTCTTCTCCCTGATATGCAAGGGACTGGATTCACAGTCACTGTGTCTACATCATGGTGCAGGTGTGTGTTACAGTGCATACATGGGAGTCCTTGTTCCTGATGAAGATGCGCTTGGATGCACACAACAAGCAAGCCGGGGACATGTCAGCTACCTGTGCATCCTCCCTTTCTTTGGGAAGCAACTGGATGTATGGTGATGAGGACAAAAAAGCCACAACACTTCACAATGTAGGCATAACCAAAGTAATTTTGACTACTAACAGATTGGTTGAGTCTGTGTATTAGCCTTTTAATGGAGATTTGCCAGCGTCTCCAACACAGCTGTAATACAAATAGTGGTCACGAGTCTTGAGATCCCCACATAAGCCTCCTGGGTATGGTCTGCCACAAAGAATTATGTGAGAAACTGAAGGAGTTGCTTTGAATTCAAAGCTGTATTTTGCATTAGCCAAATGCATAAAAAAGAACATGAAGCCTTATTGCCATTATATGAGATATTTAGCTGGGATTAAATATTTGTTTACCTCAGATGGGTTTGCAGCCAAGTTTATACTTTTATCACCTCCAAATTGGATTACTATAATCCTTTATTTGTACATTATCCGCAGCAATTCTTTCATTCTTTCTTTCTGTCTGTCTGTCTGTCTGTCTTTCCCTTTTTTTGGCAGCTGGGTCAGTACAGAAAACCAAAAATTGATTTCTGGTACCCAGAAGAGTAAATTACGTCTTACCTGCTCTGAAATCATTGTCATATTTGGTTCTGATTCCATTCCAAATTCATCTTCGAATTATATTTTGGATCGATAATAGCCTTATAATGGAATGACACTGTTACGGCTCCTACCAGCTGCTATGACCTGTAGAAGCTGATGAAAGAGTTTCATCACGGTGTATAATCTCAGAAAAATTACTGCACATCCAGTTCCATTAACTCACTGCTGCCTTTTCCCTCAGGGCAATAAAGTACAAAGGGTCAGTACTGCCTTTAGCCATGTTTGTGCAGCCAGTTCTCCAGTTCAGCTGTGGCCCCCTGGCTCTACCTAGAAAGCTTAGTTTTGGCAAGGGATAAATGTTGTGTTTCTAACCCTGAGCATTCAGTTCCAATTAAGTGCCTTCTGAGGCATAGTGAAATGGCCCTGGAACATGAAGTAAAATAAATCTAGAGATTAATTAAAGTTTTGTCTTAAAAAATGACAATTTAAGGAATAAACATTTAGCAAAGGCAAAGAAGATCCAGTATTCTCCAAAGCCCTCCAAGAAGCAGAAATTGCAGCGAAGGTGGAATTTCCCTCCAAGCCTTTCCAGGCACTTAGTATTTCAGAAATGATTTATCTGGAAATATGTGTGAGTTATTTTGAGGCTGTTATGATTATATCTTTTGATGAGATTTTTTTCTTTCTCTTTTCTGCACTGAGGACTTTCAAGTGAGAGAGACAGTCTGAAGACAGCTTGTGATTTGTTTAATTAACTGGCTTTCTTTTTATGGATGGTTGCTTGCAATGCTGCTCTTTCATTGGGTGATTGTTTTTGTTATTAATGGTTTCAGACAGAGCTCTTCATGTATCAAGTGCAAGTTTTTGCAAAGCCGAAAAGGAATCACACAAGAGGGGTTTTTTTTCCTTCTTCTTTCCTGCCGCTCTTGTTTATTTTCTGTGCTGCTCTCCATGGTCTGCTGTGGTTGTTAGCACTTTGCATTAAAGTAAATGTTCCAGAGTTCAAAGCTTTTTACCTCACATCACAAAGTGATGTTTGTTTTGTAAAGGTGTCAAGAAACATTTTATGTTTTTAAAATTTACTCTAGCATAGTAGCTTAATAAAAATTAATGATGTACTTAGTTGTAAATAAGAGGGAGAGGCAGTCCAGGAGAATAAATTTTATTATCTTCTGTGTCCATGTAACTTAGGTTCATTCGTAGGGCTTTTCTTCTGCTGGAAGTCGTGTTAATGCAGCCACATTTTGATTGAAATCAAAGGTATCTTTTATTTTCAGGAAAGTAAGCTCCTTAATCTGGTCCAGTCCAGATATGCATGAGCACTAATATGGCAGGCCTGAGAAGAAGGAACAGGAAGGTGAATGAGGCAGGACTGTTATTTTGGTGGTGATTAAATTTTTGTAAAAGTAGAGATGAAGTAGCTAGAGTCTCAAGTGGTTCCTATCCTACCAAGATGAAAGGAGTATTGTTTACCATAGTATGAATGAAGAGATAAAGCACTGATGGCAGCAATAGTTAGTGTAAGAGGAAAGGGCGGTTTAGGACCAGTACAATTATAATCATGGTAGGAATGTGTTGCATGTAACTTTATTTGGAAGTAAGGTACTGTTTTCTTAAATATCTACTTCCCACTCAGCTCAGTAGGAGTTTGTTTCAATAAGGCCTTGGGATCTTTGTGTGCAGTGCATGCTGAGTCATATTTTCTTCTAGCATCATGCCTTTGAGTATTTTACCCATCACATTTATCTGTTCTGTGGCTAAAAATCCTTCCTTTTATCTTGTTAACTTAGTATGTATGTGTTTCAGTTGTCAGGCTCAGGGAAGGAAAGTAAATACAAAAATGAGAGCATAGGGACCGTTTCAGAAGAAGAGGAATGGTCAGCTGTTTTTATCTTTCCTTTCTGAAGGGAATGGGGTGAACATTTTCTGACAAGAAACTCTTTAGTAGTTAAAAGTTTGTTTTAAAACCATGTCAAATCATGTGGCTCTCCTGGGAAGTTGAATCTCTTATCTCTTCTCATGTGGCTGAATCATTCTCTTATGTCTCCAGATTCTGGCCTTAAACTTTTCTTTACTGCATGAGTGCAAAAGAGCTGAATTTGCTTATGGTTTCTCATTGGAATGCCCTATAAAAATCTCTTGTATATGTGAGCATGTACCTTGCAGTTACAGGGATCCAGGGTTCCATTAAAATAAACAGAATACCCCAATAACTATTGCACAGACACTGAAAACATCTGTTCCTTGATGCACTGTAAAACTTGCACCGGGGAGTTCCTTAATAAAGGTGGCTCGGTTATAGAGACAAGCAGAGAGGGTGAAAGAAATATAATTTTAGAGGTTATAGAAGCCTTACATGCATTTCAGGTGTTGGTAAGAAGGATTAAATTACTGGAATAATAAACAACAGAACAAGAGTAAACTGTGGCTAGAAAAAGCAGAAACTGAGGATTTCTGCTCAGGTAGTAATTTGAAGCAAACATTTTTGGATAAAAAATACAAATACAATAATTTGGGAAAGAGGACAGAAAATTTTTTTTCTTAACATAGGTAAGATGTATTTTAATATGACAAATGGCAGTGGCAAAGTACAGCTCTTTTGACTGAAACTGCAATATTTCATAACCCAGAAGAGCTTCCTTTCCTAAACTATAAAGAAACCACTAAGCTATTATTTGTTATTCTCATGTTTCAGCAACAGTCTGCCTGTGAGCAGTAAATTTTCACTAGCTGTAGTGAAATACATTGCATCTTAATGAAGACCACTACTGTGCAAACTCATGGTGGGAAAGCATCAATGTGACAGGCTTGTCCAGCATGTATTTTTTCCTGATTATAAATAATTTTAGTAGTTTTCTTTACTAGTGAATAATGAAAAATGTAAATGTTAAAGTTGTGTACTTCCTGTAATTCCCTCATTTACAAAGGAGACAGCTGCCATAAGTTGTTCTATCAGTAGCCAAAGCATGGCATGCTGCACTAATGAAACACTGAGAAAATCAAGTTCCTAAATACGTTTTCTGACTAGGAAAATTCCCCTTTGTCTTACAGAAATCCAAAGATCCCGTTTTGCTGGCAACATGCATCCTTGCAAAACTAGGCAGTGACTTTTTTATGTACTAGTGCCAGAGGCAAGGAGATGTCAGTATTCACATCAGAGTCCAAAAGTCTCAAGTGATACATTAAGCAGATTGGGACAGAGGAGAGGAGTAATTCTATCAAGACTCTGAGGATATAGAATTAAAAACATGGTACTGAGTGATTGCTGATGTGGTCTGCTTGCTGAAGCTGGCTGCTGACAGTGTGCTATGTATATCAGATGGACACTCAATGGCCATTTCAATAAATTTGCAGAGTACTAGTGAAGGATCAGGAAAAAGGGTATTTAGATCTTAGCTACTGTTATGAGTAGAAAAAAACACAAAGCTTTTCTTTTAAGTTGATCTCCACTCTGAACATATCTGCAATTTCATCCTCTGTCCTGCAAGTGACCCATATATTTTCCTTATTTATCCATTCCTCTTTAAAAAAAACTACCTAAAGTATCTACAATTTGGTGAAGATTCTAATACTTTGGTATATACCAACTCTGTCCAATATTTGGTTGATCTGCTAAATAATTGGATGCTTCCATAGGGCATGAGGTCCAGGAGAAAGCAGAGTGAAAACGCTTACTAGTCCTTTCTAGCTCTGACTTTGTAACAGAATGGTTTGTTGTTAAATTCTAGGTCTGGAACAATGTAGTGATGCTGGTTGTGATTGCCTAAATGGAAATATTTGATGGAATGTTTTATCTGTTTGGAAGAAAGTGGGATTTGTCAACGTACAAAAAGTTTGAGAGATATATTTTAGTGACATTTATTTTGAGGAGCACTTTCCATCCAGGTGGTGTGAGTATTCTGTTTTGTTGCTTGTAGAATGAAGAGTATAGTTTTCCATTTTTAAATTACTTTTGATTTTAAACTTCCCTTTTACAAAAACTAAATTCAAAATCAAACCAAACATATTCACAAAATAATGGATTTTTGTTTGTGTTCGGGGGTTTTTTGTTATTGTTATTTGTTATTTGTTTTAGGTTTTATTTTTAAAAGTTTCTACGGTCTTTTAAATTAGAAAAAAATAGAAGTTGTACAATGGAATATTTTGTCCGGTTCACAGCAGTGAACATCTGTGAAAGTAGTAGGTGAATAGTTTTTAAAGTAGGTCATGAACTCACTATATTATACAACTTTGTTCCAACCATCTTATTTCCTGTTTAGATTCTTTTTCGCTGGAGGCTCAGTGTATATCTCTGTATAGATATACTTGGGCACAGTGTGAGCCAGCCTTAAAGCACTAGAACAGTATCTCATTTGGTTCTTGTCCAGCATTTACATAATCTCTTTCTGACAATGTGTAAAGAAAAAAAAATAAAAGAGGGCTGCTTCTTCTGCTGGCAAGGTCAAATACACTTTTTCTTTACCTTCATATTTATTTATTTGATAGTTTGGGGTTTTTTTCTGAATTACAGTATATTATTAGTACATATTGTACAGAACAGGATGAAACAAAATAAGACATGTATAGCCTTGGGTTTTCAAAACAAATTCAAGGTAAGCTAAAGATAATCTAGATATTTGTAAACAATCCCTGGCAACATGCTCTAATAAAGAAAATGAATCTTTAACATGACCACTGTATATTTTTTTATTACCTAAATATAATTTTGAACATTATAATAAAGAAAATTTGAACTGATGCCAAAAGTACATTAAGTTCTGACATTTGTAATTTCCCTTATAAAACATGTTAACTGCTTTCCTTTTCATAAAAGCAATACTGAAAGGTTACATATAGTACTGTATTCCTGCTAGATAGAATGGACAGAAAAAAAGTCTAATGATTGTAATTATATGACTGAAAAAGAGAATCTTAGCATATTAAGGTTCTTGAAGGAAGAAAGTACCATATAGAGAAGGAATTTGTTAATCAGATTCAGAGGTAGGTTTAAAAAGAGACTGCAGTAAAAATGAAGATAATCGGAAAGTAACTTAGTGGTTTATAATTACTTGCTTGCTTGATGATAATTTTATATTTCTTTTGTGATTCAATTAATCATGCAATGCAAAGAAAATGTATGGATGAAATAAATAGCGCCCGTTACACAAGTGAAGTCTGGGGATAAGCAAAACCTTCATGCTAAAGCATTGAGGCATTATAAACTTCTGTGGAATTATTAGCTCTGCTTCACCATTAAACTGATTCCTCTCTTGGTGGATGTTAGTAAAATAAAGCTTTAAAATCAGGATGCCAGATCATAAATTATCTTTTTGAATTACCCATTTGAATAAATTATTATCATATTTTTAAAAAGACAGAATCACAGAATTCTCATGGCTGGAAAGAACCTCTGAGATCACTGAGTCCAACCATCAGCACAAAAAAACCCCCCACAGACAACCACACAGACTCCACAAAAAAAACCCACAAAAAATCTCCACAACCTCAGCCACTAGAGCATGTCCTGAAGTGCCACATGTACACATTCCTTTAATACCTCAAGGGTGCTTGTCTTCTTTAGGTTTTGTAGGGGTTTTGTCCTAAAGAGAATTTTTTAAAAAGAATCTTAAATGAAACCTTGAGTTTTATGTTGAAAAGTTCAGATTTTAAAGGCTTTTCCCAGAGCTAGAAGTAATATTCTAATTGTTTTCAGTCAAGTTGTCCTTCAGACCTACATTTAGTGTACATACTTGCCAAAACTTAAAACTACCTCTGCAGTGACATACGTGTAGAGTGCAAAATTATATAGTCTAAGGAAGTTTTACACAGAATGCGAACATTTAAACACGATGATAAGCTACATCCATAAGTGTGACTTGAAGAGGTATGTATGCTTAAGTGCATGAATGCAATACTTTAACAAATAGTAATTCTTTAGTTTATTATACGTTTAACTGCTGTTGGTGTCATTAGTCTTCCTTGTTAGTCATTTTGTACCTGACTTCGTGCAGCTTTCTTACAAATGCATACCACTAAGAGTTACATTTACTTTTAACTACAATGAAGAAAAAATACCGTATTAGTACACTTAGTTAAACTGTTTTTAATGTTTTTTCTTAATGAGTTGGCTTATGCATGTAGGAAAGTTAAAAGGTAATTCAGTAGACTTTGTTAAGCTATTGGTAATGATGCCAACTTGACTAACTCCTGATACCAATTGTGTTAATAGGAAGACCACACTAGATGCCAAAACAGAACAAGATACTTAGTATCCACACTAGTATTCTAAATGCTAGTGTTCTTCATGTAAAGGTCTATTGAAGTTTGGGGTTTTTTCACTGAAGTAACACATGGAAGAGGAGTGTCAAGTTCTGTCAGTGAACTGTTAGTTTGACACACATAGCGTATCCCAGCCCTGTTATTTGCACTTTCAAACCCTTCCTTGTTTGCTTTCAGATAAGGTGTTTTCTTGACGTCCCACTGGCAGGATGACAAAAACAGCTTTACGGTTTTGAGATATTCCTTCTAGCAAATTAAAATACTTAATATACTGTTTTTGCCATCAAAGGCCAAACCAGAAGATGTGTTTTAGGTAAAGCGCTCTTCAGTTTCACTAGAAAGGGTGGTTTGTCAAAGTTTCACATAATTTGACCCAAGGTGATTTGTACAATTGGAAAGAAATTTTCTTTTGGACGCCTGACTTCAGCGTACTCAAAAGCAAGTTGATAAGTGAACAGCTTTTAATACATCAATTTACAAGTGACAATGTGAGTGGCACTGACAAATAGTTGAGCTGAAGTTTAGCACAGGAGATACATAAAAGGATTACTTCAAGAAGCTTGGCAGCTGTACTTCTACCTGGGACATTTTATATGGAAGCCAAATTGCAAATGGTGAGGAAGAAGGCAGCGTCTTCTCCCCCTCTGCTTTTATGCCAGGAATACATTAATCATTTAGAGTTGCTGAGGGACTGGTTGGCTGATTTTTACATATGGCTCCATAGTGACTGTACATACAAATTAGATTAAGGATTCTACAGCTTTCTGAGCATTAGATATCTCTCGCAAGAGTAATTTTTTGAGCTTTGAACTGGAAGCCAGGTCTCCTGAAACCCTAGTTCTGGTGCTGACAATGACACGGGTCACACCTGTTGGCAAGTCACTCTAAGCCAGATCTCGAGAGGAACTTTGATGCTTCATTGGCTCCTGGAATACAATGCACAACCCTGACAAATACACAGAGTGAAGCAGCCCAGAACGGGCTTGGCAGAGGCAGTGCACTGAATGGCTATGTGGCTTAATGGGGCAAAAAAGGCTTGAACAGGAGAAGTGAAAACCGTCAGATGCATGTACGCTTAGACATATCACTTTCAGAGATAAAATTTTATTCTAAAATAGAAGCACAACTTTCTTGCAGTACTAGGAGAAATGTTTGCATATCTTTCTAAATCTGTCTGACTCTTAGAATGTGAAGAGAAATACGAGTATGAGATAATAGCAAGATTATTCAACTCAACTTCAAGATTTATTTACAATTTAAGTTGAAAAACACAGAAATTGTTCATCAGCCATGGGCTCACATACTAGCATTAAATGGCCATTTTTAGTGTTGTCACTGAGACTAAAACCAGTGCTCGCTCTTTTCTCTTACCCAGCTTTGCCCTTTGAAGTGTGAAGGATGAGTATTAGTCTCACTGGAGTCCAAACTAGAGACATTTTTCTAGTTTTGTTAGGCACTTTGCTCACATTAATTAGGAAAAATGTTTGAACCGTTTCTAATAAATCAAGTCTCTAACTTTAGAAGAAGCATTCCCATTATTTTGAGCACTGCTTCATTTCAGTGCTTTTTAGAACTTACATGCTCCGTGCTTAGCATACACCTGCAGAATAAGTAGATAAAGTAGGAAGTGGATATCAGTTCTAAATCAAAAGGAGATTAATACTTTAAAAATGTAATATACCAATGATGCAGTGCTTATTCTTTTCACTTGGGCTAGCTGAAATCCTCCAGTAGGTATTAGAAGATAATCCTCATTTTTTGGTGTTTCACGTGAAAGGTCTCTTATGGACAAAAGAAGTGATGATATTTATTGTGTTAATGTTTGCTTGCTGTACTGGAGTCTTGCTTGCCTCCAATGAATCCAAATATTATTTCTGAAAGTAAAGATTTGTCGTTTGAAACTAGCCGCTATGTACTAGAAGATAATTTTCTTTCACTGAAGCATTTGAAAAACTGTATTTAATCCTAAAGATGCAGATTGGAAAGGTTTGAAATTTATAAGTCAGCATCATGTGCAGTTACCTCCTCTATGATGGTCACAGTGTAAGGAAAAGAAAATTACATATTTTTAGGAATTTGATTCCAGATTCTGCCAAACATTTGGCATCTGTATACTGCTAATTGGCCATTTATAAAAATTCTAATAATCATTAGCAAATAATTCCTTAGGTACTAATGCAACTATGCATTCTTTTGTCTCTGAACTGGTATTTGCTCTAGTAGACAATATTGTGGGAAAAATGCTCTTTATGGATGTCCTGCAGGTGGAATAACTTAAGAAAACAGGAATAGTTGAATGAAGAAACATTTCTATTTTATGCAAAGTGCACATAAGCACATTTTCCTGCTATCTTCTCACGTCCACTGACTGACATTGTAATTTCTCTTATTTCATTGTGCTTGGTGAAGAAGAGGTCTTGTGTTTTAAGCTTTTCTCTTTGGTTTTCCCGGTGGTTCAGTGCATTTTCAGGTCATGTGGAAATTTTGAAATGGCAGCCAAAACAAGGCATTATGCTGGAAAGTGCATTTTAGATTACTTCCAATTCCTGTATTTACTGCAGAGCAACATGCTTTTCTGCTACATCACACCAGGACACATATTTGTGAAGAGAAGGATACAAAGAGCATATGCCCTCTCAGAATGAGATCACCTCATATGCTGTTAACAGCTTTTTTTCAAAGTCGAATACGAACTCTTTCATAGCAAAATGCTTAATTTCTCTAGGAATAGATATGATTTGTTGTTTGTTGTTTTTTTTTTAATTACATGTTAGAACTTACGTCTGTGTCTCAGATGAGAATGTAAGGTCCATCTGATGGTTAAAACATTGCGAGTCAAACCTTGCTTGACAGCCTATTTATCAAAATCAAGAATTTCTTTGAATCTTGCTGGGAACTTTCAGAGGAGGCTTGATTAAGGATGTTGCAAAACACCACATGCAAGAACAATTTTTCTAATCAGTAAGAGAAGCTTCATCATGCAGTCTTGTTCCAGCCAGTATTTATATGGATCAATTATTCTCTCCCACTGAATTTGATGATGTTATAGAGCCATAGAATAATTTTACTTGGAAAAGATCTTAAAAATCAAATCCAAGCATTAGCTAAGTCCACCATTAAACCATGTCCCTCAGCACCACATCTACACATCTTTTAAATACCTCCAAGGATGGTGACTCAACCAGTTTCCTGGGCAGCCTGTTCCAGTGCCAGACAACCCCTTCAGTGAAGCATTTTTGCCTAATATCCAATCTAAATCTCCCCTGGCACAACTTCAGGCCATTTCCTCTTGTTGCTATCTAAAATAATGGAAATGTTTAATTTCCAGAATATTACTTGTGATGTCTGAATGGACATGTAGCAGGACATTTTGCATAGCACAGGAATTAAAGATTGCTATTAGTCAAAATAAACTACTTGTAAAAAAACCCTCTAAAGTTAGAGAATGGCAAGATTCATAAGTACCATGAGATTTTACCCTTTTCCTTTGTCTTCCACCCAACTATTTGTTGTTTAGGTTGCATTTATTTGGTTGGTTGGTTTGTCTGGTTTCTTTTTGTTGTTGTTTAGGGTACCCTAAACGATTCCATGCTATCAGGGAAAATGCAAGGGCCATGACTGAAAGTTAGTTTTTACACTTACAGCTATCAGAGTCTTTAGAGAGCTGAGATATTCATGTAAAGCTTTAAGCACTAAAGTAAATGAACTAAAGTTTGGGCAGTGGCCTTTGCAGTGAAAGCTTATTTGAGCATATTCTTTGAGGGTTGCCTATTTTGTTGTATTGTGCTGTTATTTCTAAGGTTAAATATCTGCAGAATGGTTTGTGGACTGTGGTCTGGCAGCATGCTGGGGGGTCAGCAGACAGATTTGGGGGAATCTGTAAAAGATAAGTAGGAAAAGTGAGCCAGATGTCAATAATATTAAATCTACTTCAGCACACTCTTATGTGTCCTGGGGCTCTGCCAATCAACGATGATGAGGCCCTTAATGCCCTTTCCTTAGGTCACTTGTGCCTGTGGCAGTTTCTTAATGGCTGCAAGGTTTATACCTCAGTAAATACTTCCCCACGTGGTGATATTTGTTGGGACAACTTTTGAGATCTCTTGGGACCTGGAAAAATTACAGTCTCATTTTCTGTTCTTAGAAAAGAAAACAGAAATGAGTCTGAAGCAACTGAGGCTGTTCCAGTGTTTCCTACAATGTAACCACTGGTGATCTGTGAGAGTACAAGTAGTAAATTGAACCAGGTCATGCTGATAGTATTTTCAGTTCTAGATTTGGTGAGAGGACAAAGTATTCTGATGGAAAATTTGAGAGATTGTCAGTGACCCAGAATGTTTGGGAATTACTCATTCACTTAGTGGAAACCAGTATTGATTGACTGACTAATGATATTCTATTAAGTGTGCTCTGCTAATTAGCTCATTCACTTCTTGCAAGTTAATTAGTAAGCTGTAGCCAACATTGACAGTGTTGGTGGATTGGATCGTACATACTTTTTCTCATGCAGGACATCTGTATTTGTCACGGATCCTGAAAGATGAGTAGAATGTGAGGTAGCTGCACAGGGAAGTTGAATCTGATCTTTAGCTGGGATTAGCAGGTTTAGTGCCATGAAACAACATGGACATATGTAATTATACTGATGGGAGATCTCAGAAAGCAGATTATGGAGAAGTCAGAGGCTGAGGCTAAGGACTGGGGCAAATTTCTGCTATTAACCCATACATACGTATATCACAGTCCTGCTGAGTTGCAGCATTTCTTGAAATATAACCCTGAGGTTGTATGTGTCAAAATGCAGTGCTTTTAAGAATTTGCCTGTCTTTATGATAGGTAAGATCTAAATGCTAATGCATGCCATAGCATTTTATCTGTGGACAGTTGAAGCTGCAGACAGATGTCAAGAGAAGGTAAGGACTGTCTTCCTTTTTCTGAGAGCTTTTTTGTTTAGTGGCTTTGTAGAAATTACTTTATAGTAGATACATATGAAAAAGGATACTTTTCAGCTTATGATCTGAATAAACAGATTACACAGTTTAATAGTTATAGCTCCTGTCAATATGGATTTCAGAACTGAAAGTCAAGAGGGATCCGGAGATTTGCAAAACTGAGCATACTTGAATCCTTACTCTCACAGACATCCTCTGTGACCTTTCCTGAGACATCTAGTCTTTGGTACCTTAGTTGTCTTCAAAATAATTAAAATACTGCTTCATGCCACAGGAGCTTTTCTAAGTCCTGAGAGACTTTTATCAGGAGGAAAAAGAAGCCCTTATGATAAACATATTTCCCCCCTGTGAATGACTGCATCAGCATTTTAGAGCAAAAATGTTGCTTCCCACAACAACCACTATGTCCACAGGGATTTCTACAGATGTTAGATGTTATTTGAAGGGCTAGTTACCATCCTGTATCCTGTGACTCCTTCTGTTGCTTTTTGAATGGCAAGCACAAGACCTGGATGCCAAGTCACAAAGAAGATTGTCTAGCAGGAGCAGCTGGCTGCTTGGCAGATGCATCATTGTAGCAGCTTTGAAGCTGCCCATGGGTCTGTCACATGTTTTAGCTACCAAGAGACTGCCTTGGCTTCTTTGTCCTTTATAGATGCCATTTGCTATTAAACATTCTTTCGTTCTTTAGAATTTTTTATGTTGTACATAAGCTCTTAGTTTGTCAGTAGGGATTCAAAAGTTTTATTTTCATGTGGAAAGAAGGACCTAGATTTTCAAAAGAACTGCCACAACTGGCAGACATCTTGATGCAAGATTGTATGCATAAAGCAAAATATGCAGAGAATAGAAGTTCTCTTTGAAAAGAATTGCTAAGCTATCATATGAAGTTATCTTTTTAAAATAAGAAACAAATCAAATAGCTCAATTGTGTCTATTACTCAGCATTTGCTGCAAAGCAGACCCCTGTGCAGGTCTCAGTCTGGTTTCTAGAAAATGTAAGAGTATGCTTTAAAAATTAGGCTACTTTGATTTTACAGAGTGAGAGTGAGTATGTTTCTACACTGGGTTTTAGTGATTATAAATAACTAACTTATCAAATATGTTATTCGACTTTGCTTTCAAACAAATGGAAAGCAAGAAAGCTACATCGGTATGTTTAAGCCCAAGTAAGGCTTTCTACTTCAATACCTGTGCTATTGTTTTAAAGTAGTTCAATAGCTTCTCTCTGATTTGTCAAAAATTACTTAGGAATGTGTCATACACTTATACACTGTAGTTTTCATCCTTCAAATAGCTTTGGGCAAAGAATATACAAAACAGTTATTTTTTACATAAGCTTTTTATCAATACATTGTCCTATAAAGGTTTCAGGACTAAATATATTTTCCTAATAGACATGAAGGTATGGCTTATGCACTTTAATTTCCATTTCACATTTTTTCTGTCAGTTCTTAGTTCTACATACAAGATCAGCATAAAAAATACTGAATGTTTCTTATATTCCCAAAGTGTAGAGAAATACATGTTGTGTCCGTGAGCTCCAAAATTTAGTAGCTGTGAAACAGCACAGGTTGAGAACACAGGTAATTTCATCAGGTGCCTGTCCTTTAATTTGTCTAAAGAGTTAATAACATTTTTTTCCACATAGCTTCTGTTGGATAAATTTCAAGACATATTCTCACCTAATAGTGGGCATTTTTGATTAAAAAAGAAAGATTGCTCCATCAGAGTTTGACCCCTACTGTGTAACTGTGATTAATTGTGCCTGTCCTTGTATTAGACCAAGAGCCTATTTTCAAACTGATTCATCCCTCTTCAGTAGATTCCCAGCATTGCCATGTGAACATTCCAGAAATTTAGCTTAAGGTCTGTATAATAGGGTTAAACTTCAAAAATAGACAAAGGTTCCAAGATGAGTATTTTGCTGAATGCTGTTCCTAGAGTCAAGGTAGGAACTGGGAAATCATGTGGTAAAATGGCATTTCTTTGAAAAGAACACTAAGAGGACAACGTTCGTGACTAATTATACTGCTGAGAGCCATTATATATTGCCTCTGAATTCGGCCAAAGTAGAATTCACCTACCTTATCTATTGTATCACTGGTCCTTCCTCTCCCAACTCACTCATCCAAGTATGTATATTGTAAAAGAATATACAAGAAATGTCTTGGGTGAAACTGAGATACAGGAGGAGCAGCTTCCTTAGGAAAGGTGCCAGATGAAAAAGGGTAGTGAGCTTTTTCTATATATATCGTTTATCTGTGGCCACCAAGTGCTGGATTAAGGATAGGCTTTTCTTCTCTGCAATATAAATGACAATTTCTGTATGTCTTGTTCCTGGTTTTGTGCAGTAACAGGCCGTATATTGTCTGAGGCCAAGAGACAGTACAAGGGAATATTTAGGAGTCTTTTCTTCTAATTCTTTTCTTGCTGACAAAAATGGATGATGAGAGGAGAACTCTGCCTGTGTCAGGCCCAGATAACAGAACTTCATCCCTCATTCCCCAGAAGAAGGAAAACCATGGCATGCACATTTTTCACCCTAATTCAACCAAGTGTATGTCCTGGATTTTGTGAGGGTTTGGTTGTTGTATTGTTTTTCTTCTAGCTCTTAAAAACAGAATTTGGAAGATGGGATTTCCCAATTTTTGTTTAATTTCTATTCATCTTTATCTGTTTCCTTGGAGATGTTCCAATAACAGAATATTAAACCATCCTAGTGTACTGAGTTCAGATTGAGCTCCTTCCTCAGACACGAGTCCCATCGGAGAGGCTCACAGAGAGGTTCCTGTGGCACTGACAGTTGGAAATTAACATGTTTCAGAAGTACTTACAATTCAGATTCTTAACGTTTGCAAGAAGATCCTGCTTTAAGAGAGGAATGGAAGTATTATCTTTTGCAAATAAATGAGTGGCATACGATATGTTTTTGCTTCAGTCCAGTTTTGCTACTCTTAATTTTTAATCTGCTGATCTAGATTCTTCATCTCTTAATCCTAAAAAAAAATGACCAAAGTGATTATTTCAAATTATGCACAACTATGCTTGTTAACTGCTGTTTAATCCATCTCTCTCTGCAGCTACCTTACCCCTTCAGAATTGATCCTAATATCTTTTAAGTAGTGTCAAAAGGAATTAGTCATACCAATGCTGAAGCTGTGATTAGCAGGCAATGATTTTTGTTATTTTTCATCTTCCTTCTTTACATCTTCCTTTTTTACCGCATGACAACAGGGTATTAGTTACCTGGGATGTTACTGAGTGTGAATCTGTTAGCAAAATGTAAACATGCTTATTGTCAATGACTTTATTGCCTTTTTTCTGGTGGCTGACATTTAGGAATTGCCTTCAGAGGAACCTGGTTTAGGTTTATCATGTGTAGGTAACAGAATCACCTTATATATGAACTACAAATATGAACACTGTGATTGAAAGTACGCATTATGATTTTGTACCAAATGCATTTAGAAATAGAGAAAACTACATGGACTGCAAACAGAAAGATGGCTTAGTTGATATCTTGCTTTATATTCCTTTTGGGATCTGAATGTGCTTTTGAAGTATCACAACGTGTAGGAGTCACAAGTGCTGTTGTTTGACATTTTTGCTGAAAAATTTACCTTTGCTTTCACATCTTCTGAGGTCAGTGAGGCTACAACTATGTCAAGGAGGTATGGGAGGATCTGAGTTTTGTATCTTTGTCCTGTGATTAATTTTTCTATAAATATAGATCCACATTTCGAGGGCACACTTAGTCACCAGTGGTGAAGCAGTCGGCAGCACCTCACTAACAAAGGGTTCTGTGGGTATTTGATTGCAAACAGCCCCAACAGAAGAAAGCAAATGAGATATACAAAATATTCTCTGAATGGCATATCATTAAAACTTTCTCAGAAATCAGTATGTCTGCTATAATTGTATATTGACTTTCAAGATGTTCTACCACAGAACAATTCTGAATTTATCTTCAGTCGTAAAGCTCTTGCTAAGCTTTAGGCTGAAATCTTTCTTACAGAAGTATGATTTCTGTTGTAGATAAACACTGGACAGTTCTCTATATGTCGTGATGTTTGTTTGGGTTTTTTTAATATAGCAGGGTAATGATTGCATGTCATGCTTAACCATAGATGGATAGAACTCGGGTATATTGTGTGGGTGAAAATAGACACTCTAGTTACCTCTGATACTACCTGCACTTGGGAGACCTTCTTAGCTTAACAGTACATTTCTTTGACAGCAGAAAGGCTGAAAATTGCTAGTCTGAAAACCCATCAAAAAGTGAAGTTTTTCTGAATTAAAAAAAAAAAAAAAGGTAATGTTGTTATTATACCTGGCTAACAGTACTAGGATCAGTGTAAATTTGATTTAGACTGTGAATTATGAAATTTTAATTAGGTGAGGTATCTGTAAATGTCTAAGTTTTTCCTCCAATGAAAAGTGGTTCTTAAATAAAAACATTAAAGCAGGCCATTTCTAACTCCATTGTACCAGAGAAAGCTTTTCAGGCATAGCACATTGTGTTTAGTATCACTTTAGAATTCTATAAATCTTTGATCAGCTTTTATTTAATCTTTGTCTAAATTGGAAGATAGCAATGGTCCCTTAAGATTCTGTATGGAATTGAATGAAATTTAATAAGGCACCTGACAGTTATTTGATTGTGATTCGTAGCACTTTCATTTTACAGGCTTAAGCAATACTGACCTCAAAAGGACTGTCATTCAGACTAGGTGGAGGGCGGGGAAATAATTTTTTTTTATTCTTCTTTGTTCCTGTCCTTTTTACTTGATAAGCCCTTAATAAAAGTAAAAAATAAGTTTTTTCCAATTCTTAGACTGATAGTGAATTCATTTCTGCAACATTTTAGAGTAGGAAATGCAAAACAAGACAACATCTAAATGGCTTTCACATTGACAACCTTGACAAACTGGATAAATTCGGAGTAGAAGAGAGCTAGGAGATCAGATGACATGTCTCAGGGGACCACCTGGTGAATTTTGAAAGTCCCCAGAACAGACTGTGGGTTACCCTGAACTATAGGAGGTCCTCCTACCCACTCAAGCAGAAAGGGTATGTTTTGAAACGATGTGTCCAATTATTTCAGCTTGACGCACAACACAAATAGCTGAGAGAATAAACCGGACCTTTTAAAAAGTTTTCATTTGTGTCTTTTAGAGCTGCCTTTCTCACAGGCTCATGTAGATGCCATCTCGATTATTAAAGCACAATTTCATTAGTGATGAGCTGCTTCCCTCAATTAGTTTTGACACAAGGTAATTTTAGGGCTTTAAGTGTACTTATCTTTGACTCCTGATGGATTTTCCTGGGTCCTTGTTTACCACCTACACTACCTTTTCTTTGCTTTTTACATTTGTATAATGCACTGTTTGGTGTTTCAATTTTAATCACAGTTATGTATTACTGTTTATTATTTGCATTACACTAATATCTAAATGTCAAAGCTCTGTGACATTGTACATATTTAAATATTTAAAATAAATATGTAAATATGTATGGTATAAATATGCAAATATTTAAAATAATTCACAGATACTGCTGCAATATCACTGTGCTTACAAGAGTTTGGTTCAGTAGCAATGAACAGTTTATTTTCTGTTTATAAGTGAAGTAATGAAGGAAAGAGCAAGAAGAATGGAAAATGAATGGAAAGAGTTGGTTTTAAGCAGAGATTTAATTGGAATCAGAGATACTGCAACTGGTTTGAATTAGATGAACTGCACTGAGTATCATGAAGACACGTAGTTTACCTTCATGAGATAAAACTCCTGTAGAAGCAAAAAAACTTCCAACTAGCCCAAATTTTAGCTGCTCCAGCACATACTCTCTGACAGTGATTGCTGTGAAGTTATAATAGGCAGATAACCTGCCCTACAGAATTTTCATTCTTGTCTCTAACAGTAGTTAATTTTTTCAGGTATAATAGCCTTTATAAAACACTCTGAGCTGATTCTAGCATACTTCATGAAGAAGGTTCTTTCAGAAAATATCTGAACATCTGTTTGCCTATATGTATATCTTATGCTGGCCCTTGTGAAAGCATGAGAGGAAGAAAACCACAGCATCAGTATTCAAGGCAGTATTCCTTTTGTTCTGGATACAATTCTGGCAATAAGCTCCATGTTTAGTGAAATCTTCCTATTGCTGTTAATTTTATTAACCTGAACAATACTATTCAGCTCAGTTTGACCTCTCCTATAGTTAGGACAGTACCCAAGTACCATCATTAGATGTTTTTTGTGTAAGCTTGGAATAGTGACCTGTAATAAGATTTTCAGTGCTATATAACTGGCTGGGGGCTTGCTTTTAAAAGTGATCTGGACACTTCTGGATGGTATGGAAAGCTTTTTAAGTGTCAGTAAATGATGGTAAGTAAAAAGGAGAATTTCTAAAGTGCCAGCTGACCTCCTTTCCGCTGTTCTGCTCTATACATTCCTCTGTATCTTTGGAAGTCTGGAGCTTGGGAACTAATAGTGGGAAATAGTAACATAATAGAAAATAGGTACAGAAGGAGCCTGAAGTGGTCATCTGGTGCACTGCTCCATCCCACAATCAGCTCTGCCCAAATACTTCCTGGCAATAGTTCATTTAATTTGTTCTTAAATTTCCATTGCTAGAGGCTGCACTGCCTGTCCAAGCAGTTAATTCTAGTTGTTTAGCAGTCCTTTTGTGAGTGTGGTGTCATCCTCCCCCCCTCTTTATTGCAATTTAGGCCCATTGTTTATTGTCTTATTCCACATGCATGTGGAGAATAACTGTCTCTTTTTCCTCATGAAATGTTTCTTTATGTGTTTGAAGACAAACAGTGCGTTGCTTTCTTTCAGTGTCCTTTCCCCCTAGACTTTACCCTTCTTTCAGCCTTTCTTCACAGGTTATGTTTTCTAGAACTCTGATCACTGAGAAGCTTTTGGCAATGTTATCTTAAGTTGCCTTTGAAAGTAGTGTTTAGAGACCTTCATGTTTGTCTTTTGTCTTACCTTCTTCAGTTTAATGACACTAAAGTATAAACTGTGCAACATAGCTGAGCTAAAAAGATACATAAATACCTACCTACTTAAATTTGAAAACTTTAAAGATTACAGTCATGTTACAACACTTGTAAACTAACTATGCCACATTTCATAAAAGCTGAGAATATAAACACCTTATAAACTAATGAAAAAGCAAAAACCTTGCCCTAAAAGAAGCAATGAAGAAAAATTTTATGAGATAAAACTGTTACACTCTCTAACCAATCATAAGTTAGAATTTATAGAATTCTAAAGTGATACTTTATAGCCGCAGTGACTGCAGTAGCCCACAAGGTAGATTATATTGCTGAGTAGAATGAAGGACAGGCATTGAAATAACAGAGAAATAAATGGAAGAAGGGGGCTCTACTCAAGTGCATGACAACCAACAACTTGTGTGTTCTCAGTGGGAGCTGCTGCAAAAATATTGCTTTTGTGAACCTGGCCAAGAAAGGACGATGGCACAACAGTGTTAGTGTTAAAAGCCTGTCCAATTATGGCATTGGTTCTTTATGGGATCAGAGGAAATGCTGTCACTTTTAAGTGGTGTTTTAGCAACATAGGTTGTACTGGATAAGAAGCTGGAATTCTGTTGCTGATTTTGTGTTGCCATAGATCTATTTAACCAGCAAATGACCCAGAAATTCTGTAGTCTCTTAAGTAAATCTGGACACTGTTTTCTTTTGATTCTTCTTTAAGTGGAATAATATTACTAGAGAAGGTACTTAGAAGAATAGTTTCTAATTCAAGGATTTTATAAGGTCCGTTTAAGGAATATGTTCTGTTTGAAAATGTTTCTGAGCCTGACATCCTTTGCAACACTTCGCAACAAAAATATACCCAACTGGTTAAAATCTTGTTTTACATCTTTTTTGACATTCGCTGCATGTGCTTTTTTTTCAGGGCTGTGCTCTTTGTGGGCTACAAGTGGGCTGCCACCACATAATTTCCCAGACTGCTTCAGGAGTTCTGGAACTGAACTCAGCTCTCCTTTCCAGTGATGTTCTTTCCAAAATGTGAGTATTCAGCTGTGTTCCTCCTCCAGAGCAACTCTGCATTAGATCTGTAAATATGCACACCTGCTTGCCAATAACATTAATAGGAATTGCACCTCTATTTGTAGGAGAGAACAGAAATCTTTGTGCCTTCAGGTTTGCTATTTTTTAATAGCAGTAATGATGCTTTGAGGGCAGTATTACTTCAAGAACAGAGGCCATTTAATTTGCTTGGACTTTGAAATCTTCTGGTAGAGAATAATTGCCTGACACACAGATCCGAGGAGGTGAATTGAAATGAAAGACATTTTCCAAGCAGAAAAGCAGAAGTACTAAATGCCTCATTAGAAGATCTGTGTCACTAGTGCTGCATCATTATGAGAACTCTCTTGAAAATTTCATATCAACACTTGCCTTTTACAGTCCAGAGCCTGGTGCCTGTTAAGACACTGAACAAACTATATTTTCTTACTTGATACAGAATAGGATATAGATCCATAATGAACTAGGTTCATAGCTGTACCGGGAAGCCACTGTGTAGGAAGACAGCATCTGTGGCATGGCCCTGGGAAAGCACTGCATGAACTTTCTCAGATGTGGATGACTTGAGTGAGGTAGTCAGCTTCTCTCTTCAGTGCTGCAGCAGTATATATATTCTAGTTGTTGGGGTTTTTTTTCTTCCCCTAAAAATGCAGGATATAAAATATTATTAATTTTTAATTTTCAAATAAAGGAGAAGAAAAATGGCCAAACATAAATTGCAAATGAGGAAGTGATTTCTGCACAGGAAAATGTATCTTGCCATCAAGGTTATCTCTTAAGAGACTACCAATCAACTGATTTTTATTGCCTTCTTCTACAGTTATTCTTAAGGCAAGCCTCCAAATGTTGCAGATATTTAAGGCCAGGAAAAGTTCTAAGGCCTGATTCATCATCACATGTGTGTGTTTAAGTTTGGGATAGTCAAGGATGTCCCAAATTTGGGATTTTGAATGAATAATTAGACTCAACATCCATTTCAGAGGTTAACCATTTAGAAGTTAGTTTTAATTCATCTTAAAATAGATTTTTCAAGGCTAAAGAATTTCAATCAACTAACAAAAGTGAAAATGAAGAGTTCCTTAATGGTCACTTAAAAAAACCAATGTCTAGCAATCAAATAACCATGATTTGGCTCTCCACAATTGTATTAATTAATAGATTAAGATGAGTTTATAATAGCATGTGCAATTCACATACATAATTTCTTATAATCTCTAAGGAATCTCAATTGACTGTTTCACGGGGTATATTTTGACTGAAAAACAGGCTAATTAACATGAACTGGAAGAGATTGTTATGCTTTAATCCATTTTCTAGTTTTCTTTTGAACCTTTTTTAATAGAATGCAGTAGGATATTATTTTTATAGTGTTGTACAGTTTTTTTGTAATACTACATTATACAGCAGCCTCGTTATATTCAATTCTACAATGTGTTGCGCAGCCATGAGCTTAATGGCTTCATGGAGCATGGGATGAGTTTAATTCCTCTACTAAAAGGAGATGCATTTTGCTTCACTGAATATTTTCTGGACTTTAAAAGATGGAACTTGACAAAATATTCTTCAGCTCCTACTCTGCTACAACAGAAAGATTGCATTGTTATGAAGCAAGCCATGCAGTTACGGGTTAGAGAACAGTTCTCACTTCTTTAATCTTCTATTCTGATCATTTTTTGAATTAATAACTCCTAAAACCTCTGATATTTAAATCTCAAAATTATGCTGTTCACACTATGCTGTCTCAACTTTCTTCTGTATTTTTTCTCCTATCATGACTATGTGTGATTTTACTGTGAGTTTTCCATATTGTCTAGTCCCTGTTAAAAGGTTTTACTTAGTTGCAATCCAAGCAGTTACTGTGTTCTTTACTCCTGCCTCCTTGCAGTTGCAGTTATTCAGAATCTCAAGGGTGCCCCATACCCAGCCCACAGACTGGTGGTATCCTCATGCTGGGAGGGGCTAGTTGAAAGACATGAGGCAATGTCATACAATTTTGTCTGGATTTAACAGGTTGGGAATAAGCTGTAGTGACACAGATAGTGGTGATGAGAGAAGAAAGCTTACTGTACATCCAATACACGGAAGTTCTCAAAAAAGCATATTTGTGGTTAGAAAATACATGTTCAAAAATTTTATTGATATTTGAGATTTTATAGAAGCACAAAAATTTCTCTCTATGTATGAAGAATGGTAGAACTGTTTGCTTGTTTATTTTAATGGCCTGGGAGAAGCTTACTACAGAAGCAGTAGGCAGGGGGACTGTAAGGTCTCTGGCTTTAATTGCCTCAGTCTACTCACAAGGTCATAAATACATCACTTAACATATTCGTGGGATCATCATCTGCCATCTTCCCAAGGCAGTTTCCATTGTTGAAAAAAATAAAAACTCAAAGTGGATATAAAGCAGCTTTATTTAATAGTAATTCCTAAATTTCCTTAGAGAATGGCAGCATTTACCAAAACTTCTTAAGTGTTTTTGCTCTTCTGCATTTTTCTAGAAAGGAGAATGTCTTCCTTGCAAAGTGCATAACCACATCTCAGAATTTGTATTTAAAACAACAGACTCTCTTATTTCAAGTTTGGCAATGCTGCAGGTTTTTTTAATACTGTTCTCCCTTTGATGGGGAAATTGTCAGCTGAAGAAAGATTCGGAAAGCATTCTGTGTATTAAAAAGTAGGAACTTGCTTACAGGCCTCCAGACTAGTCTAAGAAATTCTTTAATGAGCAAGTCTATTAAATCATGAGACAACTCAGGAAGTAAGGTTCTACTTAGCATGAGTATGGGTATTAGATTTTACCCCTTCAGGAAATCTAGATTTCCCTAATAGGGTAGTACTCTGAGAAAATATTTCAGTTAAACTCATTATTATAACCTAGGGTTTATTAGTAACATCTGTAATGTTACAGAAGCAGCCTAGTTCTACATAATGATGTAGTTCTAAAGTATTCCTATAATTTCCATAATAATTTGTTATGAGATGTGTCAGATAGAAAGCTCTTCTTCCCAGACTGTAGGTGTAAAGGGACCTATTTCACGTGGGTTTTAATATATGCTTATTTTTGTAAACAATCCATAGCACGCAGTTCTTTGTGGGCTGTAATGCTCATTCTCTCCTTCCTGTGTGTCATGGCTGTGAAGCATCAGAGATGGCAATGCTAGTGCACAATGTGTGAGCAATATGGGACAGACCTGAAAAGTATGATAGACTTTGTAAGAGGTTTGTAAAGCTGGAAATGGGCACGTGCCTCCAGGCTTGAGCAGTTTTAATTACTATTCATCATAAGCAATGCCATGTCTTTAGATTTCTAAAGCAACTGTCTTTAATACATTAAAAATGTGTTATTTTATGAAAACACCTGCTTATTTCTTCTTTAGATGGCAGCATATTCAGACCTATTTTTAATCCAGATCAGTAGAATAGATTTGTCTGAGCAGTTCTTGGCAATATAGAACAAGAATTCAAAGTAAGGTCTTTCCTAGGTTTATCTCTTACATATAACCTGTCATATACAGATCTATTACTTACAGATCTAAATCTCTTTAGAACTGTTTAAAACTCATCTGGTTTACACTCCTGCTATTCCTGAGTAATCAGCAGAACTTACGCAATTACAGTGACTGAGAATTCACCTTTGCTTATGTAACTTACATAGTCAGAATTCAAGAGTTTTGAAAACTGCAATGTGTTGAAATATGTTAATACTTTGCGTTTTTTAACACTAGTGAGAGAAATGCTTGTATTTAATCTATTTTAAAGTAACCCATATAGCTGAAGTCCAGGTTTTATAAAAAGTCCTGTGGAAGCATCAGTGACTCAGTGAATACTAGTAAATGTTATGGGCAGTTACTGAACCAATGGAAAATATTTAAGGCTGCTTACTGGCAGGGAGCCATTCACTTAGTATCTGATAGGCTAGGGTTTAATTCATCAAACTGAAACAATTTCTAAATTGCCTTTAAAATTTTTAAAAAGAGCAGTTAACCCAGAAACTCTGATTTCAAAGGAAAATCTAATGTTTTAATCTAATACATGTTCACTTTGAAGTCTTCCAGTGAGTTCCATTTAGTGATTGCACTCTCAGAAAACATATATTGAGACAAGATACTAAACTTGAAGGACCATTGTTCTATTAAATACAGCAATACAGTGTTCATTGATAGATATCTAGAGAATAATAGAAGCTCGTGTCATCTGCTTCTTCTCTGTTCTGAACTTGAAGGGAAAAATTAAGTCCATGCTGCCACAGATCAGTTACTGAACCCTTAAAGGAGACTTGGTAATTAAATTGATATCCTAGATACTATTTTGTTCAATATATTTCTACTTTTATTCCTTAATCTTTCAGTCTGCCATTAAGTATTTAAGGCTATTTTAAGGCTATTTTAAGTCTCTACTTTGAAAATCTGAGCTGATTTCTTTTACACATGATGCTAAGCACTCAGAGAGAGCACAGCAAGCTATGGAGAGAATGGGACATATCATTTCTCAGTATGTCAAAGGGACTGAAACCCACTCTTGGATACTAATTCTTTTTCCACTTAGCACCTTTCCTCTTTATCCTTCATCTGTAAAATGGCTCTAAGTAACACCTCTGACAGAGGATTGCAGTGAGAAAGTTAATAAACATTGCAAAGATAATCTGCTTATTCATGGAATTTTATAAAAAGCTGAGCTTCTACTCACTTTGGGAATTAAGCCTTCTGCATTACCTCAGTTCTATGTACACAACCAGTGTCTGCTCTTAATATTGTTCTCTCTGGCACTCACTTGTGAGTGCAAACATACTAATATGTGTATTTTAACAGAAAAGAATGTGCATGATAGCTTTGCAGCCCATTATGGCAAGTCCTGTATTTATTGAGAAATTGGCTGCTCTTTTGAAAATATACTTTTCTGTATTTAACCTGCTCAACAACAAGCAACCCCTGACTAAAATAATCAGGTCACATTATTTGAAAGTAAAAGGTTCTTGCTGTGCTTGAGGGAAGATTTCTGTTCCGAGTAGTAATTGTGGAAAGCCAAGTGTTCAGCTCTTGCCACTGCTGGTTGGTCAAGGGATAAGGAGGCTGCACATAATGAGTTATGAACAAAACCAGTATTCCTAAACCATCAGTATCACATGTAATGAAGTCTCCACTGTTGCATACATACAGGGAAAATCCAGATGTCTCTCTTTGTAGCAATATCTCCTGTCTGCATTTTACCTGACACATGGTGAAGGGCATGAGGAAGCTTCTTATTTTGAACATTATTAGGGATTTAAAAACCATTTCTTTCCTGCTCACATGTAATTCTCTGCCTTTACTTTCTCCTAACTTTTTGGACAAAGAAGATACTAATAGCATATAAAATACTTTAATCTCCTTTTTTTTGTTGATTTGTGTTATTTTGGGAGTGGCCCCATGTCCTATGGACATAAGAACTATAATACAGCTTTTCACCGTGAATTAAAATGTTGCAGTATCTATCTGAGAAAACTACAGTTATTATCCTAATATAGCACAGCATGAAACAGATATATCTAGTGGGGGGAAAAAAAGTATTCTGGTACTGTTATCTCTTGCTTCCATAACACATGATTAATTACCCATCCTGTTGCAGGTCCTGCTAATGTTCATTTGTGTGCTCTTTTTTACCCCTGTGATTTGCTGCATTGAAATCAGGCAAATAGAATTGTTGCATTGGATCTCTGTGCATAGCTTCCGTGACAGCAGTCCTGTGGGCCTTTAAACTCAGTATTAGTGAATTTGAAAGGGCTGTTAGGGGACAAGAGACTTCCTGAACTAAATCTAAAAGTTCAGTGGAAATTGAAGTTTCTGTGCTTCACAAAGAGCTTTAAATCTTGACTGATTCTGTTTTCAACAACTGTGAAAACCTTATTTCCCTATCTTGGAGATGCCATGTAACAAATCCATCATTACTTCTCTCTGGCTCTCTGGTACTTACCGAACACAGTTGAGATTTCTTGTCTGTAGCATATTTCTCACCTGTAAAGTGATTCATAGCTATGCTGACTTTACATGGGTAACCAAAGCACTTGGATGCTTAATTCCAAGCATATACTCAGGCAAATGAAGGAATCTAATGCCCTGGAACAGCACACTTCAAACATTAATCATAGTTATTAATCATAGAGAGTTTTTCTAGAAATTTGAATGTAAATCCAGGTTTAGAGTAATTGTTGCCTTAGCACATATTCAGTGCATATGGCAAAGAAGATTTACATTAAATCATTCTGCAACAAATCAGTGTTTTGCACTCTGATTTAATTTAGCTTCGTGACATCAAGTCATTTTGATTTAAAAAAAAATCCATTATAATAAAAAAGAGTAGTTTAGAGGTTATAGAAATCTCACGGTCTTTCTGAATTGCCTGAGAAGGTCTTTGCTGGAAGTTAACTGACAATTACAGATTCTTAGGATTTCTATAGTTCTTGAATGTGTTTGTTATATACCATTAGTCACCAGGTGAAGCCCGTCAGTAATGGCAATACCCTTCAGCAATAGCTTGGGAGAATTTAACACTGATTGATGGCAGGTCACCTGGAATTGGTTGGCAGAATTTCCAATTTTCTGTTGGGAAATTGCTTATTTCTCGAAGTCTATTCCCATTTTTACAAGTGGACAGCAAGCTGAGATTATACATTATTATGTGTCTAACTATAAAATTGTGATGGATGGTGTCACACATTTAAAGAGAGTTAAACATTTAATTTAGGGCTGATTTCAAGAAAAAAGGCTAAGTAACTTTAAAATGTAAACTGTAACTTATCTTTTGCTTTTATTTGATCATCTAGATTCAGAAAAATAATGTTGCATCTTAACTAGTCTTAAAGTAGAGAATTAGTTGCTTTGCAATTATTCTTTTATTTAATTCAAAGGTTTACGATACCTTTGTTGTAAACATTTTTTCCGTTTCTAAGGTTTATGCAGGGACTGACTGACTGAGCAGATTAATGTTTTACTTTTACTTATGGGACCTCGGTTAAAATTCTGGCAAAACTGCATTGACAGAAAATCAAAGGCCATTCAGCAAAGCCTTCCCACAGTTCTTCTTTTAAATCATAAGGGAGAGCAGCCAGTAACAGCCAGTCATTTCCTGTTTCCAAAAGGATACGTATTAAAAGCAAGTACAGACTTTTTATTCCATTAGTGTACAATATGTATTATCTTCTTGAAACCTGGCTGAATTGTTTTGGAACAAAGAACCTATGCCCCACCGTAATCTAATGAAAAATAGTGGCCCTAGGAATAAAAGCTGATGTTGTAAATCAAACAAGAAGATACGTATTTATTACATTCTCAAAATAGAAGCAAAAGAAAATGGCTGTGGGTTGCTGACTGAAAAGCAAGTTTTAGGAAGATCTTTAAGGTTCCTTCCAATCTGAACCATTCTATGATTCTAAAGCTAAAATGAGTCGGCCTGTGTGGAGCTTAGAGCTTGCTCTTAGGTGACTAGGTCCATGTACAGTGCACAGCAAGAGCTAGGTGCTTTCAAATGGAATTCAAGATAAGAAAGACATTGACTTGGCAGCTATTCAGTGTTAGCCATTGAGATACACTGAGAGGAACAGTGGAGGTACACATCTCACCATCTTGTTTACCTTCACCTGTTAAGAATTGTATTTAATTTATCTCCTTTCTGACCCATTTAAGCTTGATTTATTTCCTACATGGTGAAATCACTTAAATGAGATGGGATAGGGACAACTCTTCTGGTTTTAAGTAGTCTTAGCTTGGTCACTAGGGATTTCTGGAAGGTAATAAAGGTAGGATTTTAGGTACTCTGACAGAAACTCTCTTGCTTCTTGCAGTGTGTTAATTACTGGACTGAGTATGAACCACCTCTCCCTTGAGTGTATTTGACAAAAAAAAAAAGTGATTATTGCAATTTAATTCTAAAGTATAGTTTCTCCTGCTCATTTATGGTCTGCATATTCTGAATCTGCCAACAGTTTCCGGTGCCTCCAATGGTTTTGAACTTCTTGCTTCTGAAAGCCAGTCAGGAGCAGGCATAGCTGAGTGTAGAGGTGCCTTGGCCAGGTAAACACTGATGTAACTGGACTCTCCCTGAGATGAGTACAGGGAACCTACTAAAAGTCACTTAAGTGGGTTTAGGTAGCTACAGGCAGCACTGCTTCTTTCTTCAATATTTTATTCTAAAAGCAAAAAAATGTACTTAAATTTTCCTTTAGGTATTTAATATCTTCCCTGAATCTGGTCTTCCTGTCTGACAGTTCATCTTCCCACCAAGGTTATTGACTTACAGTCTTTTTCAGTAGTTCAATGAGAAAGGGTTTCAAGGTGAAAATGATGGGTACTCAAAGTAAATTAGGTCTCCCCTTTATGGACTTCAATGCTGTTAAAACTGCGCTCTACAAGAATAAAAGATAAAGCAAGTTTTTTAGAAGCTGGTACAAGTGCACAAGGAAATCCCTATAGAAGATGGGAATTGGCAGTGTTCCTTCAGAGGCTTTTATAGTCCAAAAATAAATTAGATCTGCTCGCCTAGAACTGTTGGAAATGTGTTTACTGCTTTTAGATCATTCTCTCTTATGAACTCCTATTATGAAGAAGCTATTAAATATCACACAATGTCAGATTCAGAAGTCTGTCCCATTAGGAGCAGCCAAATGTATTATTTACTGTTTCTCTCAAATTATGTTCATTATACTTATTGCACAAACAAATACTGCATTGTTGTTTTTTTCTTGAACTAAAATACATCTGTCTTATTTTCAGTCTACACAGTTTGCACTATATGTTATCTTATTTTGTTATATTGAAAATCAACTCAGAATTGTTCAGAATTGTTTTGTATGCCTAAACTAGAATCTAAACAAAGATCCTAATTATTGCTTTTAATCCTCTAAAAGTATAAAAACTAAATATGTTTCTGCAACATTTGGAGTCATACAAGCATTACTTTATTTTCTCATACCTAAAAGCCAATACTTGCATAACTATTTGATGCTTTTTATCAGAAGCATTGATGCACATCAGTGAGAACTTTCTACCACCTTGAAAATGACTTTTAGAATATTTCATTAGCAGACTGTCTTTCAGAATTCAAGTTGACATTCATGTTTCTTCACACCAGTCTTTCATCCACAAAACTCTTTGTTCTGCTGAACAGTTTCGAGACAATATGGGCAATCAAAAAAGCAAAGGCTTATGACCTATCTGCATCTTCCATTCCAATATTTGATCAGTCTTATTCAAATCTCATCTTTTAATACTCCTTTGAGAACTTTCTGAGAATTTTATTTCCTTTCTTTCATTATGATTATATTATTTCAAAAACTTCAAACTTAATGAAATGGTAGCTCCCTATAAAGCGAGAGGCAGATGCCATTGGTGGCTCATATTTATCCATTTTCTTCTCTTTCAATAGCCTACGTGAAAAGAATTTGAAATCTAGAATGGTGGGAAATGTCTTTTTTATGTATATTTCACAGTCTGAGAGATTTCTGGTTATCTTTGCAGTAGTGCATTTTCTTCTCAAAAGTAACACACTGGAGCAAGCTGCTTACTGGTTGGAGGGAAGCAGAAAGCTGCCTGTAACCCATACAGCTATGAAATCAGACACAATGTATGTATTTAGAAAGACAAAGGTCTTTATTACCAACTGTTATCTCTATCTCAAATAGCATGACATTTCTTCAGACTTTGCCACTTACTGGTATACCAGCTGCCTGCGTATTCATCTGTGTCCAAGTGTGTATTGGTGTTTTCCAGGTGGATTACTGGATGCGTAGAGTTTTTGTGCCTGCCTAAATAAGGCTTCACTCACACAATTACCTCCCAAAAAAATCTGGAGAAGCAAATTATGTGTCTGGTTTAGGAAGGTAACCCAAGGCTGAAAAACAAACCAACCCAAATGCATTAAGTTAAGGCTGCTTTGGGGCTCCTAGTTTCCTTCTTTGTGTGCCAGTCATCTTGGTACTCCAGCCTATGGCAATAAAAATTAAGCGTCCTTTTTTTTTTTTTTTCCACATGACTGCTCTGAAAAATGAAGTCATTACATTGTTGATACTAAATTTTGCATAGCAAGGTTACTTCTCTGGAGTTTATTTCTGTTTAGGCTCCTGCTCCAAGGTGCAGTGCTTCATTTGCGTATGTGTAATACATAACTGGCCTGGATTCTCAGCTGTTGAGCCCCTTCAGGGCCCCTTCAGGTAGTAAACTGATGGTCTCTTTCCCATCAGACAAATGCACACAAGCTTCACCAGCAAATACATTTCTTCTTAGATTTTATCCTACAATGAAGAAAAAAGTTTATGTGCAGTGTCTGACAGAAAAAGTTTTGTGTGCCATGGAAGTTCAGCTGCTGCTGAGTGGAATCTTCTCTGTTGGTAGTTGCATTTCACTACCAGGTAAAATCTTTTCTTGTTAGCAGGCAGATAAAACTGCTTTGGTGGTATCTTTGCTTCTCTGCAGGTAAAATGTTATCCATCAGCAACTATACTTTCCACTCAGATGTAATGTTTTTTATCAGAAGTTGCCCCTCTGTCACAAATCTTCAGAAGCTATTTCACAAAGCTCTCCCTCCTATTGACACAAACTATTAATAACATTAAAACACTCCTAAAAAGCTATAAAATTAATTCTACAAAATATTGTTAAATGAAAGTTTTAAGCTTCTGCCTATTATGTTCTTGATCTCAAACTTCAAAAGTCAGGAAAGGAAAACTTAATCCACATTTTATTCCTTATCGGGTTTTTTTCCCCACCCACAAACATATGTTTTATCTCTCCTGCAACTACATTTACCACACATACTACTGGATGTACTTATGTACTTACTTTTTTGATCCTAAGGAGTTGCTTGAAGAAGAATTCTGACCATAATGATGACGTGTTTCTTTTTATTCTTGCATTATTTATAGATTATTATTTTTGTGTGTTCACTACCAGGGTCGTTTGCAGAAAACGATGACACTTGCTTCCTTTGTCATTCAGTGATTATTGATCAAATCTCGACTTCTCTCTATCACAGACAATGAATAAGGAAATGCATCATTGTTACTTTTACTTAATAAGTAAGATAGTCAATTTCAACAAACATTTTAGGGAAGTAATGGGCTTAAATGTAGATGAAACAGCCCCTAGAACTATAGCAGCTAATGGACTGACACTACTTGCATAGTGTCTCCAGTATATAAAATAGGTTAAACACATTAAGTGAATTACCACATCACTGACTCCCATGTTACTTGTGAAATAATAAAAACCATTTAAAGCAACGTCTACACAACAATATGCAATCGGAATAGGCACTGTCATTCATGATCCACAGGGCATTGCTGGGACAGCCAGCTTTGTTGTGCTGTGAAACAGTAAGAATACTTTTCCAAATCCACTGTATAATCCAGACTGGTATGATCAATGCAAACTTAAGATCCTATCAATCTCTTCACTATTCTTCATTTAACTTGCAAGGTATCTACCCATCTGCTACTGATGGAATCTGTCAAACTGGAATCATTGGTAACCTGTTGTTAATTTAGAGTTACCTGCCTCTTTGTCAGAAGTCACGAAGAGACTGGCTCTGAAAAGGTTATTTCTTTTTTGCAGTTGTATCAGATAGAAGCAGTACTCTCCTGTTTGGCCTGCAGACAGAAAGACTGCAGTCACTGTATAGCTAACAATAGCAACTGTAGTCTTAGCTCTTCAGAGCTAAGTATGCTGCTTAATGTATAAAGCATACTGTGTAATATATAACACTAAGTGTTCTAACTCCTCTTATTAATTTAACCTCCTGTGGTTAGGGGCCATGGGTTCGTGCCCTCTTTCCAGTCTACCAGTTCTATAATAAACAAACAAACAAAACATTCCCAAAAAGAAGCAGAGAAATATTTTTCATCTGAGTTACTGGGGTTAAAGTATTTTCTCACTGTTAGAGTTCTAAAAGATATTCGAAGAAAAATATATTTGGAAGCCAATCTCCACTATAAAACATTATATAGGTCAATTGTCCTCCTAAATCTCTTATACATACATTATTCCTGTTCCTCATGGACCGAAGAGAAGCTGCAGAGATCCCTTCTTTTTTGACTAAATTAAAAAAAATATCTGTAAACATTCTCTTTTACTGGTCCTCCAAGAAACTTGTGATAGGATTGGTATTTCTGTGCTTTTGAGCTCTGAACAAACCGTGTTTTGTTTTAACGACATACAAATGCTCTTTCCTTGTTACTCTTCCTTGCATTAGCAAATCTTTTTCTGTCAGTAAACAGCGTTTAGTGGTACTTAGCAGATAGTTTAGTCTGAAAACTTGGAGATTTACAGGGTCCTGTTCTTTCACTGACTCAGACATCTGGTCTTGCAATTAGATACCATCATCAATATATTTTTCTTGCATTGGTGATAAGCACAGCCTTGATTATTTCAACTACAGTGCTAGAAAATTAAGTTAGACC
>NW_009970717.1:4240937-4245339 GCF_000747805.2 Chaetura pelagica
GCTATCTTAGAAGAAACATGTAAAGAGACTTAGCAAAGGAAAATAAAGTCTTCTTGAAGTACTAAGTACAGTACCAGTATAGCCTCTCTAAACTACTTGAAGACTTCTTCATGCTAAAAAAAGCTAGGCTTTCAAAAAAACCCCCATCTTTGTAGTAGTGAAGAAGGGGAAATGAAAGGCAGGGTGAAGGAAAGAATTACAAATCAGGTTACTTTATGACTGTACTTGCTTGTGGAAAATGAACACCTCAGGTTTGCAAACAAAAATGAACTGGCAAGGTTTTCCCCCTGGCCCGAAAGTTAAATCTTAAATTGTTGGAACCAGAACTTTCAACAGTGAACATGGACTAGCAATATTTAACAGTAACTAAACAGCTGCTTCGGGGAGTGATGCCTCTTTACAAAGTTAAAAATTAAACAATGCAAAATCACTGGTTACTTTGGACAAATTGACAATATAATATATTGATGAAGACATTAGGGAATAACAATGGAATTCTCCAAACCTAAATTAGTCTGTTGTCCCAAGTGTATTATAATTTAACAAGCTTATTAACTATCACTATTTTAGCAATTAATAGAAACCTGTCTGCCTCTAGGCTATTTTGATAACTGTTAATTAAGTATCTACAAATTCCTTACAAATTCCATGTGCTACTAAGAATAAGATTAGGCATTTCTTGCTTATGTAATTTTGAGCTAATTACAAGACTATTAGATTTATCTTCTAAATGCTCTCCTCAGTAAGTTCTCCTTTAACAATCATCTTATATTTAATTAAAAAGCAGTATCTGGATTGCTAAATTTGAATTAAATGCTTGCTGGAGACACAAAATTAAAAAGTGTTAGTAATACTTTACAAGTCAATAAAGTACTATACAGATATTTTCTCAATTCAGAATATACAGAAAGCAAATAAACAGGGATTTTCAAAGGTGTTGACTTCCATGGGCTCTTTACAAAAGCAATACTAGCTGCTACTCTGCTACTTCTTAATCGAAACTGAATTGTCAAAAGCATACAAGGAAGGTGAGAGAAAATTTAATGGAAAACACTATTTCCTTTTATATGGTTAAGTAAATAAGACCTACCACAACTGGGGTCATAGTTAAATACTTGTTTATGAATAGTAAGAAAATTTGTTCTCTTTGGCCAAAAAGAATGGGAAAAAAACCTCATTCAATTTTGTGTGTCTTAGACAATATTGACAGTATTATTAGCATCATACAGGATTAGATTTTAAAAAATATTTATGAATCCAAAGCTGAGAAGTTCCAAAATATCTTTTTCTCAGTTAAATTATTTACTCTAAGGGCAGGAAAAAATATTTTCAAAGAAAGATAATGTTGCATTTGCATGTAATTTTATTTCTTTTAAGGGCCTGTAGTTAAGACATTTTTCCTGAATTTTTTTTCTTCACCAACCTGAATTAAAAAATGTGTGTGTAAGCACTGAGGTTTTTTAAAGAAAATTTCTGCCTGCTGTAAAAATGACGGTTAAAAAGTAGTCAAGATAAATTAAGTTTTGCCTTTTGATTTCAAAAGAACCAGCAGTGGTAACAATGCTTGGGTTTTCTGAGAATGAGTTTTAATGTTTGAACGCTACTCATGTGAAAATTCCCTGTCTGTATATATTCATGACAAGTTCCGTGTGCTTAATGTCATGGAAAGTCACAGCATTTTGGAATATGAAGAGAAAGGATTAACTGGGAGAACAGAATACTAGAGAACTATGCTCTTTGAATCATGAAAACTTAGTAGCTGAGAAGTGTAAAGAAACAAAATTAGGGCTGGAAAGGACTCAGGAAGTTTCACCCTCTTTCTTTGTTATTCTTGATAAATGGTTGGCCATCCTGTTTTATATACCTTCTAAGGTGGAAGTACTAAGCTCTCCTCTGGCAATTTATTTCATCATTGTTTCACTGTTGTTACTGTACAAAAGCTTCTCTGATGTCTAGCCTGAACATTGTGATGCAATTTGAGCTCACTATTTCTTGTTTTATCTTTCACAGATGTAATTCACAAATCATTCTCTTGTTCTTCATCAAAGTAGGCTTTTACAATGAAGGTTTTACTGTATTCTGCTTCACCCTTCTCCTGTTCAGGCTAAAGTACCCCAATTTTCTTTAATTTTCTTGAAAAGTCAGGTCCTGTGTATTTCTAATTATTCTTCTTGCACTGCCTTGGTTCTTGCCATACTGCTATCTAGTGCCCAAGACAGCACTCTAGGTAAAGACAGCACTTCTAAAAAATTGGAGAGAGTACTAGTCATGTCTTGCAGCCTATACTCATTCTCCTGTGGCAGGCTTTTCCTAACTGCATTTTGTTATTGACTCCTGTTCAGATTATGGTCCGCTAAACTCCCCTGGAGTTTCTACAGAACATTTTCTCAGCTAGTAGTTTGCTGTCGTGCATGATTCTTTCTTATGCTTCTGTGCAAAGTTTTGTTCTCATACCTAAACAATTGCACTTTGCTTTGGAGCATTTCTTCAGTTTGGTATTACTGCCTTTATTCTTCCAGCAAATTTTCAGTCCCTTCCACTCTAATTTTAAGTGCAAATTTCATGTCTGCTACATTAGCCAAGTCATTAATTTGAAATTATTTAATAGATGTAAACCAGATTACTATGGAGATTCACCTGAAATTTCTTTTCAGTAAGGCCATGAAATATTCATAACTAATCTCAGGGTAAAGTTTTCATCCTGTTTTTCCTCCCTTTGTAATTGTTTCATCTATAGGATGCTTCTACACGTTTAGAAAATGTTGTGTGAAGCAATGTCAGAAGCTTCAAGGGAACCAGTATGAACATGTTGTCTTATTTAAAATTCTGGTCTATTATCTCTTTGAAATTATTTTTTCCTTTTTTCTTTTGAACATTATCCTGGTGAGAAAGAAAAGAAACTGCCTTCTTCTTCCTTCCAACTGCCTTCCAGTAGTACCTCCTGTAATAGCAAGGCATTCTTAAAGCAAGGAGCCTGACACCACTGGTCATGTGGATCTCTGCTTCATTCTTTTTAAATTTCACCTGTGCAAGTTCAGCTTAGGCCTTGGAAGTGGTAATTTTCAGACTTTGACAACATCAAGAAATCTATCACTTGCCTAAAAAATTTTGAATCCTTACCTGATGTACAGATGTACAGCTAAATATTTCAAAGTGCCAGGAATGCAGTAAATTCAGTGTCTTCAGTGTAACTCAGCAAGCAAGAGGGTTAGCAGTGCCCAGCATAGACTTAATGCTAATCAGGGATATCCATGAACTTCGATGTTATTTTGTCCTTGTTACAGTTGTGCAGATACAGGCAGGAGCTGCTCAAAGATTGTATCATTAAAGACAAGCATTATCTCAATTACAAGGTCAAGAAAACAAAACACTCTTTATATTTTCTTTATTTCTGCCCAGCTGTGTGTGTGTTTCCTATCTTTCAACTGAACTCTTTTCATCTGATTTATATCCTCACATTAAATGTTATCACAAGTCATGAATTGTTCTCACTTAATGTTTATTACTGCAGATAACTATTATCTCTCACAGTCCTGTTGACTTTATCTTTGTGCATTTCAGTGCCTCCTTCAATTATTTAATTTTAAGGTGCTTTACTCCTATCTCTCTACAGTTACAAATGTATATAGTCTGCAAATACTCCTGACAAATCTAGTAATGAACTCAGTGTCAAACATCTGATTTTTAGGCATTTGACTCCCACAGTGAACTATCAAGTGAAGCACCTTGGTGCATGTCTGCTATTATAGGAAGAGTTAGGTACCTCTTAGGGAAAGCTGAGCTACCAAAGGACAGCATGCAACTGCTTAAAGTCACCCAGCAGATAAGGTTTGAGGGTGAGCAAATGATTTATCAGTCACTATCTTGGGACTGTGAAGAAATACCCATGTCAGAACCAGAAAACCATTTCTGAGCTTAGAAGCCTTGTTCTTTTCTCTCAGAGAACTTAGGGGCACTAAACCCTCATCTGTGTCTGTGTTGCTTTTCAGTGAATATGTCTGTTGATGTTAATCTACCGCAGCACTGTGTAAATAAGGAAAAGTTTGATCAAAATGTGATGTCCATACTGTATTTTAAATGTCTTTAGATTATCATAGTAGAATTTCTTATTAGCATGTTTTTTCCTCCTTTTAGTGCAGTATCCTTCAACTCTCAGGAGTTCTACTAACACTACAGGCATTATCATACATGTACATCTCAACATCAGAATATTTATTGGGCTTTTTATGGGACTGCCACTTAAGATTTATTTGTTCTGGCTTATGGTAAGGGTTTTTGCACATCTCTTTATTAGAAGCTTTGAAATTGTAATACTGGTTCAGCTTTGCTTTTGACTGACTGATTATGGAAGTGCTTATAATATGATGAATCTGTTTTCTTTCCCAGGAAAACTGCAGGAATG
>NW_009970717.1:4246009-4286597 GCF_000747805.2 Chaetura pelagica
GGAATGCACTGCAAAGAAACCTAGTTCTGCTATCAAAGTGTTGATATGCTATATTGTTTTTCCTGTGATTGTCACTACAATCCTGTCTGTCCATGTACTTTATAGAAAGTCTGACTTTTCTATAATAATGAGATCTTTATATCTGGCTTTTTGTGAGAAAAAAAACACTGTTCCTGTTTCAGTCTTAGTCCTGGTGCTACAAAAGTAATTTCTTCTTTCCTGGCTTCCATTTTTTCCTAAGTAACACATCCATATGCCAGACCTCAAATATTGTTATTCATCTTAGTCCAGCATGTCTAGCTTTCTGGATTTCTAGATCACTGTGATCCTGAGAGAGGCTTTGTATTTGGTTATGTGAAAGCAGATTGTGATTTTTCTACCTGTTTATTTGAAGAAATTTTTATGTCCAAATTCCACAGTGATTGTGATGCTGTCAGAGGTGGAGGTGCTCTTGCAATGCTTGGCAGTTTGAACAGGATGATGGAATCACAGCACATGTAAATCTTTGTAGTGGATTCCTGGATTCTTTCCAAACCCTGTTTGAACCTGGTGCATAACTTATTTGAATGATGGTTCCTGAAATTTCTGTATCTGTTATGTTGATGATCTCGCAGTGCTGTTCTGCTCAGGACAAGCAGACAGCCAAACAGAAATTTATTCTTTTCTGAACATGCATATTTCTAAGCCTAAGTCTAGATTTTTCACTAGCATAAGATGGAGGTTTGGGGAGTCCTTAGCAGTGTTGCCATTAAAACATTCTCTTGGTGGCTATTATCCGTCTGGGGCAGACACTGTTCAGTACGGGAGGGCAGGCTGGGAGGGGCAGTGGTCCCACTGCCATGGGGACAGTCCCACAGTGCCTGAGCAAGGAGACCAGCAGAGGTCCAAAGGCAGTGACCTGGTTCAGTCAAGAGTCCAAATCATCAGGCAAAGCTCATCGAGGAGACAGGTCTGATGCCAAACCAGGAATTACAATCTGTAGGTCAGGATCTGTGGGGTGCATGGCTACATGTGGTGATGGTTGCACAGTAGCTCAAGCAGTGACCAAGGATGACAGACAGCTTAAAAGCAGCTATGAAATGAGCTGGGACTTTTCAAATAGCTTTTCCAGGCCACACAGCTGCACTATTGAAGCTGGCCTTGAGCCCAGGCAGCTAAACCCCCAGGAGGGAAAATGGGGGAATGCACTCAAGGCTCTGACAATTACATCATTTTCTGCTCCAAAGATTCTCCATCCTAAGCATTCAGATTGAAGATTTCCCATTCAAATCCATTGAGCCATCAGAAATACTGATTTTATTTAAAAAACTACTGCAGTGTGTTGGTTTTTTTCCCCTGGTTTTTTGTATGTTGTTGCCATGTCTTTAGCTTGTATTTCAATAGGTTTGTACTGTGTAAACTGAACAATAATAATGTTTATACTGAGTTTTGTGACCAGAAAATGGCCTGAATGACAATCAGGTGAGACAGTGGAAAGAATGTTGCACGAGGGGAGGTTTAGATTGGATATTAGGAAAAATCTATTTACAGAAGGAGTGGTGAGACATTGGAACAGGCTGCCCAGGGAGGTGGTGGAGGTACTATCCCTGGAGGTGTTAAAAAAATGGGTGGATGTGGTGTTTTGGGAGATGGTTTAGTGGTCACAGGGATGTAGGGCTGACAGTTGGACTTGGTGATCTTGAAGGTCTTTTCCAACCTTGATGATTATAGGATTCTATGATTCTGATGCTTTACATATGATTTATGAATCCTAATAATCTTCAATCTGCCCTGATTTCTTTAGTGTGGTCCATCAATTCTTATTCTTTGTTTAGGGATGGTTTTATAGCCCTTCCAAAGCCATGCATTATGTTGTGTTTTCTTACAATTTTATTGGTTTTTTTTAAATCTGATGTAGTTCCTTGTTTATTTTCTTTACTGATTCATACAAACATACAGGATTGTGTTAAGGACCTCTTACTCCCTGTGTAGTGCTGTCTACTCCATCCTGAAGTCCTTCTTCCATACAGCAGAATACTATCAAGAACTAGTGGTCTTTTGTTACTTGCTATAGAGAGACTGTGTCTCTGCTAGTGTACGGAGATGTTACTGTCCTCCTAATCCAGCTAGTATCTAGCCTTAAACTATAATAGGTTTTGTTAAATCAAGCAGATTTCTGCAGAGGTATTTGGTAATTATCTCAGCTATTACTTTGTTTAAACTACTTGAACTTTGCACATTCACGGTTTGCCTAGTGTTCTTAATGACTGCCTTGATATGTATCTTGCAATGATGGGGTGGCTGAGGTCTTTTTCTTCATTTTCTTTATTGCTCCCACTATTTTCTTTGTTTGTTTTAATGCAATGGGTGTTCCACAGACTGGATTTCCATGTGCAACATCCTTGGAAGACACTCCCATCTTTTCAATACGGTGCCACAGTTGTAGCCAATAACCAGGTGAGAGATGCTGTTACCTCCTCACTGTTTTCCTAGGGAAGATAAAAAGGGGAATAAGGGAGAGAGACTTTAAGCTTGGGGAAAAAACTAGAAAAGGTTTAATGAAGTAGTAATAACGATGGTGGTGCATTACAAATACACACAAACACATAACGCAGAAGCCACACTCCTCAGCGGGAATTACTTCCCAACCAGTCAAGTCCCAGACCGGACTCAGTAGCAGGTGGGGGGGCCCAGCCCAGGCCGCAGTGACAATCCGCAGCCGCCTCGGAGCAGCTGCAGCGCTGCTGCTCGGGAGCAGGAGAAGGTCACCTGGCCGGGCGAGCGGCGAGAAAGAGCTCCCAGGCCGTGCGGCCGGCGGCAGGTCTGGTCATGGGGCTCTCAGGCGGTTTGGTCATTTTGGCACTGTGGGGATACCATAGAGAACGGCCTGCTCTAAGTTATTTGTGTTTTGCTCATCCTTATATTTTATTAACAATTTTCTGAGGTTCCTAAGCTCGCGTGTTTCAGCGGGGGCTGAGCCCCGGGTACTTGTGCAACCCGCGCTTGTACCTGTGCGCGCTGCTTCTCTGTCCTCATCACCTTACGTTATCCCGGTAACATTACACCTGTGCACTGATGAGATTTGAATTTGTTCAGGTTAGGGCAATTTTGCCTTTTTTAGGGTTGTTGGGGGTTTTTTTTGTTATTTGAGGCTAAGTGAGTCTTTACAGGCCAGCAGAGTCTGGTGCTCTGATTTCTCATTGGTAGTCAGTTTTCTGGTTGTTTCTGTGCCTGCCCTTGAATCTTACACTAGCCTGAGCTTTATAAGCCATTTATTTGTCGTTGTGCTGCATTAATGTTGCACATGCAGAATCTCATCCCGAGTCTCTGCCTGCTGCCTTGATATGATGCCTTTGTACTTTTTTTTTCATCTTCAATCTTTGACATGATGTTTTATCTTGCTACAATTACTGCTTATGACCTCATATGCAGGGCATATTCCATTATCATATTCTTCTTCTGCACTATCAATAGGTCTTCTTTTGTATTCTGTTTATTTCTTCTTTGTGAATTTGCTTTTGCACTTAAGAGTTTTGGCATATTTTCTCTTGCATTTTCATGTTTCCCCTGTACCCTGTTGGTGACCTTTCTCAGCACCTACTTAGTATTTTTGGATGGGATACTAAATCTGTTTAAATCTGTAAAGACACAGCATAGATTCTATGAATACTCTCAAATGAGTACCTGAATCTTTCTTCCCTAATAGTACTATATCATAATACATTTAATTTTTTTGTGTGGTGTATGCATGAATTACCCTTGCTATTCAGTCAGGCATAACTGATGCATGTTGAGAATCTACCTTAGCAGCTACCACTCCAACATCATTTTTGCAGACCCTCGTCTAAGATTTACACAGCCTTCTCCATCTGCTGCTGCTGACGTTTGACTAAGTGATGTTATTAAAAGATGTGATAGCATTTGTCTGTGACAACTCAGAGTCACAGGAACTCTTAGTTTTTTCTAAGTGATCACAAAGAATGTGCAATTTCACAAGATATTTCCTCTTGCTTTCCCTTGCATCTCTGTTGCCATGATGATCATAATTATGTTGGGGTTTTTTTGTTTGGAAACGTTTTCCAAATATTAATTATTTCATATGTCATAGGTCTGCAGGAAATAACTCATTTTTTATGCCAGTTTCTGAGTTCTTGTAAAGGAAGAAGGCCAAGACAATACAACATTTAGTCTTCATTTTTTTTCTTTTAGATAGCCTGTAAAGTTCTTACATTTTCTAGAAATAATCTTATGCATGAAACATTTACCAACCTCTGCAACCTCCAGATACTCAGTTTGGAAACACAGTATTTATGTGTAGCAGCTAAATATTTAGATTTGGGAATATTAACGTTAGTAAGGAAAGGTCACAGAGATAATTAAGCAATTTTTTTTCTGAAGTAGTAGCCATGCAAATTAATATTAATGCCTATCATATTCAGAGAAAATGAGTTTTATTGTTCTTTTAAAGCAGTGCGTGTTTCAGTAGATATATTTGAGAGTATCCTGAAACTACATCACTAGAAAATACAGTCGCCAGTTTTTCACAAATTTATATTCTATTTCTCTCCATATATTTTGGATTGAAAGTATTTTCCAATATTGGAAAAAATTATTGGTTACATCCATCTTGTATTCAGCTGTACCATTTAGGATAGACTTAAAAAACAATTAGAATTACAGTATTTTATTTCTTTTTTTAAATTTATCTTATCAATAACCAGGAAGCTTCAGAAAGCCAACTTATCTCATGCTGGATGAATATAGCAACCTTTTCAGAATCATCCTCTTCATTTCCTTTCCTTATGGAATATAAACAGATGAGAAACTTTTTCAATCATTAGCTCCCAGTTAGTGAGTCTTTGCAACTTTTTTCCGTTATCCTGACATCTAAATAAATTTTAGTATTTGCTAAAACATTTGTATTTAGGCTGTCCAATGACTTTGCTAAGGCTTGCAAAGTGACACCTGAAACTAGCAGAACTATTGAAAGAAGTGAATCAGTGACAGGTCGGTGAGGAGCACCTCGGCCCCATCTAAGGGAACTAGTTGTGTTTTGTCATTTGAAGTAAGCAAGAGCTCTGTATTTGATATGCTTTATATGGGTTGTCACTTCTAGGCAGTCTAAAACAAATTGCACAGTGTACTCTTGACAAAAGTGTTGCTAGATGGTTGATTTTTCTTTACCCAGGCAAACAATATAAGATGCTTAGATCAAAGAATGGTCAAAAATGCAAATTTGCAGCCTGGATCTGCAAATGTAGAAGACTGTAAGTGAAACCTTGTGAAATTGATAAAGAGTATTGTCATCAGCTGCAATGGAGATGGAATTCCATTTTCTGTCTCATGTAAGGATGTTGACCGTTAAGTAGAACAGAATCATTGAAATGAGGCAGCATATGTATTTGGAAGAAGGCCAAGAAAAGGGAAGGCAGATATGTGCTAACCTTTTGTATGCTTTCTATTCACAAGTTGCAATATTTTCAATAGTTTGATTAAAAAAATATGCTCTACTACCTCCTGTTCTGCTTGTAGAGAATTGGAGTGTATCTTGCATTTGTTTGTGATTAGCAGCACTGTTTCTAAGCTGTTCACACAGTAATAGGAAGCTGGGCTTTTAAAGATAAGATTAAGAGTTTTGTGAATTTAAAATTAATATCTACAGTACCTCTTTTGGTAGAGTGGATCTTGGGACTTTTTTTACCTACATCAGTTTCATATTAATGGTAATGCCAATGTCTTCTATAGATATATCAATATAAAGTACATGAAAGAATTTTGTTATCTTTTTTTCTTTAAAAAAACCCCTACAAACCCACAAATATAGGCTGGGAAAAGGGCCAGACCTGTAGCTAAAATAATACCCAATTGACAGGATCAGCATTACTGTTTCTTTACAATATTAGCATAAACTCTCTATTGCAAATTGTGGTTCTTTTTAAATATCACAGAATTATAATCTGTGCAAGAGCTGTAGAAATTCAGAACTGGAACACAATTAACAGGTCTCATTCTGTCTCCCAGTCTAATGAAAAAGCTGATAAATCTAGACTATCACTAATTAATACTTCCTTAGTTTGTTCTTAAAAACCTTCTATGAAGGGGATTTTCTGGACTCTCTAGATGACTTATTTCAATGCTTACCTGCTCTTAACACTTACCATAGTTCTCCTAATGTCTAACTTAAATGTTCTGTGCTAAAATTAAGCTTATTTCTTCTTGTCTAAGGTTCAGTTTAGATAGAGAGCAACTGATTTCCATCTCCTTTATAACAACCTAATTTGTGAATACATGGATTATGTCCCAGTCTATCTTCTCTTTTCTGATTCAGACAAATCCAATTTTTTTAACCTTTCCTGATAAATACTATTTTCTAAAATCCTAATGATTTTTATTGCTATCCTTTGGACTCTCTAATTTGACTGCATGCCTCCTAGTGTCAAGACCAGATATTCTAGAGGCAGATTCCTACAATCTATGAAGTGCAGTAATTATCTCACTAGTGTCCTGTAAGAGTGTCTAGTAATTACATCCCTGATGTACATTTGTAGTATTTTTTATTTTTTTTTAACCCAAAATGTTACTTTGGTCAGCCAGAAACAGTTCATGGCCTGTTCTGTCATCAGCCACTGATTTCCTAGTTTATTTTACCTCCCTCAGTAGAATAGCTTGTACTTGTCTTTGCTGAATTTAATCTTACTGATTTCAGACTCTCTCTCCAATTTAGTAGGGTCAAAATCATTAGGAATTCTGATCCTGTCAACCAAAGTGCTTAGCATCGTCCACAATATGCAGTGTACTTTATCGTCCTTTGCACCAAGGTCTCAACGAATGCATAGAATTGCATAGAATTGTGTTAGTCATGGAGCAAACACTGGTAGACCACTTACTGGTATCTACACACTGTAGTTTTTCCATAAGTTTTGCAGTCACCAAAGTTTCCCCTGTGCAGGATCTTGCTTTTCTTAAGAAAGGGTTATATGGGACAGCCTGATTAAAGCCAAGCTATTTTTTCTTGCCAAAAAAATCAGATTCTTACTCACCAGCAAACCAACACAAATTCTATTTCTGCACACATCCCCAAATGTGGACACTGGTGATAAAAGTAATGGTACCTAAGAAGTGTTGCAGTCCATCATCAATGTGTTCTACATTTTTTTTCTAGATCAGTGGGTTATTCCTAAACAGATCATAAACAATCACTAGTAAGTGCCTGATCAGATAACTTAGACTGAAATCTGTATGTGGAAACTTTCTTGAGCGATTTCTGTTTCTCCCTAATCAATTCTGTGTAGTTGTAAATCAGAAAAAGCTAAAAGTTCCGGTACTAGTTTCAGAAAAAAACCTGGAAGTTTCAGTCCATTTCAGCTGCTAGTGGTCTCTGGTGGTGGCTGCTGCTGAAAGTGTTTTTAAAGACCAACCCAGATAAGGTTTGGAACTGTTCTCTTTTCTGAAGTACAAGTTGAATGGAATTTTTTTTTACTTTGCAACACCGGCTATATAGTATGTGATCTGGATTGTAAAAATTGACGCCTTTTCATTCATATTCAATTAAATAACACTGCAGTTGGGACTTTTATTAATCTTTTTTTTTTTTTTTTTTTTTTTTCCTTCATTAGGCTACATATATTTCCAGGCAGCCCTGAAAAATAGTAACCCATTAGTTAAAAATTAAGCTATTTGAGATAAATTAATAAACTTCATGCATTGCACCCACTACATATATATATACATTACATATTTCACCAGTCAATCCTTTCTAAAGTTTTCTGAGGAAGTCTGTGAACTATTTTAAATTGTATGCATAATATGCTTTGAATGACATTTTATCCTCATTGAATATGCCACTGTTTCTTCATTTGACTTCTGTTCTGAAGTGTTCCATGTTGGTTTCTGCTTTATATGTTATTTCTAAGTTAATCAAAATAGCTAAGTGGCTACTGTTGTTACTAAATTTGCACAGACCTCAAAATTTTTTTGTCTGCAAATATAAAGATGTCTCTGAAGGGTTGTTTGTTTTGTTTTTTTTAAATTGCTGAAAGTAGAGTGATAAGAGAAGTTACATGGGCTGAGGCAATGATATTTAACACCGAGATCCATGCAGGTAGCACTGTGTTAAATGGAGCCACAAGTTTTGTATTAATTGTAATTTGCAGTAGCATATCAGAATTAATTGAGGAGCAAGAATGAAAATGGAAAATATTTGCATGGAAATGAAAACATCTTTTATATCTATTTGTATTTTTGTAACTCCTGGAGAATTTCCCTGGGAAACAAAAAGCTTAATTTCTAGGAGGAATTCCTGCCATAGGTTCTCGACTGACCTTGAAAAGGCTGATTAAAATGTGTCAGTATAGTCAGGAAAAGACAATTGCAAGTCTCAAGTCCCTCTGATCACCTGCACAAACCTGTCTCAATCTGGAAGTCCCAGAGTAACATAGTTTAGTGGCTTTGAGACCTGAACTGGCTCTCATTATACCAGTTCAGGCTCAGGAATATTCACCCTTGTCTTGTAGACAAACTTGCAGTTTCTCTCTGTGCTATGGTTCTTGGTCTATAAATTATGAAGGAGTATTAGTATACCTCAGCCTCACCTTGTTGCTATGAGAATTGAAGCACTGGCTTGTTATAATATTCATCAAACCCATGAAGGTAGTATGAAAAGATTTTTTGAACCCATCTCTGAGGGATTTAAAGAAGCAGAGAGTTATCTATATACAAAAGTAAAGAAATTTACTGTGGAGCTTTGACTGGCTGAACAATGTAGTAAGAAGATGTCAGTCCGAGCATGTGGGAAATATGCTTGGATTATGGGATTCTTATTACTGGGCACCATAAGACTATAAAAGTTTGATTTCAGCTGCAACAATAAAGTACAAACGTAAACACAGAACAAAATATGCAGTGTGGTGCTTTGTGTCAAGAGGGAAGGAAAATCTTGCTTTTCAGGTATCTAGAGCAGATCAGGGTACTTATAAAATGCAGTTGTTCAACATTCCCAACTGCTAATGCTTTGTAGTAGAGGAAAATTTAAAGCTTCCTTTTCCTTTAATTTCTGAGAATATTTGTTTGTTTGCTGTAGCATCCTATTCTCGATGTCTTTTCTATGCATTTTCAGGCCTATCAGGTTAAGAATGTTTTCTTCTGGTTCTGAGTTTCTTTTCTTCTGAACCCAGCATTTGTTATGGCTCTTGCACACTCAGAAGCTTGTTGGTCCTATGAATGTGTATTCTTGTGCTGGGTTGTATGTGAGAATGGACTATTGGTTGTTGCCAAAGGGAATTCTGCTCCCCTGCCATAACTATCATCAGCCAGCCCATCACAGGCCTCTGGGTCACCTCATCCAGGCTGGCTAGAAGGCTGCACCATGCTCCCTTCTCCCCATGTTGCTGACCCATCCACAGTTACATGCAGGGATCTGATACAAAAAAGCAAGTCGTGTTAGCAGGGACAGTTATTGCCTGTTGTTACCATCCTTGCATAGGATGATTAAAAAACAAAAACAAACAAACAAAAACCCCACAAACAAACAACAAAAAACCCCCAGATTTTCCTCAGTATATTCTGATTTCTGTGTGGAACTGAATGAAACTTCTTCTGAAGCTTTTTTAAAAAGAAGTAGTGATTTATGGCCCCTTTCAGCCTTCCATGCTTATAGAGACAAAGGCACACACTCCACTCCGTGCTGCACTCGAGCTTTCTGGTGGCATCTGTGTCTCCAACATTACTTATTCTCTTCTTATGAGACTTCTGCTCTTGTATTGCTGCCCCAGGATCTTGGAATATTTTTACTATATCCCTGAGTATGCAGGTATTCACTGCTGTTTATGGAGAGGCTAGGGGACATAACTGTATTTAGAAAGAGAAGCCCTGCTTTAAGCTGCAAATTAAACATACAAGGCAGAAAATACAAAAATACAAAATGTTGCTCTTCCTGTTTTACTAAGGTGAAAAAGTATTAAGAGCTGGACTTTTTTATAGGCAGTTGGAGACTTAGAGAGTCAAATGGCTGCTGTGATGCCAAGTGGGATTTCCAAATGTATGAGAACGTCAATTTCCTACACAAAGTACTCACATGTCTGTTTATCTCAAACATTTTTGAAATCTGGCTCAAAGGGACTTGCTTGAAGCCACACACACATGGGATAGAACGTAGATTTAAATTCAGATCTCATATCTTCTTGGCCTGAATGGTAACACGAGACCTGTTCCCATGAAAAATGCTGAAATTTTCTGAAATATCTGTATGTACTTCAACTTTTCTGTATTTAGTATTTCAGTTTATTTTTCAGGGTGTTTTTTTTTTTATTGTAGTTTTAACGTGTTCATCAGGAAATGCCTTATACATTTGAGAGATAAGCATTAAGGATTTTTGTTTCCTTCCTCAGTTCTTCTCAATCATTTGCTTATAAAAAAGCTAGGATAAAATACTGGCATTTGTGTTTTTTTCCTGGAAGTTATGAGATTTGTGGTTGTTTAATCCCTCCTGGGAAGAAGCTTCTTAGTGTGTCTTTCCAGTCTGATAAATATTTTTCAGGTAGAAAGCAATGTATTTGGATGAATAAAGAATCTCAGGGAAAGCAAAGGAAAGCCATTAGCAGCTGTGGATAAATCTCCTTCTCCTACAGGTTTTCGATTATATAGTGGGCATTTCCTCAGCACACCATGGGGAGAAGGCATGATTTTAAGTGCCATTAAATGCTACATAGTAAATATCCCTAGTGCATTGCAAGCATCAAATGTAGCCCATGAGAGAAGGCATTGAGCTTAATACTCAGAGGTTTACTTGCTCTGTATTCTCTTCCATGTTTCCCCTTAGACAATGTTCTGCACTAAAGCATCTAAGCAACTCCCATTAAGGAAGCTATTCTGAACAAGCTGCAACTTGTCATGTGCTTGCCTTTTCTCATCCTCTCATCAAGTAAACTGCCATGTTTTGATAATTTTCTCAGTATTTTTCATTTATTTCATGTATTAGTTCACTTGTTTGTTGTTGGTTGTTTTTTTTTCCCCTTAGTATGTATAGGCTGCTCTACTTGTAGGTAGTGTGAGCCAGTCAGTGTCTGTACAGAGAAATATTCTGTATCACATTGGGATTCTTGCTGCAGGTTTTCATAAGGAATTCATGCTTCCTGTTGCAGCTGTACTTTTGTATTTAGCTAGTACACTGCCATTCTCTTACATTACAAAGAAGAATGATGAAGTTAATTAGGCTATCTAAGTAATTCTGAGCAGTGAAAGCTAAGGAAGGAAGAGCTATGATTAAAGTTCTTACCTGAGATGAGCAAAATATGAGCAATAACAAAGATCTGTGAGAAAACAAAAATTGGCAACTCTTATACATCAGGGCTCAGTTTCATAGTTTGTTTTGGCTTTAGGAGCAGTGGCTAAGCCTGTTGCTGTGCTCTCTGTCCTTGTAAGGAGGTTATCAACCCCATGGTAAAGCCAGCAGAATAGGAGTTGCAGTACAGGCTCAGCTGCCACAGTTTGCAGCCTAGCATTTTAACTCAAGTCGCTGTGAGTTTCAGTGTATGTTAATATACCAGGTTGTAAACTGCAATGTCAAAAGAGCAGACACACCACCTACTTTGTCACCGTTGCTCTGAGGTGGACAGAGGGATAGTAACTACTTTGGCCAAGAGAAATAAAGCTAAACTGGATCATAATTCAGAGACCAGTCTACTTACAGTGAACTAGCATTTAGTACAGCTGTCTTGCAGGGGAAGAAAAGAAGTCTAAACGACTTTTTTGTTCAGCTCCGGTAGTGGTGCTCAAGAGGGGCAAAAAAACCCCCAAAACCAAATGTCAGAAATAAATTTGTGTAACAAAGAAAAATAAAATAATAAATTACCATAAAATCCTAGTCTGAACAACCTTATTGCTCAAATATTAGACAAAAAAAAAGAGGGAAGAGAAGACAGTTCAAATATTATTCTCAACAGTTGGAGAAAGTAAAAGATTTCATAGAAAGTGTAGATTTAACTTTAAACTAGAAATAGTCCACTTTTAAAATTCCTTTGAGAAACTGTGTATAGTAAAAACTGCAATGAAAAAAAACCCACCACATTCATTAGAGATTTTAAATACTTTAAAAAATAATATAATCAATTTCTTCAGCTATTGCTTTGCAAATAAGCAGAAATCTTCTTTTGAAATGTAACTTGCAAATGCTAAAATGTTTCTGCAATCTACTTCATGCATTCTCTGTATTTAAAAGTGGCTATTACATATACATACAAAGTGGAGTTGTATTGTTGGCATATCAAGTTAGTCCCATTGTCTACTGATAGATCTACTATTGTTCTATACTGCAAAGAAAGCTGCTGATTTCAGTTATGTTACTCATTGTAAATAAGTGCTGTCTTCCTGCTTCCACCACAGTAGATGAAGGATATCCAGGTCAACAGAGTTACACCAGAATAAGAAGGAAAAAAACAGACCCAGGGCCATAGTAAGAAAATAAATTATTAGTAATCTAACAGTGAATCAGCCACTCTCTTGGATTATTGTATTTTGGGTGGATTATACTTATGTCCTGCATTAATATTTTCACTTGGTTTCCTAGAAAATTAAAAAAAAATAAAAAAATTAAAAAATTACTATGAGGTTTATCTTTATCTGCCAGCTGAATGCATATACCTCAGAAACTAATATAACTCTTTGATGGGAATTGCTTATTTTCTGTTGACAGCTTTTTAGTGAAAAAGATAGAAATCAGATTGAATTTCGACAGTGAGAAATTGAGAGCTTGTTCTACCAGCAGGAGTCTCAAGGCCTCTAATTTTACCTCTGTGAGCAAAGATGAACCAAGAATATCAGCAACCTACTTTTCTGCAAGAGAAAGAAAGCACAGCATCCTAAGTCACACAGGCAATCTGAAACTGAGATTTGTCTAAGCTTCAGTGATTTTTACCTTGGTTTAAATATGGCAAAACAAAACCACAGTAGAGATACATGGACTTCATTATTAGGGAGCTAACGCTGTGGTACAATACAGTGAAATAAAGCAAACTCACATGTACATTTTGTCTTGCCTTGCACAGGTGTGGGGGTCAAGTGTTGCTCTCCCCCATGACCCCAAATCCCAATCATGCATCAATCTTGCCACCACTGAGAGTGTCACCATATAGCACTGAGAGCAGGACTTTAGTGCTTGTTAAGAATTTCTGCTGGCTGTCTCTGATGAGACCTTTAGATTATTTATATCAAATTAATGTTTTTGATCAATTTAATAAGTGTCCAGATGAACATTGTTGTTGACTTCAGCTGTATAGAATTAGAGTGAGATCATTAAAATATAAATATCAAAATGCTTTCTGCTTCCCATTGTATGGCAATGTTTCTCTGCCTTGTCCATTTCTGTGTTGTATTCTGTGTAATCTAACCTATGTCTCTGCCACATATCAACATAATGCTTCCTACACAGCAGCATCATGAACAAAATCAGGCTAATTCTTTCTCATCACATCATATTCTGTTGTGTTCTAATGATATTACTCAGTTCTTTTCTTGTGGTATTTTTTGCTGTATCATCTCTCATCTTTACCATAGAGTTTTACTTACTTTGATCTTGTAATTTATGTTAAATCGTTGTGTCACCTTAGCAGTCAGATACTGGTCTGTCATGGTTGCTTCACAGCATGTTTCCACCTGAAAAAAAATCATGTAATCTAATAACTGATTATAAATAATAAATCACTGATTTATGATAAAATAGGATGGTTTTTTTTCTCCTTGTAATGGAGTGCTATGTTTTTGTTCTGCCATAAAAAAGGTATTTTTTGGTCATAAAACCCTGAGAAAAATAATGATCCCAAGTACTGCATAACAAGGAGAAACATAAAGATTTCTCTTTCTTTCATAATTTCTAGTTTACAGACTTCACTAGAGATTATTTGCTTTTAAAAAGTTTCTATGTAACTGAGGAGCAAAATTTTCATCTCCAGAAGTGATTGAGTTACTTAAAGCTGAATGCAGTAAAGAACTCTTACCAAAAAGTGGCTCCTACCAGTTGGGCCTCCCAGGGAGTATAAAGGAGATCTGATTCTGGATCATGATTGTACTTAAATGTAGCTTTAAACAGGCTAACCCTGTTAAAGCCAGGGCTGTTGTCAATAAATTAGGTTACTGGGGATTTATATGTAATGAAGTGTTATGTAAAATACCACAGAAATTGGCAAGTAAGCTAGCAGATATTGTGGTGGCAGATAAGAATGTTACTGCCCTATGTTGTCTTTCCCATCCTTTGTTGTTGTTGTTTTCCTCTACAGCAAAAGGGAGTGTAAATCCACATGTTAGCATGCCATTTTCTTTGGGGAGCAGTCTTACAAGGTGGAGAGATTCAAATTGTGCTCATCTGCACCTCTTGATTTTCCTCTAGAAGTTACAGCCCCACAAAAGAGATAGCCGGATGAACGTAAATGCGCTTCTTGCCAACAACTGGATTAATTTACACTAAAACACAGAAATCTGTGAACTACAGCAGCAGAGAAATTAGGCAAGCTATGTAGTGTGTTGCCTACAAGGTCAGTAGTCCTTAGAAGACAACAGTTGTGGGTATTAACCTCTTAAATCCAGCCACAAAGATGATGAGACGGTCTTTAAGCACCAGTAAACTGGCTGTGGAGGAGCTGAGTGGCAAGTCATAGCTGAGTGGACATCCTGTGGTCTCCCAATATTATCGTAGGGACATAAACTTTTAGTCAGAGAAGCAGTAGCAGCTTAAAGCACCTTTGGAATGCTTCATCAAAGATTACTTGGTGTCTGTACTCCCTTGGCCCTATTTGGGGAGATACAGGTGCCTCAGAAAACACAGTAAATTGCTTGGCATCAAGCTCCATAGTACTACTCCAAACAGAGAATAGCAGCAGAAAATTGGGTTCCAAATTTACAAACTTAGTACACTAACTTAAATCAAAGTCACTCTTGTTCTGCAGACAGGTTTTCCCATGTTCTCACACCTCTACTTTTAATTAAAATGCTGACAATCAGGGATAAGGGGAACAAAATACAAAGGTAATCATGTACAGAAAAACATATTTCACCAGAGCATAAGCTATTAGCGCTTTCTCAGCTATCTGATCATCTGACAGGCTTAAGGGTAAAAGTGATGTGAATTTCAAATCTCTAGCTGCTCCCTGAGGAGTCTCTGTCTCATACAGTTTGTAGTGAAGTGAGACAGTGGAATGCAGAAATGGAAGAAAGGACAATGCAGTAGGATCTATAAACATAGAAACAGGACCCAATTCGACCCTTTTTTAGTGCCATTTACTTCAATGCCTTCAGTGGTATATGAACATCTGTCTCAAAATAGCATAATCCCTCCACCTGAACTAACATTTGTCATATCTGTACATTTAGCTCTTTAGGACTCAATCCATTCAGGAAATTGAGCAGATGTCTAATGTTGAACAGATGAGCATTTTCACTGAAGTCAAAACAATTACAATTAGATGTTCACTAAAATCCCTTGCTGAATCAGGACCCAAATGGAGTAGCTTGTTTCAGATGGTTACCAAATGCCTGGCCACATTGCAAAGCTTTGGTTTTTTTACCAAGACACTCTAAGCTAGCTATTCACTTCCTCTTTCAGGTCACTTTCACACTCCATACCTGTGTATGACTTCTATTTTTCTCTCCCCCTTCACTTTGGTATACCTCTGTCACTGATCTGGCAAGTCCAGTTGCTATACATGGGCATTCCTTAGGAGGTCAGGTGCCCAGTTGCTTTCCATCACTTCTCTTCTCCTACTCATGCAAGAACAGATGATTTTATGGCCAGGAAAGCTGCAGCCTCAAGAATTAAATGAGAGCTAACATTAGAATACCAAGTGCTGGAAGAAAATGGTACTGGAAGTGATGGCTCTGTGCATTGCATCCTGTCCTTCAATAAGCTTCTCATAGCCTTTGAGAAGTGGAAAGGTCCCAAGGAGGAAAGATTAGACAACAGTTTTATGTGTATTTACAGTGAGCTGCTACCAAGCGAGAGTGTAGGATGAACTTCTTTAGTAATAGAATTTAGCACAATTTTAGGATTTATGTTTCTGTAAGTTTCTTACACCTAGCCCCAGGGTGTGGTGCTTGCTTTGTCCAGGGAGTACAGAGGACTAGACTGAGCATAGGTCAAACATAATAGAAGTTCTCATGTTTGCTCCCTGCCCTCATGTCACTGGTTAACTAGGATTTTCTCCGTGTGGAAATAATGTCCACATCTTTGCTCCTGAAACAGATTGAAGCTATGTATTGATCATATTTATTTATTTATTCTTAGAGTATCTGCAGCTTATCTACCTTTTATTAGAATTGTAAAGGTAACATAATAATGCTGAACAGACATACTCAGGATATTATAACTGGCTTTGCTCTGTTCCTTGCTAATGTGCACATTTGCACATATAGTTAGATGTATGTTCTGCTGTGTATGTCTTCTGTACATTGAATATGAGAAACAATTGCAACATGCTGTCTTTCTTTTTTTCTCAGTCCCATCCAAGGCTTTCTGCTTGCATACAAAAGCCCACTGAATTTTGTAAATTGTTTCCCACATTCCAGTGGTGGAATATTGCTTTGTTTTCCCTTTCTGCACATCTCTATTACGTCTTGGTTTGCAAAGGATACATATGAGTGAAATAAAGACAAAGGTGCTTTAATTATGTTCATCTTTTCATGATACAGCTTGTCCAATGTCAAATGGGAAAGCAGAAGAGGCTGATAGTTTAACTGTAAGTCTCTAAGCAAGGTAGCTTTATTTTTTTTATGTTCATCATTTTTCATGCCCTGTAGTTTAGAACCTGTCTTTAGAAGTAGGGTGGATGGGATGAACTCTTTTAAACAGGCTGGTATATCAAGTGATATTTTTAATAAAATACTTCAGGTTTATGTCATTTATAGCTGTAATTTAATTATACCTAATAGGTTTCCCTAACTGTGATATTGACTATTTTATAGGAAGCAGAATGAGCCTTTTGATCATCTGTGGGTACAGCTTCACTAATAGGCATAAATCAAAATGTCTTAGATCAACTTCATACCCCTAAGGCATAATGTAAATGATGAAGGGATGGGATTTCATTTTGTCATATTCTTTTCAAATATCAAGTAATATTAAAGAAAACACTTCCCTCAATCACATGTGCATGTACGAGGAATGAGTGACAACTTGATGTCATCTCTTTGATAAGTCTACTCTCTTGACATTTTTAGATATACTTTCATAAATGAGCTTCAATTTTTCTTGCACGGAGTGGAGCTGTATCTCACTGTCTGCAAAGCTGTATTTAAAAATGTGGTTACTATTCCATAATTCACAAAGGAGTTGGGAAGATAAAGAAAAAAAAAAATACTGTTCATGTGTTTTAAGAGAGACCAACAGGGAAATGTGCATATTTGTTCCTAAAAGTCAAAGTACTACAGGGAGGAAGGCAAACATGAGGTCTGTGCTGTTCCACCACCAATCTGGCAATTTGTTTTATGATGTTTTTACATGCCACTACTCTGGGGATGGTCCTGCAATACCAGAATATCTGTCTGCCAACAGAAAAAGGCAAGAAGAAAACATTTAACAGTTAGAGCAAGTATTTTGTACAGCAGGGTGTGTGTCTTCGCATGCTTAATACAAGCATAGATACGTGCACAGTTTGAGAAAAATGTATAGTTTATATTCTATTTGCACAAGGAATGTTTCAAAACTAAACCACTTAGTTTTTGGTTTTGTGTTTGTTGGTTAATTTTATAATAGTGTAAGGATAGGGACATCTTTTAACATATGCAATATATAGAAAATAATATAGGTAATATAACATGACTCAGAGCTTCGTCTGATAGAAATTGTCGGCTTCCAGTTGCTATCTTGTTGGTCTTTTAAAATTTACATCCGCTGAGAATCTGCTCCATGCAGCTTTTGAAATTACCAAATATGGCAGCTTCTGTAGCATCTATAGAATCAGACCCATCACTTCTCAGACATTTGGATCTGGCAACAGTTGCCTCCCATTATTGCTTCTTTGAATTCTAATCTGACATTTAACCTAGCTGGAAATGTATTGCCTCATTTACTTATCTTGCTCTCTCCCTTTCCATTTACTTCTAAATAACCTTTTTCTTTAGATGATTTTCATGAAATTGCCACTAAAAAGAGTCCCGTTTGAGCTGCCTCATTTGAAAACCGTAAGATAGTGCGAGACATCTGAAGATGTCATTGTAACACATGAAAAACACTTCAGCTAGCACATAAACACTATCAAGTAGAATTTCAACTGAAGTTATAAGCTAGGCTGAAATGATATTTTGTTAATAATTGTCAAATATTCCACAAATAGCACAATTCTAAATAGCACTATTCTGAGCAAGGAGAGCACTGCATAACAAGCTGAATTTTTAAACAGAGCTGAATAGAATATAGAATTTCTGTTTGGGAAACATGGGCATCCTGAAGTTCAGTTTTGTTCGGAAATGGAACAAATAACTTTCCTACAAAAGGAAAATTCTAAATAACAGCTTCAAAAAGTAATGTGCATTTCAAACTCAAAAGTTTAGGTTTAAAATTGTCTTTTTATTTGTTATTATTTTTATGTCATAGTCTGGTTAATGAAATTACAGTATATGGGAGAATTTGCTAAGAACAAAAGCATCATCAGAGTCTTGCCTGATCTCTTTATCGGTATAATAGAAAAGGAGCTGTTTCCAATATCTTTATGTAGGATACAGAGTTATATTTTCTACTACTGGCAGGTCATGAAATAATGTGAATAAAAATACAGACTATTTTAAATTAAACTTTTATGTAAAAAGCTATCCAATTTTGATAACCCAGTTGAAGTTGTTTGTAAGATATTTTAATGAGTGATGTTTAATATGAAACATAAGCTCCATTTCACTGATACTATCCAACAGAAGGTGATTTTTTTTGAAATTTATTAAACCAATTAATTTGCTTATAATCTAAGGATACATTTAAATTCAAGCCAGTCAGACAGGAGGTACATTGCTGTTACAATATCCACTGTCTTCTTTGGTAAATATTTTGCTCAGGAATACTGCTTCTAAAGTTACTGGGTTTGCTATTATGTTACCCATGGCTCCTTGAACCCCTACTGAGTTATGGAGGAGAGTTGCAGCTCCAGAGAGTAGCTGGATGAGACAGACAGGGAAATACGAAAGTGTGGAAAGACAGTAAAGGAAATAAGTACTGTATGAGCAAAACAAACCAAATGATCACACTCTTTTGCCCTGTACCATTTCTAGTCATCCATGTTTCCTCCTAATAAATTTTTGCAAATTACTTACTTTTTACAATTCTGTTGATTCCCTGTACAGACAAGAAAACTCTTCTTTGTATGGGTTAGTAAGATCTACAGTCCAACTCTAAGGGGTTAAACATGCTTAATTACATGCTGGGGAGAGGCAAAGCTTGGTCTTGTGTGGATACATCACATTGCCCTCTAGGGTCTCTAACAGGGGGTGGCAGTCAAGTTGGAGAAATTATGCAGTTTCTTTTTGGTCTGGTTAGAAATAGAAGACAAATGCCCTACGAGATATTCATCAAGAATAAAGAGGAAAGAAAGTAAAAACATGACAGAGATCTTGGGAACATCTCTGTTTCCCAAGACTGCTCCTGATAAGGACTGTCCCACATACCTCCATTCAGGCACACAACACAGATGCTCTTGGCTGGGGGCTACGCTTTCAGATACAGCAGAGCCATTTCCTTGGTGAACTGTCAGAAAAGATTATTTTCTTGTTTTTCTTTTTTTTTTTTGTGATAACCCAAATTGAATACTTGCCTTACCTTGTATCTGTCATGTTAGCTTTTTAGATAGTGTGTGCTATATTCTGTTCTCCAGTGGTCTGCTGTCCTTCTGTAGGATTTGCAAGCCTCATCAAGTGCCTCTAATGGTCCTGGTCTGAGGGAAAATAATATACAGTTTGCTTTTACATTTCTTCTTCACTTTAAAAATATGGGAGATATTAATAGCACAAAGAACAGTTCTCCACTGCTTTGATCTCTGCGACATTGCTGCTCTTTCAGTCTCTGTGTCACTACTGATGCCATACTTAATGTGGGGAAGAAGAACAGTTTCCCACACCATGTTACATTACTATTTTCATTATTTTTACCTCCAGCCCATAGTCCATATTCTTTTCCCATTATACTGTTTGTTTAACCCCAGCTGTGGCTGGTCTTTCCTGAAGGAGAAAGGAGAGTGAGAGGATTGGATGTGCTGCAGCAGGATCCCCCAAGAGCTCTGAGTGATTGAGAGGCTGTATCAAACCCCTTGGGACTCTTGAGCAGATTTATTTTCAAAGATAGTTGTTGATCAAAAAAGATAGTGCATAAGCTGCCATTCTCCTGGAATGGTCTCAAAGGAAATGCGCCTCAGGGACATATTCCCTCCTTGCTTCTCCTTTGCTTCAGGGCAGTAGTAATTTGCTGTAAACCAAAGGCAGCAACAAATTACACTATAGTGATGGCAGGTCAGTTTGCCTGCCCATCATGTAAGATGGAAGAGAAAGCACAGCAATAACGCCTGTGGCTCCACAGGTTATGCAGGAGGAGTATCACACTATAAAACTCACCATTCTTGCATACCTATGTTCGACATGGTTGATATTTGAGGTGAAGGGGGATGGAATCTTAATTTTATTTGTCCCTGACTCAGCATGGAGTCAAAATCATTGTATAGTTTGAAATGCCTGGTTTTAATGACAGGTTACTAGAAGCTCTGGGAATTGTTTTCTGCTTTCTTATATAAAGCAAATTCCATTGAGAGGACAAAGATCTGATTTTAATTTATTCTGTTACTGCATGATTAACACTAATTCAAACATGGTAAAAGCATTATAAGAAAGAATACTTATAGCATTGTAATAAACAATATTTTAATTTTTAGAGTTGCTTAACAAGTTACAGTAAATCACACACTAAGACACTATTCTACAGTTTCCATAGGTATGTGTCTTTGCACACAGATTCACACCATTTGTGAACTATGAGATACTGGCATTAGACACACATTTATTGTATAAAATGAGCAGGTAAAAGTAACTTAAAATGTTGTATCTTTATGGAAAACTCTGCTTCCTTTCTGAGAAAATGAGCAATGTTACCTAAGAAAAGAGCACTCAGTTGGACAGAGCAGCTTGGGTTTTGTCCTGGTTTTTGGACATGGTCAGGTTCATCTGTGATGGTGGCAGTAGCACCTCCACTGCAAAGCATTCAGAGGTCCATTTTATATTGCAGCTAGGTGAAATTATTATTCTGCAATGAAATATATTTTTCATTGTCTCTAGTGCAAATCATTGGACACACACTAAAAGGGAAAACAAAGTTGTTTGCCAGTGTCTGACTCTGCAGAGAAACCTTATCTTAGGAAAATGAAGTTGTGTCAAACAGGTGAAGGACTCTCCCAAGCTATTAATTCATCTTGAATAATTCATTAGCTAACACTTTTAAACTCCGATAGTCTCAGGTAAATCCCAGAGAGGGGTTTCGTGGTCCCTCAGCCGTGCTCCTCGTCAAATGCATTAAGGTTTACATAATAAGAGTATGTGTGAGTGTTTTTAAAGAGATATTTATTCTGGAACTTGTAATTGGTGCACAGTGTCTAATTCTGTGAGGAATGTGAATGTGTATGGTAATAGAGTGCACTCTGCGTGGAATGGCAGCAGAAACTGTTGTATGGCTTCTGTTGATAAGTAAGTTAATGTGTCTTCTTCCATTTGAAAGTGTACTGTTGTTTTTGCTTGGCACTCAGATTTCTGAAGTTTAATACAGTATTAAGAAAATACCCTTTATCAGCCCAGTGTGCCCCAGTGGATCAGTGGGCAATGCAGAGTCAGTCTTACCTGGTATAAACTGATGTATATTCAGAAAAATCAATTCATTTATATGCATTGTTGGCCAAGTGCAAAAATCCTGCTGAGATAAAATGAAAGAGAATCAGTCTTTCAAAATACAGAAGAGAGATGTGAGTACAAGAAAGAGTTTAACAACAAAATTTACCTCCTAAATTTTCAGAGGGATTAGTATGCTGCAAATATATCACCTAAAAGCACCCTTTCCTTCTAATATTATTACAAGAAAACTGACTAGGTTGCAGTCACTATTTTTCCTAACTTCTTATTGAGCCTAAAATGGTCATTGAATTAAAGTTTAACAAATAGATCTTTTTAAAACTAAATTAATAAACTTCCTTATTTCTCAGCTATCTAAGTTCATAGCCTTTACTTAATGATGATGCACTTGATTAAATAAAATGAAAGAAAAATTAAAGTTCTTTCAGACATTAAAATGAATAATGAGTTTATACTTAATCCAAAAGCAATTTAACTTTAAACATTCATATGAAATTAAATGAGCCATTGAATTTGCTATATAAGCAAGCATTAATCTTATCAATCTATGAAGATTTGAATGTTATACAGTGACCCATTAATTTCACAGCCTAATACAAGGTCTGTCTAATGCCTGTAGTCTATTAAAAAGTCTGGTCCTACTGTATAACTGCTTTTTCATAAAAGTTTAAACCCAAATTAATTCTTTTAATGCTTTGATAATTTGATAATATATTGTGACAAGATTAAAGTTAAAAAAAATCCCCCAAATCTATAATTTCTTTGCTTCTGCACTAGCTCCAAGTTTGAACTTGAGCACCAACAAAGGATTTATTTGATCTTTCGAAGTCCCTTCCAACCCCTAGTATTCTATGATTCTATGATTCTATGATTTGAAAATCTAAGGATTTTAACAGTTGTGATACTTTTGCATATGTTTGCTATAATAAATATTCAACAAAAAAATTAACTGTCTTATATCAGATGCTATTTAGATTAACAATCTTACCTATATTCTGAACATGTTTTCCAACTCAGATTTTTATTATAGGAGTTGTCTTTGGTGTGTGTTATTTCTATTTGTAATATATGTATTGACGATAATCCTTTGTGCAAGCATGGATATAGACCAGAAATTTCTTTACAACAGTGCAAGTCATGTTGATTTGCAAAAATAAATAAATTTAGTTTTTGAAAACTGACCTTTTTACTTAATGAGATGATTCAATAACAGTATGTAATGGCACTATATGTTAACTCCTGTCAAGGAAGGTCATGGTTTGCAATTTCTGTTTCTAATCAGTAGATGTTGCTACAAAAACCAATCAGAGGAAAAGGTTGATATTTAAATGTTTGTGTTACTTAACAGGTGTTCCTATTTGACATACTATACCTAATTCTATCTAATTTTCACAAATCTAAGGTCAATGAGAAATTACTTTTCTTAAAATAAGACAAAAAGAAATCCAATATGGAAATTAAATGTAAAGAGTAATAAGTCGCTTGATGAATACCCCTTTTAGGTTTTTATTTCTGTGTTCCTTGAGTGTACACTTCAGAAATATCTGCAGAATTAATCCTTTATGGGTTTTTTTTTTGAGTAGGAATATATTTTCATTACCTGTAATACCTTCCTCGGCTTGCATCAGCTTGCAGAAGTCTGTGAAATATGGATCTAGTAATACTATATTCTTGTACAAATAAATAATTGATATTAACTTATAAGAGTTTCAACATTTTAGTCCTCTGCACTAATTAGGAAGGCCAAGCTATGAGCAGATTACTTGTGTAAACTAAGGGAGCTCATTGAAGCATTTCTGAATTTACATTGGAGACAGGATTAAAATCTGACCTACTAAATGGTAATATATTCCTTTCTAAATATGTTTTCTTGCATTAAGAACAAAGGGATCGTATTTCAAGGGACAGAAGGACAAATAAAAGGCTGCTAGGGTGTTGTTGTATTATGGTACAAGAGTTTGAAGAAGTAATGCTGTACTCAAGTAATTACTTGGTCATTAGCTGAGCTCAAATAATTACACATACAATCACAAAATCACTGATTTTCCTAATAATATTCATGTCAGGACATTACTCAATAGGCTTCAAGCATCTTTTTTTCCTGATAGGCCAAACTAAAGCTATGTGAAAGGACATTTTTTGCACTGCCACACAGAAAAAGGTGGCAATGGGATTCTTCCTTGGAATGCGTTCCTGAGCAGTGAAATGCACTGTCCTGCAGGGAGTAAGCTGGAAGAGCAGGAAGGAGTTGGAAGTTTTGGAGCCTGTTAGCTTCCATCATGGCTGGCTCTAATCATCTGTCCTGTCTCTCATAATCTTATCCATGGTTACACAAGAAGGCTTTTAGGGTGTAACAGACCATGGCAGTACAGTATCCTCAGCTGCAAGCTTTTGTCTCTGATTTCTAAAAGAAATATTTCAGGAACTGATTGATCAGAAAATCTCTCCTGAGGTATTTTTTAAGTGTTCACTGAAAATATTTCTTAAATTTTATTGGAAATTACATTCTTGTCATACCTAATTGCTTTGGAAGATTGTTAGTTTTGTTGATTTTTTTATTTTGGGAATGATAAAGATGTGCTGGTAAAGCACTTTTTGACTTGCCTAGGTTTTATATTTTTTAACAAAATGTTTTTACTTTTCCTTTCAATTTAGCTCTCCATTTCAAATGTTTTCCTATCTTGTATTCTATGGTAAAGTACAGTTGCAACCAAATGAAGCATTTTGATTTTTATGAAAATAAAATCTGTCAGTAGCTGGCCTGAAACAGTGTTTTGGTTTGTTACGGTTGGAATCTTCTTTCATGAAGAATTTTGATGTTATAGGATTTGCTTCCTGATGGGCATGAAAACAGTTTTGAAATTACAAGTTCTTTAGAAAACTGAAAATGCCATTCTTGTTACAGCACTCGTGCTTTCTGAGTTGTTCCCTCTTCACTTGCCACATGATAAAAATAGGATGTTGAGAGCATGTGCTACCAGTAAACCTAAATGTATGCAGAGCAGATTTCCTTCATGCAGTTCTGCTTCAATTAATATTGTACCCTGATACGGACTGGTTGAGTTAATCTGCAGCATGTAAATCTAGGCATCAACATCACATCATCAGTCTGAACAGTCATAATTGGTGTAGAGTAACTAAAAGCCTGATAAGGATGCAAATTTTAAAAAACCAAACATCATGCCACCTTGGTTTAGTTTGTCTTCTGAACAACTCTAATCTAAAAACAAAGGCCATATCTAGGTTCTTGTTTCAGGCATTTGAGTACAGGTTCTTGAGTCAAACCCTCACTGAAATACAAATCACCAGCAAAAGATCTTTTTCTCAATCTAATTTTGGCTGTTGCCTATGTTGTGTAAACCACAAATGATGTACTGCAGCCAAGTGATAAATGAAAAAGAAATCTTATATCTTGGTTAGATTCAAGATTTTGATTTTGCTGCCTGCAAAATTATCTTGGTCTTAAGCTTCTGCTTTGGCCAGTGGCACTGTCACCTCTCGCAAGTTCCTAAAATACCATTTTTATGTGTTACTCCTGTCTGTCCAATGCAGGCTGGTATTACTGCAACTAGAATATAGTATTTGAATCACAGTGCTTACTTCTGTGCCTCAAAAACACATTCTTCTCAAGGACAGATTGTACCAGCAAGCATATGCAATGAAACCTGCTTTCTGGAGGTGTTGTGCAACACACCACTTGGAATTTGCCTGAGGCATTGAGCTGGTTCTTTTATGAATGACAGAACTATAAACATACTAAAACCCTACAGTTTTATCATATTCTCTTAATCTTTCAGCTCACAGAAAACTGAGTGTAGTTCAAACAGTACATCTCTCAGGATTGTAACCCTGGAGCTTTGACTATTCATTTATTTATTCTTTGTCAGCTTTTTTTGCTGTAGGGGTCAATACGTTATTACTTACTGGGTTTGTATCCTCTTTCTGTAAAACGCTAAAGGCAGAGTTAACAGCCTAAGTCCTGGGGTCCACAGAGTTGAGAATCCCTTTCTGGAGTGTCTCTTTGCAGTGCCTTATCAACATTTCAGAGAATCCTAAAAAGAATCTATTTCAGAGGAATCACAGGGGAGCACCTGCTCCAACTGCTGGATTCAGACCAGGACTGTTTTGAGAACTTCCACATTTGGAAACTCCCACAGCCTTACTTGACTCCTGTTGCAGTGCTTAATTATTCTTGTTAGGGTTTTTTTGTTTTTAGATCTGGTCAGAATAGTTGATGAACATGTCAGCTACATCATAATCAGGAAAGATATTTCCAGATCAATATTAAGAAACAGGGAGTGCTCTAAAATACAGAAGAATAACAAAGGATTATACCACCAGTAGGATTCTGAATTGTAACACTTCTTTCCTGGAAAATAGTACCTATGACCTAGCCTGTCATTTTCAGACCCAAAGATGTCACAGTCACTGCCTGTCTGCATTTCTTCAGTGTGAATGACTAATAAAGGTGGTGATTCTTTCCCCTCATCACTTAATCATACTACATAAATGGTTGAAGTAGGACGAAAACCTAACAAAACTTGGTCCCCAACACATACCAAAGCAAGAAAATATTTTTTAAATTGTTTTTATAGTTTTAACTATTAGGTTATGTTTATAGTAATAATTTTCAGACACATTCCTATTTACTTCCATAAATGTATTTGCCTAGCACACAGTTTGACAGATGGCTTTGGCAAGTTCTCTTTGCTGTGCAAACAAAATGCATGTACATCATAAAAAAAACAGGCCTTTTAGAAAAGCAATAAAATGAGATTTTTTTTCTAAATTGATTTCTAAACCAACAGTTGAACTCTCCTAATAATTACTTTGAATACAGCAGTTAAGGTTCAGTTACACTAGTTGATAATACAAAAACCTTAATGGAAAAAGGTCTTTTTAATAAGAAAGTGAGAATTATAAGCAATTAAACCTAGTCTGGGATGTGATTATCATGATTATAATATCCTTGGGCATTTTGCTATATAAAAACTGAGTGCTCCCCATAAATACGTGCATTTCATAATGACCACACCCATACACGTATTCTAATTGATACAAAATTATTATTTCTTCTTTTTTTTTATATTTAAATAGAGATATATCATCTTAGTAAATTGCTTTGGGCTTTGATATTTTAGTTATGAGATTAAGAGTTCTATGTAGAGGATACTAATTGCTTTATTTCTAATGTGTGATTTAGACCTTCACAACTCCATTTTCTCTCATTTCTTAATTCATTAGTTAAATTGCCAATATGAATAAGATAACTCTCTTTTAAAGGCTGCAAACAAAGTGGCATTTTTTCTCAAGTTAGTTCCCAAACTATGGCACAATTTAGTGATGGCAAAAGCCCATTGAGAATTTAGGAGGCACAGAACATTATGAAGTCCTTTAAATAAGAATATATTACAGACTTGATTTGTCCCTTTTGTTCATTCTTTTATGTTTTGTCCTATCTGACCTGCCTTTTTCAATCTTCCATAATTCTCTATTTTTGCAAACCACTCCAAGCTCTCCCTTCACCTGCATTAGCCTAAGGGAGTGGTAGTGAGGAACAGATGGTATGTCTTCATCCTTTATATAGTAAGGATGAGAGTGAAAATATATGGCTCTGCAGAGATAATTTATCCCACAGTTTCTTCTAAGAAAGGTGGTTCTTCAATCTGAGTAAGGATTATTCAGTCCTTTGACCTGGCCATCCTTTCTGTTCTAAGATAAAGGAAATTTATATTATTTTTAGCAGAAGTCATCCAAAACAGGAAACAGAGGCACATCTCTACAGCTTACTTCAATAGTATACAAATGATGTGTAGCTTGTGAAGAAATATTTCATGGATTTGGCATGACAGAATTTTATGGAGGAAGTATTAGTTAGCTGCCCAAGAATTTGTCTTCTTCACCTCTCAAACTAGAGTCAGCACAAAATAGAGCTAAGGCCTAGACACACTCCCAAGTGTTTAAGGCAAGGGTGTTTAAGGGTGCTGAATGGCATGAGCAACCATTGTCATTAGGAACAACACTGTTTCCCAGATTACTGCATACAGGACTAAAGAACAAGTTGCTTCAAGAGTAATCCCCATATTCCGTGACACTAATTCTTCCTCCACTGAGAATCTGACCTGCCAGATCCCTAACGTCTGCAATTAGGGCACAGTATTCCAACAATATTATATCACAATAGGTATAATTATAGCTGAGTGTAAGTACCTGCTGTCACAGTTGTTGCATTGTGCATATTAATTGGTTAACCTACTACTGATGGCTGGCCAAATTCTCTCCTTGATCAAAAGGCATACTGAAACACTTAGCAGAGTATTTAAAGAATGGGCTTTTTTAGTACAGCTTCAGTAACTCAACCCTTCTTAGAGAAAAAAAAATCTGTGTAAAGGTAACACAAAGTGTAAATTCTTACTGGAAATGCTTCTGGAATAATGAAGTATATTGGCTGATACATCAATTATTTTTTCACAAAAGCCTGTTTCTAAAAAGAAAGAGAGAATGTTATTAAGCTAAAGAAACAGAATTTGATAAAATTCTTTTTCTCTCTCTTGAGACCAGTATTCTGATCAGTGAAGGGAGATGGAAAGTAGACAGTTTTTTAGAATATTATTTATCTTTTTGGTATATTTATTTTGCTATTAATTAGACAATTCTAGACTGACGGGCATTAACTTGCATGTAAATTAGAATTTTCCCCACTAACTATATGCAGCATGCTTTTAAACTAACAACGTTTGAAACTTCATAAGCTATGGATTTTTTTATGCCTGCTTAAGGAGTTTGGAAGATTAGGTCACTAAACTTGTGGACATATAAAATTATGGTATATCAATATATAAACTTTTTAGATTGTGTAATTTGTTATGTATTATAAACCAGCTCAGAACAAGAACTACAAAGTACATTTTTAGATTATAAAAATTATCACAATGGGTGAACAAGCTGTGTGGAAAATTGCGTACAGTGGACCACCTCCTGCTTCCATTGTATATCCATAACATTATTTTAATAAAAGTTTAATTAGAAATAGGGCTAGTGATGTTGTTCAAGATTTAGTCACTCTGGTGGGAGCACTGATATGCGCAGATATGCAGTACCAGGGAGTGGCATCTAGCCAATGTATCACTTCAGTCACTGCCTCTCAAGTTTAAGCTGTTTGTGTTTTTACTTATACCAGAAATTGCTGTTACGTACTTAAATGCATTGGAGAGAGGGAATACTTAAAAATTGCCTCTAGGCCAGCACTGTATTTTTCTGTTACAATTGCTAGGTTGGTTCACTTTCTTAACTTTACAATGTTTCCATGTTCTTCCACTCTGGCATGGGTTTCAGTCACCATCTCATACCTATAACTAGTATAAGCTGAAGCATTCAAAGTATTACAACAGGTCGCTAAGAATGATGGTGTTCACCTTAAAAAAAAGCAATACTTTCTCAGTTTTCTGTTCCTTCCGAATGTTGAAGAAGCTCTTTGAGTCCATGACTTGTTTGTATAATTTCTTCAGCAGATAGGTATGTTAATTTCATTTTGATTTTTAAGACTAAATAGTAACAGAGGAATACAATAAGCAAAAGTTATATTAAAAAATAATCCTCTTTTGCCACCTGAGGAAATGTTTGAGTTGTTGATTTCATTAATACCATTGAAGGAACTATTTCCTGGGTAAGAATGACAGATATAAATGACTTCATGGGGGATCTGTTTTTGCCATAGGAAATTACATTTGCACTCTGGCATTTCTGTACTGCCAGAATATGCCATATTCTGGCAGATTTCCAACTGGGAAAAAAATTCCTAAAGTGAAACAAACTAACAAAGAAGTTCAGGCTCTCAGGACAACACGTTTGTTTTGTCTGTGTATTAGGAATATGTCAGCTTGGAAATGACACAGCTATGAACAAAGCCAACAATTTCTCAACAGTGACATTATCTTGTTGTCTTCCAGCACCTTACCCCAAATACACACTTTAAAGTAAAGCAATCACACATTGCCCATACACTTTTGGGTTTTTTGTGACAAACTTTGTATCATGCTTAATGGCAAATATAAATGTAAATATGTATAAAAGATTGTAAATTGCTTTATTTGTTTAAAGATTGGGGAGTTTGTACTTGTCAGGCCTTTCTGCTGTTGGACTCATTCATGCTCTTCCCCCCCCTTGCCCGATTTAATTTAGTGCTATGCCTGGGCTAGATAATAGAAGCCATGGGAGTAACTTTATAAATCCAGAAAATCAAAGGCAGATGTTAAATACAAATTGCACCAATCAAACGGAGCTAACAAAGAGTAGGATTCACTCTTGTAATTCTGTTTGAACAAACGTGTCAAATACAGGAACTGGTAGAAATACCATTTCATCAGGTCCCACTCTCATCAGCTGCCCTGCATTTAATCCTTTCCCAGCTCATCAGTGATAATTTTCCATTGAAAAATCACCTCGAAAAACACTATCAAGTTTAACAGTCCTTTGCAAAGGGACAGCAAGCTCTGAACTGCCCACCACCAGCTTTAGTGTGGCAATTTCCCTGATGACACCTTCCTGAGAGATGACTTTAGTAGCACATTCTGATTTGCTTTTTTCCTCTTTCTAATGCCGCTCTTCTAATCATCCAGTCAAAGCTACAAAATATTATGTGCTTCATAGTGGAAAATATTAGAGAGAGTGGACATGCTACAGATGGATTCCAAAACCATCTTGCTAAAGTGACACTTGTATAAGTCTGGCAGGGAAGATTCTGGGAATCAAGGCTGTTCAGAAACTGAACACACATATATGTTGATTTCCTGCTCAGGCTTTTGCAAGCCCTGTAACCCATTGTCTTGCAGGGTGCAAACTACTTTAGCAGATTTACTTTCTAAGTGTGTTACTTCTGGGACAAGATAGAAGGCTCTGCCTACTCAACATGTAACCCAGACTCCAACTTGACATTTACTGATTCACTGGTTTATCGTCTTTTGTTCTAATAATGTTGGTTTTTCAGAAGGTTGTTTATAATGAAAATATTATTTACCGTAAAACTTAAATTAATAGCTTATTCCAGCAAATGGTCATTGTTGAGGTGACTTACACAGGGATTGAATTAGTGTAGCCTTTAAGGGCCAGTTTAAATGCTACCAAAGTCAACAGAGAATGGGCACTGAGTGCAAATGAAGTCACGCAGTGAACTGAGTAAACATCTAAATATTATTAAAGTCTTCTGCTTTGGGGTGACTCCACCTGTGTTACATTTACAGCATTTCTCAGAACTGTAATTGAGTCTGAGAAAATTGAATAAACCAGCAACAGGTTTTTGGCTGAAATATATTGAAAATTTAGGGCTTTGGTTAACCTGAATAAATGACTTAATATTGAACAAAGTACTTGTATTTAGAAACATGAAGACAACAGAAAGACAAATCATGACTGTCAGCTACATTTACCAAGTATAATGTTGTTTGGTAATCAAGGAAAGCCTAAGCTAGTCTACATATGTGCTGCTATAAAAATAAGGACAGTGTTGTTTCATGGCATTACATTGCACCTAAAACTTGGATTAGTATTCCTTTTGTGGTAATAAAAAGAAATTGTAAATCAAATTTGTTCTAGTAATATGAATGCTGCCTGCAAAACACTTTTGTTCTATTAAAAACATTTACTAAAACAAACAAAAGGAAAATGCTTTTTCCGTCATTAACATAATAGGAATCTGATTTTGAACTCTTTTACAGTAGCATTGCCAAAAATGTAATTTCAATAATCCCCGTTCTGCTTCTACTTTGATTCTTTACAAGTGTAGCTTCATTTACTTCAGTACAACCCTCTTGTTTTGTCCTTATTGTACAAATCCAGAATCAAGTGAAGCAGCAAATTCTAGAGCTTTATTCAAAGCTTATTGAAGTCAATGAGATACAACCCCTTGACACAAAGCAACCCAAATAATTCCAAAATTTGTTCTAATAGGTGACACTGGTTACACCTGTTGCATACCTGCTTAACTTCAGTTATTTCAAATGCATTACTGAGTATTAGGCTAATTATTTTTAGTGTGAGAAAAAGCTTTCAAAACCACCATGGGAAAAACAAATTCAAATGTAACAGAGAACTGTAGTTAAAAAACAGATTTCTCCATTTTCTTCAATTTAGCATCAATCCTCATGTGACCTAGTTCTATCACTTAATGCACTTTAAAAATCCATTCTGGTTTCCCAGTGTTGAAGACAAAATAGAATAGCATAGCATAGTGTAGCTTTAAGTCTGATAAAAGGAAAGATGGAGTTCTACAAAGTCTGAAGGTGGTGTGTTGAACACATTACATTTTTTCTTTTTTCTTCATTACTGTTTATGTATTTTATTTATGTAGCCATATGCCTGAATTTTACTGCTAGGTTTGATAAAATTTTATTGAAAAATTAAATTTCACAATATCTCCCAGAACTGCAGGACACAATCTTTCCACCTCAAATCCTTTCCAACCCATCCCTTTCCTCATCTTTCTGTGTTCTTATCCAGATACGTATGTTCCTAAAAGTACATGGTATTCTTCAAGGGAAAACCTACATCAGAACCTTAACAGTATGTAGTGACAATTAAAGATTTTGCCCAATTCCAAATATGTCAGGCTACACTTAGAGTGAGATGTTTTCACAATCACATATCACTGACCCAGCTTCAGAAGAAGCCAGGTAAGGCAAATAGTGTGTATTTTTACAGCTTCTGCAAACAGCACATATACATATAATCTTGCTTCTCTGGGCAACTGCATATCTTACCTTCCTAAGCCTTTTGAGTCTTGCCTAGTAAAAAGTCTCTAGATAATGAAGTAGATAACCTTTTCCTCCATCATACAAAGTGTGAATGTTCTTTCTTGCAATTTGATAACAGTAAACATTAGGTTAGCCTGTCCAACAGAGAAGAATAGAACCTTTGTAACCTGTTCTCCATCTGCAGGTATAACTTTTTTTTACTTTGGAAGTTTTTCTTATATTTTGGGATTTTTCCCTTAAACAATAGATGGTGCTCTGTTGAATGTCACTTAATGGTACTAGTACTTAAATAATCTATGTTCAGATTTTTACAATTTGAAACATATCGTGCTGGTGATTCAACATTATTTGGCAGGTAGGTTAAAAAAGTTACTTTGCATGCAGTGATTCATTGAAATTATAAGTACCCATTACTCTGTATTTCATTTTTAACAAGTTCTTCATCCACTCAAAGAAATACCAGACAGCTCAAGTTGGAAAAATGGTTCATCTGGCATATGCAAAGATGGACTCAGTGCAGTTAGGGATTCATAATCAGAGCAGAAACATATTAAGGGTAGGTGTCATATTCCTTGATGTTTGCAAAAGCTGTCAGAAGCCTTCATGCATTATGAACTCTTTTTTTTTTTTTTTTTCCCCATTACATTACAATCTTTCAGTTCCCAAAGCAATTTATGTGCATATGCAGGACCTGCTCCTGAGCTTTCCGCTCAAGTAAGCCCTGTGGATTTCTACAGCATCTTACCTAAATAAGGACTTATAGATTCAATCCCTGAAAATAAAAGGAAAAATTCTATGGGCTGACTATCTTTTACAGTGAATAATTGTTTGGGGAATTCAATATTAAATATATTATTTTAGAACTATATGCACCACTGGCATATCAAAACAGGATCTGGCTAAGCAATATATGTATTAGCTTAGCATTGCTATTCCTGTACACTAAAGAGATAAATGGTAACTCTTTTTTTTTTTTTTTTTCCCATTACATTACAATCTTTCAGTTCCCAAAGCAATTTATGTGCATATGCAGGACCTGCTCCTGAGCTTTCCGCTCAGGTAAGCCCTGTGGATTTCTACAGCATCTTACCTAAATAAGGACTTATAGATTCAATCCCTGAAAATAAAAGGAAAAATTCTATGGGCTGACTATCTTTTACAGTGAATAATTGTTTGGGGAATTCAATATTAAATATATTATTTTAGAACTATATGCACCACTGGCATATCAAAACAGGATCTGGCTAAGCAATATATGTATTAGCTTAGCATTGCTATTCCTGTACACTAAAGAGATAAATGGTACAGCTTTTATTTCTTTTCTTTTCCATTCTTTATGCTTCCTCTAAGAATAGCTTCACTCAGAGGTCACTAAGATGAAAGATATTTGTTTTAATCTTTGATTATATAGTTCTTTATGTTGTAAGTTTAAGGGAGTTTAAAATGTTAAAGGAAGATTTTTTAAAGTATTTAGCCTGCAAATGATGTTGCTGGGCCCCTGGTGGTCTTTTCAAAACTGCTGTGACACCTCACTCTCAATGATTTCTACAAAAGGCCCATCTTCACTGATTTCTTACTTTCCTTCTGGAAGCTAAGTTCATCCTCTGCAGTTTCCTCTTGATGGTAGGGCAACTCCTCACCTCCCGCCACTGAAAGGGATGAAGGAGCCGAGTAAAACAGAATTATTTCTGATTCATTGCAGGAAATGCCTGCTGTGATTTTAGTTGCACTTAACAACCTGCAGGATTCATCTTGTGTCAAGGTTCAGAGAAAACAGCAGTCTGAGATAGACCAATAATAAAGTTATTGGTAAAAATACAGAGTAGAATTTTCATTAAATTTTCAATCTTCACAATGAAGGTTTGCAGCCAGACTTTTTAAGTGCCTCTGGACAAGGACACAGTGGTGGGAAAATGACTACAAGAGCAATAACTAATCTAATAAAATAATTTTATTTGTAGCTGATTATTGTAATAGTATTACACATGATATAAACACCTCAGGGCACAGAAGCTTTAAAATTCTGCTGCAGATTAAGTTCAGGCCTAGATTTCTGAGACTTAGTTATCCTTGTTAACATAGTTTCTGGTTTCCCTGTTGATGATTTCAATGTAACTGTCAAGCCATATACTCATACATGCAAATCACTGTCTCACTGTTCAACTTAATTAACTATGCCAGTTTTCATTAGCTGAAGATGATTCTTCATAAGTAAAAGCTTACCTAGATTTTTAATTCTTTGAAGAACCCTGAGGAGAGAATGAACTCATACAGTACCCTGCTGCCTTTGAGCAGAGTACTTCCCATTCCTCCATCTTTAGTTTGGTGTTCATCCATGTGCAATCCGGCCTTAAACTGGCAGCACGATCCTTATTTTCCCAAAGTGGGGAACTTTTCCAATCAGCTGCTTCTATTTATATAGAAAAAAATTGATATAGACAAAAATGATAAATGAGTAATACTTAGACTCTCTTTTAAGACAGATCTATTTTCAGCTGTTGCACAAAGAACTTCTTGTCACTCTTTCTGGTGCTTGCCAGGAGTTCAGGATTACCCTGCACAGCCAGAAAACAGGAAACAGCAGAGGCAAAGTGAACTTGGGAAAATTGTCCTGTTTGTGTCTGTGTGCTGCTTTTGGTAGGAAGGATTTTCTGAGCCAGATTCTCGTTTAGTGGAAAAACACCACAGACACAGAAACATGAGTTCTGCAATGTTGGGAGAGCCAAATACACTTTCCACTCAGGATATATTTGATTTGCAGGCAGTACTGCAGTATTAAGATACCCAGTTAGCTATAAAAGCCTAAGTGTCAGATGTCAGAAGCAGCCTTTGATGTAGTGCGGAGTTTTTTGAAAGGGTAAACTAATCCTATAAGGAAGTTAACTGCATTACATAGCAGCCATGGTTTGAATGTATACCCTTATGTTGGCAAAAAGCAGTGTCTCTTTCAGGGATTTTGATGAGTGTAGATGATAGAACAAGCATGCTGTATCTTTATCTATCTATCTGTCTATCTTCCTGTCTTCCTATCTTTCTCTTTCCCCTCTCTTCTAAAGGAACAAGTCCACAAGCAATGTGTGCATTGTCATAGATGAGCTATAGTGTGGTTCTCTTTTTTCACAATTACTGATGCATTAGGCAGTTGTTGCTCTTATATGGGATAACGATGCAGAATGGACAGAAGATCCATGGCTGAAAATTTCAGATGGCATGATTTTGGTAGGTGTGAGCACCTATTTAGACCCATACTGTCTTGATTTAAGGTATGTCCAAAACATATGAATAATTAATTAGTCTGCATCTTACACCTTCACCTACTGAGTGACTTGTCAGTTTTTATTCTTGGTCAGTGTATCAGAAGTAATGATATTCTGCATGTAAAATTAAAACAGGATAAATGATATTTAATTATAATTAGAAAAATATCTTCTGTGGGCACAGCTTCTGTTCCAATCTGTTCTGGTTTTGCTTTTGGCAATAAAATTTTATTGAAGCTTAGGACTCCTCTTCTGAAACAAATAGCCTTAATTATCTTCCCTCCTATTGGCAGCACCAAGAACAAATTTAATGGATAATGCAGAAAGTTAATTTCAGAGAGGTTATTTAAAAATAAACCAGGTGGAGGTGTATATTAGAAAGTCAGTCCCTCTTCAAGTCCCTTTGTGTGAAGCTACCACGCCACAGCAATTCAGAAGTCATCTAGGACAGGGAATCCTTCTGCAGGTCTGTCACAGCGAGCCTCACCCCAGTCTGTCCTGTCACTTACTTGGCAAAGGAGACACTTTTTGGTTCCTGTGTTCAATTACAGGACAGAGAGGGTGGGACATCACAAAATGTGGAGGTGGAGGTCTTCTACAGGCTGCCTAGAGGTTAAGTAGTAGGAAGCCTCCACAAAAATGTCATGTGCCCACTCAGCTTCTAGAACTGCTAAGAAATTTTCTCCTCAGACTTAGGACAGTCATACTTTGACTTAGATAGATTTAATTTAATAGTATAAGCAGAATGTCTTGAAAGTCCATATTTTTTTTGTGTCAGTGTTCAGGGAAGGGTTAGAGAAAACAGCTCATTTGTGATGCCTCCACACTAATTCACTTTAGTTTTAGCAGAAGGTTTTGCTCAGTTCTGTTACTAAATACCTACTCTCCATGTTATACTTTCTGTGGGAGAGCCATTCACATAATTGCTAGTAAGATCTTTTTTCTTTTTTCATTGTCAGGTTTTCAGGGAAGGGATGGATACTTGAATTTTTATTTTTATTTTTTTTTAAGAAAGTCTTACTAAGAAAGTAGAAATTCATGTGAAATCTATCAAATGAGAGGGGAGGTAAAAAGAATTGAAGCGAGTGAAGTGAAATGTGCTTGCAGTAGGTTTTATTTTTCTTGCAAAGAAAGGTGACAGCTAGGAGGGACATGATCCTTACAGGCTGTGTATGCATCACCTGTGTGTACATGCACAGATAGACATCATCTTGAATAGTCTGAATAAAGACCAGGCTGATCTGCAGCCTCTATGATAGACTGACTTCAGTGTGAGCTATTTATAAACCATTCTTTCATTCTCAACAATGCTTTGGCTGGAGCCAGAAAGGACAGAACCACTGGCCCTTTGCCTAGTGTGCTGTGACTGACGTGTAATCTGTCACTCCCCATCATCTGCGGGGTGGTGATAGGAAAATAATGCTCCTCAGCTTGCCTTAGATCACACATTACTCTCCTGAATACAGCTCCCTAAAGCTGTGAAATGGCCTTTAGAAAGTGTCTTTGTGCATTTTTTTATATAGGAGAATGGGAATAAATGATAAACAAGCTGGAGGGAAGGAAAGCAAAACATGCATTGGAGACGTGATGAGAGAAATTGGCTACGACTGAGATTTCAGTGTGATCCAGTGACCTTTTTCTGAAGAATACCCATGGTGTATATCAGAGGCATATAGGGTGCAAGATCTGGGTTGTGTACTGAGTAGGGCACTGGCTGTAAATGGCATTTCCCAGGCTTTAATCATGGATTAACCAGCTCTGTTCAATATATCCCTGGGAAATCAAGTCTCCTTCCATTTCTCCACTCTATAGAGTACAAAATTCCCAGTGTGACTCCCCTCTATAGCAAATATGTGGCATAACAGGGTCTTGCTTTCATCTCGTGACTTGGGAGTTACAGCAATACAGATGCTGTTAGCAGTAATGGTAGAACGTATACAATAACCCTGTACCTGGGTTACACAGATCGTTTACTAAAAAATAATTTTTTGGAGGAATTAAGCATCATAGTTCTTTTAGAAAAAATGGCACTAATATTATTCTTTCAGGCCATTTTCTTTTGATGGCTTGTTTACTGAAAACTAGATTTACAGACATGCCAAATTAACTTCCTTTTCTCTCACTCTTCCAGCACCCTTCAGTTCCTGGGCACCAGTCTTCTTTGTTTCATGGTTTGTAAATAGTGAAATTGCTGATGCTCTTTAGAATATTATCATACTCTCCCTGAGGTCTAACCTTGCTGCCTCAGATGACATTTATGCAAATTGTCACCAGGAGTTTAGGGCACATCTCTTTTCTTCCTTATTAACATGTCATAGTGATGTGGCTTTATTTGTATTTCATAAAGAGATGATTGATTAAAGAGACCACAATTAATTTAGATTGATATTCACTGGACTTCTTGTAGTGACATTGAAGTATGACTCCCCCATATTTTGCATTTTAATTTGCTTCTTGATAAACCTTGTGACTCCAGAAACTCCTCTTAAGGCTAGCTAGACAAATTCCTGAATGTAGTCCTTCAATCTTTTTACCATCTCTCCCTCTTACCGAGTTGGCTCCAGAAAATGCATAAGATGCTGTTTTTGAAGAGTTCTGTTAAAGCAGAAATTTGCAAGTGCACTGGAGGTGTTAATCTGTGTAGGCCCATTCTCCTCTGTACAGACAAGGCAGTTTTGCTATTGACTGAGATGGAAGCAAAGTCAAGACCATACCCATTTTATTCATGCAAATGAATGCAATGTCTCCTGAAAACCTACCTCAATTATTCATGTCTTAGTCTACTTATCCTCTGAGCTCCTTTCATATTCTTCAGTGTTCCTTCTGTGTAGTTAGGAAATGCTTTTTAGTGGAGATTTATACTGGCACAGGCATCAAAGCACTGACCCATGAAGCCCAGTGTAACAGGTTATTTTGTATCACAATAAAAGACCCTGATATATTCCCAGTTTACATAGTAGGAGAGAAGAAAATATGGAGGCTAGAACTACTTGGGTGCCTTCCAAAAATGTGACTGATTGTACTCAGGTCAGTATCTAGAAGAATTGCTTCAGGTATTATTATTTTATGGTCAATGTCCTTATAACCTTGCACAGAGCTGGAACACCTCAGGGGGTAAAACAATTTCCAAGATAACTAGCACCTTGTCATAAAAAAAGCCAGGGCTTCCAGAATGGCTGAGAGAAGAAGAAATTCCACCTTAAAACCCATTTGAATGATCAAAAATGTTACACAGAAATAAGATTCCCTTAGAATAGAAGCCTGGCCATTTCTGGAAGGTATTACTCATCTTTCCAGACACTATTGATCACAGATGGAGAAGCCAGTCAGGCAGTTTGTGCTTCAGTTCATGTCTTTTTCTCTGCATTCAAGAAAATTGAAGTTTACTAAAATGAGTCTTTTACTGATAAGGACCAGTCTATCCTCCATGCTCTCAGGCCTGTCAAGTTCTTTCTCTCCCATATTTCTCCAGGAACCTTGAAGTTCCTTTTCCCTGCCATGGCCATGTGTGAGGGGCTGCGGGGAAGAGCAATACACACTCTGCTTTGGGGCTGCTCTGAACATGCAGATGCCTGCAGTCAGTCATAATGACAAAACTGATCTCTGAGAATGTGAAAATAACTAGCTTGAACAACTAGTTTGAAGACAGCATGTCAGTAGCTAGCATGCAGGAGTATGCAGCATTTGTTCCTGTGATTTGCAGGATAAATCAAATACCTTGTTTTATGCTTCATTGTAAAAGGCTCCTTTTGTGTACGGCTCTTCACACATAGCTCTTAGCAGTATTTATGGATTATCTGAGGCCCTATTACCACCTCTGGGTAAGGTAATGAGTGAATGCTGGAAATTCTCACACTACTGTGCGGATGTGTAACAGAACAAAAGGGTCAGCTAAGTTACTGTAGAGGGTTCCTTATGAAAAAGGAATGCTGGTTATAGACTCACGATGAAAAAGGACCTACCAAAAGGAAGCTATAAATTTGTTCAGGCTCCTTTCATTTAAAGAAAAAGATAAATTCCAGCTCTTTCCAGATGCTTCAAGGCAAGGACCTACCTATTGTCACTAGAACCCGCAGATTAGCGTGTAGTTAGCTCATAAGGAAGCTGGATGTGTTTCAAGTCCAAAAAAATAATTAGGAATGTGATGTACTTTTGGAAATAGAAATGGGGTGACAGTGATTTTGCTTGCAAATCTGTGTAGAAAGTGCTGGCCTGCCTGTCCAGGCCTGTGCTTTTCCACATCCTTCATGTTTCTCTCTGCCTGTGGTTAGCCTTTCACATTCAGAAGGGAGCAGTTGTATCCTGCCAGGGACCACAGCCTTGCTTCTCCTGTGTTTTGTTGCCACAGATATACGGGGACTTGACTGCTCCTGATACACAGCTTTAAGTTAGGACCACCTACATTCTTCATTTGGATGATGCGTCATCATTCACTTTGACAATTTCATCATGATCACAAGAACTAAAAGCAAATTTAACTCCCCTGGTGTCTGAGTTTGAACTGTGTCACACCCGCAGCCACAGATTTAATCTAGGTTTTTGCTGTGGTAGGTCTGAGTGACAGAGAATCACAACGCTCTCTCACAAGGACAGTGCTGGCAGGGTGTGCTGCTGAAGCATCGTGAACAAGATTCTGTCATACACTCTATTGTTTCCTAATGACAATGTTTTAATTGCATATTTCATATTTATGACCCTATAAAGAATAATTTTAATTTGACATTAACATCTGAATATGATTCTGTGAAAGACAAC
>NW_009970717.1:4286614-4290048 GCF_000747805.2 Chaetura pelagica
CAACTGATTTTCAGTTTCTAATTAAAGATGACACTGAAAGCTCAAGATAGGAGACATATGGAGAGAAACATATTTCTTTGCAAGAGGAACCAATACCATATGGGGAAAAAGTGCAAAGATATCAAGCTAAAATCTGAACTTCTTGGCATCTGAAATCCAGTAAAGGGAACCCTAAATTGATTATCTTCCTATAAAAAAAACATTTATCAGTCTCTTCCACAGGCCACTGAGTAAGATGTGAGACATCTCAAGCTGTTCAGAACAACTGGGAATTGATTGCATGTAACCTATGATGCAATTGTTTTACCGGTTGAGACCATGAGACAGATGGCATGAATATATTTAAAGATGGGGACAAAGCTGATGTGACACCAAGCTGGATTACTGAAATGAACCATGCGAGTCACAGATTTGTTATCAGATGAAAAGGACTTAGTTCAGAAAAAATGGGTGTAGCTACTGGTCTCCAGATGCTGGGGACTGGGAGAATAGTCTGCTACTCCCAGAATCAGCCCCACCATCTGCAGGCCCAATAATCAAAACTTTTAACTACTCCCTGTGTGCAAATAAGCCTTGAAATAGGCATGGCTTTCATCATGTTACAGAGGGTGTTTAAAATGTTCACAGAGGACCAATAAGGAGCAGCCTAGGTGATACAGGCTGCTGATACAACTGTTATATTCCAGGCTATTTCACAAGTCAAATATTCGGAATTGCCTTATTAAAGTGCCAGTGAAAGAGGGAGAGAAATTTTAAAGGGTTTTAGAGGCTTTAAATGATCTTGTTTAATACTGCAGTCTTAACTTGCCTGTTTGTAAAGAGCTTATATAACCTCAAAGCCTGATTTTTGTTATGCTTTGGCATAAAAACATTTGCAGTACTGAGATTCACTTTTGCTGTGTTTATTGCATCATCAACTACTTTTTTGTGTGGAATGGAAGATGAGGTGGGTAGCTCTACTACTGTTTTTTTGGGCAGGAAACAACTTTATCTGTAACCTTACATTTCAGTTCCTTCCTCTTAATGTTTCCTTCTTTCTAATGACCTTTTTTTTTTCTTTAATGACAGTTTAAGCTGCAGCTTTAAAAATGAGTTAACTTCACATTTAGATTAGTTCCCATACACCTGATTTTTAAAGGGACCTAATTATCTTCCCCATTTGTAAACGTAATTTTTTTGCAATAATATAAGATGCAAATTCTGTCAACCCAAAGCCTTAACACCTAAGAAGAAAAGGGCTAGAGCTGAATGCATGGACTGTACCAGCATACTGAAGATAAGCCATGCTTTTATTTGGCCCAGCTGCCTTAAATTCTGTGAATATCAAGAGAAGGAGAGAAGTCAGTCAGTGTAATATCTGTCCTTCACCAATGCAGGAGTTTTAATAAACACTATTTTTAAAAAATTTATTTATTTTTTTGCATAACCAGAGAACACTTTTCCAGTAGTACAGTCTGAACCAAACTTTATAATAGCAAAGTCAAAACTGAGTGTTTGCTGTATTTCCTCTATTCTCTCCCCTATGCAATAGGCAGGTTTCTGCTATAGGGAAGAAACCACCATAAAATGGAGCATCTAGTCAAATGCATTCTTAGCATTATACTGTGTCTTATGAGAAATGTCTTAGCTCTACAGCAATGGGCTAGGTCCTGTGTTTGCTCACATTCCAATTTACTAAATGGAAATTACTGTGGGAAATGTTTAGGAAAATATTTTTTTCCTGGTTTTTGGTCTTAAGCGTTGTTTCAAGTTGCAAAAAATAAGCCATGTTGCACCACTTCATGAAGTTATGATGTTGCATGTGTAAGCATGTAATGACATTCATGGCATAAAAAAATAGCATAATTACCATGGCTGATTACTTACAAGTATCAACAGCTAATGTTATTAAGCAAGCACTCCAGCAGAGCTCAGGACACGTTTAAAACAGAGAATGAAGAAGAAAAAGTTAAGTAGAAGCTGTCCATTGCTTTTATTATGTTCTAGGAAACAGGTTCTATTTATTACTCAGGCAGTTAACCAGACTGGCTTCACTTCACTTGTAAGATGACAAGTTCATAGCCTGAGGTAGAAAGTCTGCATCATACCATTCTGTTATATCATACCAGAATAGTCTTAATGACCTGGCATCCCAGATAAAACACATCCAACTCTCTTTTTACTCCTTTTAGTTCTCAGCAATTCCAAGGTCAACATTATATAATCTACTGGGTGAATAAGCATCTATGAAGGAGTTTGATGTGTGTCATCCTCAGTATGGCTGGAATCAATCTCTGCCAAGTCTTTCTGGGACCCTACAGTAGAATAATGCAGTAAATCTAAGTCACACTCATAGCTAACAACTCTCAAAGTTGAAAGAAACCCTCCTTTTTATTTTCTGAAAACCTTGGGATGGCAGGGGAGGGAGAAGTGATTGCCCTGGATGTGATAATGGCAATAATTTGATGGTGTCAGGTGTTACTTCTAAGCTGACAGATCTCTAGAAACATTGAGGTTAAGGCTTTGAAGATGTTTTCATAAGAAAAAGGTACTTCAGTGATCTAGGACATTTTTTTTTTCTTCACAAGATTAAATCCCAATAAAGTCCCAGATGAAGGCACATCATCATGTTAACGTAATTACAGAGAAATAAGGACTTGCAAAGGATTGTGTCAGATATATTAGAAATCACACTGAAAGAGTGAGAATGGGAGAGGTTAACACCTCCTTGTGCTGGTCAACATTAAAACTTGACAGAATCAGAAGAAAGTGACACTATTTAGCATGCCAAACAGTGTTATATCTCCACAGAGCCATTGATGCAAAAGAATTCATGAAAGCTGGTATAAATGAGTAAAATAATATAATCTCCCCAGAACTTGTATTAATCTAGGCAAATTCTGTGCTTTTAAATTCTGTATCATGAACAGGAATATAATGAATAGTGTTTCTACTGTTTTATCTAAGTTGTGTTTTGGAATCAGCCTCAGTTGTGTTTTTTTTTTTCTTATTGTACAAAGAAATTGACATTTATTATCTTTCAAGGTGTTTTTTTTTCCCAGTTGTAACTGATTTACTGACAGTTCAGAGGAATATCACACCAGAAAGGAAGCTGGTTAAGTGCTGTTGTTACCAATGGTGTAAACCAGAAATCAGCAGAATCCAGTGCAAATAGCTTGTGAATCTTTCTTGTTAGTAAGAGCTCAAGAGAACCTTTAGACATATATTTAATTTCTGCAGATGTCTGTGTCTTAAGCACAGGTTTACTTAGTTGCCTGACATTTTGCCTGTGCCTATCACAGCATCCAGGATGGAGCGTTAGTGAAATATACACTCATACAAGAATTTGAAAAAAAAATTAAAAAATTAAAACCCTAAATAAACTAATAGGCAAAGAAGGGTCTTATTGTTGAGAAACAAATGCAGACTATAAGATGAAGAGTCAGGACTTTGCT
>NW_009970717.1:4290058-4329399 GCF_000747805.2 Chaetura pelagica
GCAGGAACATATCTGATGTAAAATATTCCTTCCAGCTTAATAGGAGATAAGGGTAGAATTGGGAAGTCCCTTTGCTGAAAATACATCTTGCAGACTAAATGAAACTGGAGAGTTTGTTGAGAGATTCTGACAGTGTAGTCAATCAGTTTGTAATGGGAGAATACAGGGATATCCTGGAGAACTGTGTGTAGAAGCTACAGCGGGATGGGTTTGAACTGGAGAGTGAAACTCTGAGGAGCTGCCAGCTAAACTAAATCAAAGGCGAAGGACAGCCATTTTTGTTGGAGCCTTTCATTAAAATATTGGCAGCTGCTGATGCATAACAAAAGCTCTGCTTGTGCTATGAGATATTGGAGTCGAAAACCTAGGAGGCAAATGTTCTCTTCAAATGCAGTACAGGTGTATATGGCTCCCAGCCAACACAAAACACTTAAGAAAAGAAAAATTTCAACAATGTGCTAATAAATTATTTTAAGATTATCTTCCTCTATTTTATTAAGATGCAGTGCTTCTGTCACATTAACTCTTTCTAGATTAGTTTTACAGGGTTTTTTGCCTTTTAAAATTTTCATTTTGAGCTTTTATTCTAAAATTGTTGTCTAGCTCCTTATATACCTTGTAGGGAGCTTCTCTGTTATAATGATAACTTCCCATATAATATTGGTCATAACTAGAGATTAAACACAGAGTGGGCTTGGCACCTACTGCAGGAATTAAAACTCTTTGTTCTATTTGAAGTACAGGGAAGTGTTAAGTTTATTTAATGACCTTTACTGTCCTTAGTATTTGCAGATGTCTTCTAAGTGTATTCTTAATGCTGGTGTTCTTAGGTTAACAATGTATGGCTTAGGGAATTAACAATACACCTCTGATATTTTATAACCTTAAATGCCTGGTACACATTAATCTGAATTTTATCTCTATGTCATTATTCATCAGGAAGTAATACAAAATTAAAAAGCAAAAGAAAAGCTGACTTGGATTTTTCAAGATGAAAAATGTTTATTTTAATGAAATTAGAGAAACATGTACAGAGTTTATTTTAGTTTAGACATTACTAATTCTTATGTTAAGTTTATAATTTCTTTGGTAAATTATTTTTCTCCATGCCATGACTAGAATGAAACAGAATGTGAAAGCCTGCTCATGCAGCTTCTCTGCTCATTTTACTTACCTCTCCAATTACTATGATAACTTGTATTTCAAACAGACGGAGACCCCCTCAGTGTCAGCAGTATACATTTCCATTTACTCTTCACTTTTCTGCAGCCTCTAACCAGAGTGGGAAAAACTCCATTTCAGAAGGATGACTGAGTGGGTTCTGCTAGGGTGGGAGAACTATCAGCTGTTCCTAAGGTTATGGCAGGGAAGTGGGAAAAGGACTGAGAATGCTGGCAGTGAGGCTTTGGGAAAGGCTGAAGGAGAGAGATCTTCAGAATAGCTCTGACTGGAGGAGAGTAGTTGAAAGGGCTCCTCACCCCCCACCTACTTTAAAGTTTTTGCCTTTCTCTGCTCTCAGCTTACTGGGTTTTAAAGGAAGCAGCTCTACATCAGAGCAGTCTGCATTTAAAGTGCTTCCGAGGCTTTTGGGGAGGAAAGGTGCCAAACTGGGGAGACTGCTAGACTGGAGCTTTTGTGGCTGTTGCTGCCAGGATAGAGGTGCAAAAGGTGACTGCCAGTGCTGGCAGGGAACATGGCCTGAACCTGAAACTATACATCCTACACATGCTTGATGGCAGTGCAGCATCTGCCAGGGCAATTCAGGCTGATGCCTGTGAAAGTGAGAAATAGACAACAGCAAAGGAGAGAGTCTGCCACTTCTTCCAGTCTGTCTTGCTTGTACCTTGAGCAGGCCTTGCATTCTGAGCCAAGATTGACAGAAGCTGCCAAGGGGCTCCAGAGCTGAGTATTGACTCTTGTGAGGTACTGGGGCTGCTGCTGTTTAATGTCTTTGTTGGTGACATGGAGAGTAGCATTGAGTGCACCCTCAGCAAGTTTGCTGATGAAACCAAGCTGTGTGGTGTGGTTGACATGCTGGAGGGAAGGGAGGCCATCCAGAGGGACCTTGACAGGACCTTAATCTTGGAGAAAAGGTTCATGTGTTGTGGAAATAAGAAAATTACAGAATAGTCAAACTGAAACCTGAAATCTTAGACCTTAGACTCCCAGAACTAATAAAATAGCAGATAAAATTTGGTACTGAGAAGTCCAAACTAATGTACAGGCAAGAGGAGAAAGGCAAGAAGAATGCTCAGAACGGGAGGAAAGGTCACACAAATTGGAAGACTTTGGCTTAGAAAATGATTGAAAGGGGATGCATGTGATGGAAGTGGATAAAATCAAAAGCAATGTAAGCAAAAGCATCAGGAGTTATTACTTTACTGCTTTTAAAGACTGGTGTACAAGAACATAACTAGCAATATTACTTTACTGGTGAATATGTTTAACAGAAAGAAGAGGAAGTTCTTTTTCACAGACTGTATAATTAATTTGTGGAACTCATTGCTACAGGATTTTTAGAAGACAAATGGAGCATAGATTCAAAATGTGATTAAACTCCTTAAAGGCAAGCTGATTAGTGGCTACTAAAAGCAAGTCTGTGCTCAAATCTTTTGGCACAGAGATGGAATTGTTCAGCACAGCAGAGAAAGCATTTCCCTGTACATTCCCATTTCTTATACTCTCTCCTTTATCACTCTCAGAGACTGAGTACAAGACTATGTGGTCTTTTCATCTAATCCAGTGCAGTAGTTTTCGGTGTCTGTGGAAGTGTGCAGCACAGAATAACTTCTCATTGTTTTTCCTCTGTTAGGACTTTTCTCAATGTGTCAGATATCAGGTAGGTCTTTCAGTTAATGCTGATTAACTCCTGGTGAGCTACGCAAGCAAATCAAGCCTTTTCGTTCACACACATGTGCATAACAGCTGAAGAGAAAAGTGTTCACAGGTATGGATATCAGTTCAGTGGTAGTGCCCTTTGTTCCACTCTATTATTATCCTATAGAACTGACTTAGAAAGATTGGATCAAAAAAAAACCACAAGAAAAAACCAAACAAACAAAAACCACAACAAAAGAAAACCAAAATAAAACTAGCATCCTAGAATCAGGCACATGGATAAAGTAACAAGTCCAGAGTTGACAATATCCTAATGTTTTTTCATCTCTGCTACAGGGAAACGATTCAGGCATTGCTATCTGAATGTGTTCCATTTCACCCATGATGCTGACACCTTAGGTTTTTCTTTTGTCTTCTACAGGAGTATATGATTGTCTGATCTTATTTTTAAATGGCCTTTTAAAAGTTATATTTAAGGAGAAATATCTTTAACTTGCCTCCTGTGAATTAGGGATTACAGTAAAGGGATTTTTTCCACGGTTGGCAGATGATACATATTTCCCACTGTAATGATTTCATAGTAAGTCTATGTTTTGCAGTGCTAGCCAACATGTACAGGTGAAGCAAACCCATCCACTAGCCCTAGAGACCTAGAAATGTAAAGGCATTTGGGAGTGTTCCAGGGACTGGGAGCGATGAAGCCAAGTGCTTGTGAAATGGCTCTATAGTAAGAGAAACTGGAAAAGGATGGAGCTTTGCTGGCCATCCCTATGGCTGCATATTTTGCCCGAATTTGGAGGTTTTCTGTTGTGGGGTTTTTTGGTTGGTTTTTTTTGTGATCTTCTCAGTCATTTCCATTTACAGATTTTTGAGCGTGCAGCTAGTTTTCCTTGCTTGCCACACTTCTTTCTCACTGTTTTCTTTTATAACACTTCAGATGTTCATTGCAGAGGCAGGTTGTTTTAGGCAAAATCAGGAAGGTGTCTGCTGGAGGGGCAGTCACAGGCTGTTAGTGAGGCCGAAGCTGGGTGCAGCCTGCAGACGCCTAGCCCTGTCAGAGGCTGCCAGTGTAACAGATCAGGGCAAACAGTGTGGTTGGCAGCAGCAAGACTCTATTATGTGATTTGAAGGATACACTAGAAGCCTGAAGAAACAGGCTTCAAGGAGAGCGGGAGGTGAGGACAGCCCTTCACGTCCTGTCCCAACCTATTTCTGCCAGATAGGTGCGTTTTCCTCCTTTCTTTTGTTATGCAAAGTTTGTATCATTTTCTTCAGTTTAATTAAATCCTTCTCTTTGTGCAACTGTCAAAATCTGTCTCTGCATCTCCAGCTTCAAGAGAATGAAAATCACTGGCTAGAAAACCCTTTGTAGCTTCCAATTGTAAATAGATCGTCAGATTCTGTTGTTTAATTCCTCTTTTAGCTGCCGCCTTATAAAAGGTTGGCCAATGCATGTTGAGGAGGTTCACACACTGATATCCCTATTTCTCTGCTGATGATAATTGAACAAATATTAAGCATACCACTGCTTCAAATAAAGCACTATCAGCCAAACCAGGCCTGTTTTCATCAGTCAGTTTAGCCCCCTACTGCTTTGCAGTATCATCCTAATTCTGTGGAAAGGCACTGCCATTGATTAGAATCAAGTGACCCTCACAGCTGGTGAAGGTCAAGTGGGGACTAATGCAACAAAATGCATGTAAGTGTCAGTTGCAGTAATGTTTGTGGGGTTTTTTGCCTACTTCAAATCAGGAAACTGAATAAAGTGTTATGCCTTCCATGAATAGTTTGCTGATGAAAACAAAAGGAAAAAAGAGACAAGATGAAATGGTATGTCCAAAATCACTGGGCAGTGACACATCCAGGTTTCCTGATACTCTGCCCTGAACCACCTGCTTCTCCCTTATTGCTAATGATGTTATTACTAATAGTGGTATTCTAAGTGTGATTATCATCAAAATTATTTTTAGCCTTTGCAACTGCATGCATGACCATGTTTCACTTGAAAAAAATAAAAAAAGTAAATTATTTAAATAGTTATTTAATTGGGACTTATGGTGACATAGAAGCTCCAACAATTATCTACAGTATGTGTGAATACATGCAGCCCTCAGCAAAAGAGAATGGGCCCATCCCCAAATTATTCCATCTGGCAGAGTCAGTACCTGCTGTAGTTCACACATGAATAGCATCAATTTGCATGTAAATAGAGGCCTACATGCTTCTGTGGAGCTAAAAGCTGTATTTCAACGTTTCACAGTGGAATTAGGCAGTGGGCACATCACTACATGATGGTTCAACCTTGTAGTGACGTGCCAGCTAAAATAATTTTAAATGCTCTTCTCCATATTTCCCGATAGGATTATTTATTGAAGTAGTGTGTAAGAGCTCAGAAGAATCCTCTATTGAAATGCTGCCAGCTCCCAGCTACGATTCTGACATTGATGTTGTCAACTGAGATTAAGCTTTGGTCTTAATGAATGCTGACAGTCGTGTTTCTTAGGTATGGTCCTGTACTTCCTTTCAGCAAAGAACTAAAATAGAAAGGTTGGACACGCAGAGAAAAATTTAGTGCCAGGGATGTTTACCTGCTACTTGATTTTATTTTTTTATTTTTTTTTTCATTTCTGCTTCTTTCTTTGAGAGGTGCAGCACTAACAGTTAAAGTTTTCTTATCAAGATGTAACAGCAAATGATCCTGTATTGTTTTTGGGTAAAATAAAGTTATATGCTGTGTTCCTCTAGCAATGCTTTCAGAGAAGCTGGGAAATTCCAAACTGACTATGCAGAATAAATTGAGACCTTCCTTCTACTATGTTGATTCAGATTTGTTGATTTGAGAGATTTGTTAATACTTCCTTCTCCTTACCAATGTAAACCCAAAGTTTGATTCCATTGCCCTTAAGTTTGTCTTTTGACCCTTTTCTAATGTATACTTTGTTGGGATTTTTCGAGAGTATGCACTTTATTTAAGTCTCAGTGATATTTAGACAGAGAAGTGCTTAACTGAAACTCTACTTCAGGGCCTTAAATTTCAAGTATTTTTACATTTGTTTTGTTCATTTACACCTGGTTCTTGGGACATCCATCAACATCCTAGAAAGCTCCTTGTCTATAACTGCAGGGAATGCTTTACTTTCTCATTGTACAAAAATACCATTTTGTTGCAAAAGGATGGTGACACTTAAATTCAATAGCATCCCTTTCATGTTAAAATCCCCCTGAGCAAAATCTCAGGAGTGACTCCTCCAGATACTGAGTATGAAAACAAGGTATGCAGATAGTGATAGAGTCTGGTAGCTGCAGAGTGCAAGGAACTTTTCCCTGGGGTGAAGATCAAGGGTAAATGTTTCTACTCTGGAGGGAACAGGCAGGCCCATCAGTATGAACGCCAGCAGTGACGCACACTTCACCTTGTAAGTGAAAGAAGATAGCAGCCAAGAACACATTCATCTGGACTGACTGGCAGGGAGGGACTGAATGCACAGGGGGATCAGCCTGCAATAGCTCAGGCACTGTTCCCACGTTTTCCTTCACTGGAAAACTCAAAAAGAAGTTGCACTCAAGCACTAGGGATGTTTCTTTGTAAATTTTTACTGCAGCTTTAGGACTAAAATCAGGCAATTTCAGTGGATGTCAGGATGGAAACCTGAGTGCATGATGTGTCCTTAGTACTTATCCAACCCATACAGAGTGATATATGCTCTGTGTGTCAGTAGATGGAAGTGGATCACGACAGACTTAGGTAGATCCCTTTAAGTAAAACAAACATTTTGCTTGCCACATTTGCTGCATTTTCTGATGTGCTATTTACAGTCTTGCATATTGAAGAAACACAACAGAGACATAAAAATCAGCCTTGCCTTCCAGAAACAAGGTGAATGTCTGATGATCAGTATAAAATGTTCCACACAAGCACCTGGCCTGGGTTTATTCATGGTTTACTGTGAGATTTGCAATCAAGTGTCAGATAATGAGAAGTAACGAAAAGCAGACAGCTGAATCATTATGATGGGAAGTTAGAAGTAAAGTACAATCAGGCTCTGACTTCCACTTGACACTGAGGTGCCAGTCTATTGAATTTGGGGCATTTCTGTACTTCAGTAAATGCAAAAGACCTTCTCTGTCTCTTTCCATTACTTTTCTATGGACAGGAAAAAGCTGTATGGTAAAACCTCATCAAATGGCATGCACATTTACAAATATAAAAATATTTACATCTGGATGCATAGCTTTCCTTGAGCACATGAAGAACAGATCAGTAGAGTGTACCAGGTTAAGAAGAGTGAAGGGAGCTGCATTAAGCATTACTGTCAATAGGCAATTGACCCTGAGACTGCTCTTTGTGCACTGGTACTTACTTGCAAGTCGTATAAATTGACATATCCTTGGGAACAGCCCGAGAAACAAATGCCCCACCCGCAAAGCTGCTTCTCTTCCTGTTTATTGTCATTGCCAGTTTGTTTCAGAAGGTAAGTGGATGAATTAAATACTCTTATTGACGTTTATCTTAACAGGAATGCTATCAGGTTTTCATATTAACAAAATTCCTTTACATGCAGGGCAATTATCGACAGTTCTTTAATATATATCTTGGAGGCAAGCTCCAGGTCCTTACTTTGTTTTTTAAAAATACATCATACTATTGCAGAGCCAGGCTATTTTCACAAAGAAGTGAGTTGTATCTTTATACCAAGTGCTGTTAAAGAGGATTATAAATAGGCTTTAGACTTCAGACTATAGCTTTGCTTTACAGTTGAAAAAAAACATCAATCACCTGGCTGAGACTAAATCCTAACATCCCACCTTCCTAACAGATTTTAAAGGTCACAGATGTATAGAAATGTTCAGCTTAATCTTAAATGCATTGACTAGTCTGGCAAAAGCATTTTAGGGTCTTTTTATTTTTTGGCAACTATTTACAATATGAAAGGAGTGTCACTTGTAACTAAAGAGTGGATCTTTAAGAGAAGGCAGAGAAGGCATTTGAGATCAGACTTAAATCCCAGAAAGGTCTCTGCAGCTCTGCTCTGCTTTTCAGTCAATCTGATTCATAATGTTTGCAGATTGCACTAGTTCACCCCCACTCCCCCAAATGGGTTATCAGCAATCAGCTACATGCTGGGGACAGAGAACAACCTCAAATGAGCTCTAGCCTAAAAATAGCCATTTTCAAATTAAAATCTTGAATCAGGCAAAAGAATGGGTTGCAGCTGGGACATCTTTTATTTGCAATTGTCACCAGTGGCAAACACCTACAACAATAAGAGTCTTTCCTCCATCCTGAAGTTGTTGGCATTCTGCTTATTATTTTTTTTTTTAATTTTGCAATGATGTAATAGAAACTCAAATCAAGCTGCAAGATTATTTCAAATGCCTGCCGTAAGAATAAATATGACCATTTTCAGTCTACATTCATCCAGACATAACTATGATTGATGTTCAAATTTACCCCACAAAACCGGTATCTAGGTAAGTAATATACCTGTTCTCTATTGTTGTATGTTCACAGATGCAAAGAGGCACCCAAAGAAGATTCAGAGCCTGTTTGATCTGAGTTCTTCTCCAAAAGTGTGTAACTCACTGCTGACAGTATAGTGAAACTGTGGGTAACACTCCTAAAACTCAGGGTATTATTTTAAAAATTTTCCAGTGAAGGGCACAAGATAAATGTGAGATATTTTAGTGTTCTTGTCCTTTGTAATTTTGTCTTTTTCCCTCCTCCTTCCAATCTCTGTTTCACTTTTCAAATTCCACTGATTTGCAAAACAAATTGGGATAAAGTCCAAATGGGAAGTAGTCCTTTTGTATATATTGATCCTCTTGTAGACCAATTTCTTCCCAGTACCCTAGTCATCATTTCTGAAGAAATACCTCACTGAGCAAGAATTCTGGCAGGGGATAAGAGCAGTGATATATGGGAGTAGGATGTCACAACACATAAGTTTACCTTCACATCATAGCTGGATTAAGTTCTAGCACTATGAAATGGAAAAGAAGATGGCTTATTGGGCTTCATGCCTAGCCTTGTAAGCATTATAGGCTGGAAGGAAGCTGGATGCCCTCCTGAAAGATATGCTATAATTCAGGCACAGCTTACTGGATCTGAGGACTGCTTACATGGAAGGAAGAAATAATTCATTTGATAGCAGGATTTATTGGATGAAATTCTTTGGCCTGAGCAATGCAAATCAAACTGGATAGTCGTAGCTGTCTTTACTTACTTTAAAATCCATGAATCCTGCAAGCTGATTCAGCTTGTGTTTCATGAGATTGTGGTAATTTTCTTGTCTGTAAGACTTGCAGAAATAAGACCTTGAGCTGTATGTATTCTAAAGATTGGCTAACATCTGTTTAGCAGAAAAGATTTATATCACTGGGTTTTTCTAAAATTTCCTCTCTTTTCAGTGTTATTTGCTTGATGTATCTGAACAGTTTGGTAATGTTAACAATATGTGTTTGTTTAGAGTCTAAATGAAAATATTCAGAGCCAAACTATATCCTGTTTAAAGCCAAGTTACATAAATTAAAAGTAACAGAACATAGGTTGCTGCTCTCCACTTATTCAGGAGTAATATGGCTGTGGTAGGGTGCTTATAATGCTGTTCCAAAATGGAGTATATTCAGTATCAGAGGTGGGTTGTCACACAGTTACTTCCCATGTCTCTTTTTAGAAGCACAAGATCAGTTAAGCCATTAATACGCAAACAATGGCAAGACCATCATGTGGACATCCTCGCGGATGGTCTGTCTGCCTAATTGGGAAATTAACTCTGAACAAGCAATAGTAATTTCCTAAAAATGCAGCTTCAGGTTAGTAAACATGAGCTAGAGATTTGTTTCAAATTCAGAAGATTCTTTGCCTGAAAAGGATAACTATTTTTTTAAAAATCAAGTTTTTATTTCTTGCATTTCAGAAAACAATTATTTGAATTTGTTTACAGATTTAATTTAGAAGGTTAGGAGAAAGACAAACAAACAAACCCTAACCAAAACTGAAAAATAAAACCTGAAACATTTGTGTTTTGAAATGAAGAAAATGTTTCAGTTGATTCAGGTTAATTTTCTTATTTTTTAAAAAATAAGCCCCACACTGGAGATTAACAGCTTTGAACTAAACTGAGAGGCGTTTTTTCCTGATACGTCTATTTGGCTAGAATTTTGCCAGCTTAAAAAAATTAATGGTGGAAAAAGAACGTAAAGACTGTGTAACAAGGATGATTGAGCAGTATGATGAGAGGAAAATAAAAAGACAAGGATTTTTTAGGAAATCCAGCTTCTTTGAAAGGCAAACCTAAGCTGTGGGAGACATTCATTGGGTAAAGCAGTTGCTGCTAAACAGAGCTCCTTGGCCTAAGAAAATGAAAGGTGTAAGTTGACTCCACTCTTCCATAACTGCAAGGCAGTGTAACTAGCGAGACATGCACTGAAGTGTATCATTAGATAAGAACAAGCATGTAAATAGACTGCTTGGGTTTGGGGTTATTTTCATTTGCTTTATATTTTAGCTACATTTGCTAATAATATATTTGCTTAATAAATATAGTAGTGGTAGCAGGATCCTGAGGAGAGAAAAATATGTATCTGGTTTGACCTTCATGTGGTGATCAATAAAAAACAGGGCATGTGAAAAATGGGAGATCTGCCCTAAAAGGAAATAATGTGCAGCCATGGAAGTCAGTAAGGAGATGAGAAGGGTAATGAGTTCTATAACCATGATGCTTTACTAAAGGCATATTTAGAATACTTATGTAAACAAGTAGTTGTTTAGATGCCCTCATTTTCCACAGTGACCTCCCAGCACTACTAGTTCCTGGTACATACATGGAATAAAAATGGATATAGCCTTGAGCTGCCATCAGTTGCGTTACACTTGGAGGACTGGCATTTGCTTTGCAAAACAAAAGCAACATTTCAGTGCCCTTAGTTTCAAGATTACCCTTATAACCATTGTACTGTGCTTGGGTTGAAAAAGACAGAAAGGCTCCTTTAGAATATTCTGTCTTCTCTTACTGTGTGTTGATTTCCACACCTAGTAATACAGTATGTGGTAGGTCTATGTAGCAGCTCAGAAGGGTCTGATTTCCTGTCAATGGAAGGGGAAAACCACTTGGATTGACTTAACAAGCTTAGTTTTCAGGCCACGATGCAAATGGTATCATTATTGTTTGCTTGTTCCGTGGCATGTCCTGAACCAACCATTCTGAAATAAGACGTGATACTTTTTACAGGAACAAAGTCTCTGAACCTTAGAGGAAACACATAAAAATAACTCTTCCTTCCCTGCAAATCCTATTTGCATTATACAACCATAACTGCGCTTCCTTGCTAGATATCCCTCATGAAATAGAGCTTTTCTCTCTCTGCTCTCAGCTGGAGTGGTAACTTCAACACAAATCCTTTTCCATGAAACAACCTGTCCCTAGAGTGAGCAGGGTGGAAGATGAAAGTAATGTTTCAGGAATGTGTATGAAACATTGAACCTTTTCCCCTCATCTGATGTGTTGTGCTTGCTGCTGTTGCATGTGCACTTTCGTATTTAGTTCAGTACAAAAAAGGTCTGTCTGCTAGATAGACTACCAGATCTATCCTTCATGGGGATCAACTTTTATAATTCCTTCTTTGAACTATTTACATTTTTATTCTTCATAACATTGAATAATACTAAACTCCATGATGGAGCATTCACGGGAAAAAAAGTGTTTTCATTTCGTTTAAAAAGAACCTGCTGCCAGGTAACAAAAATTGCGTACCCCATTGCTTGATGAAACACTGAGTATCCAAGTCTTTTGTTGTCTTTTCCAAACCTAGTTTTGACTCTGATCTGCCAGAAATGTGAGTGCTCCTTTAGCAAACTACCCAGACTTGCTCTGACTCAGCTTTCCAAATGGAAATGGAGATAATAGCACATCCTTGCACCAAAATAAATACTTGTTTATTTACTGCAAGAAAAAGTAAGATAGATGACAGCACGACTCCTAACTGTGAGGGACTTTAACATACACAAGGCATGTGTTCATTGATCCACTTAATAGAGCCAAACTGTATACCAATGACAATGGATTTTGACATCTAATCCTAAGCACTTCTCAACTTCTTTCCAACAGCTGGTAGTAAAGGCTATAATAAGGGGAAAAGAAAGGAGGGAGAAATGGGTTGCATCTTTAAGATTTTTGCTCTGCTGTCATGAACAGTCTACAAGCAAACCTCAGTGCCTGGGGAGCACACAAAGGGTCCTCATATTCCTGCCATGAGGCAAGGAATTCCAGTAGTGGAGTGGAATAAAGTGCTGGAAGCTGTACCTATCTTACTTGCCACAGGTTATGGATATCTGTGCAGGGTCTCTGACAGGAAACAGCCTAAGACACTGAATTACACTATAAGGAATTTATGTGTTTCAATGAACACATGCTACCCTGAGTATCTCTATGGCAGCATTTCCTCAGAAGCTCAGCTCTAACCACAGTTAATGAGTCCTCACTGAGTGTACAAGTCAGGCTTTCTTGATGTGTAAGGAGCTTGAAGAATGCTTAATAAACCAACTAGTTGAGTGATCTGGGAAGAAATGCAAAATACATGGCAAATTAGCTAACACATACACAACCTAAAAGGTAAACTCTGTTTAGTGCACCTGATAAAATGGCACAGCTGAAGGGACAGCTCTGATGTAGCGAAGTGTCAACCCCTGATGCAGCTGGAGGGAGTATCAAAAGCCTACAATAATGCTTGAAAGACAAACACTGCATTACTTTATCTAGTCTCCTTTAAATTTTCCGTTACAATAATGTCATACTACATAGAGGAAGATAATTCTCTCATTTGTGTACTTACAAAGAGAAATAGCTGAAGTTAATTGGCCTATTAAACAATTAATTCAATAAATGGGTGTTATACACCAGCATACAGGTTATGTGAAGTAAAGTGTCTAAAGCATAAACAGAAACTGTGGTCCAAAATATGAGTTCATACAGAAGCACTCAAAGAGTGAGAAATGCCATAAAAAGAGTACAGGTTTGGAGAGACCTCTAGTGTTCCTTAGCAAAAAAAAATGCATGACACAGTGCTGTTCTTTTAGTAATAAAAAATACTCAGTATAACCAGATTATCATCTCATTTAGCATTTCCAGAGTGTTTTTAATACAATACATAAAAAATAGCTATATCTTCTCAAGTATATAAATATTAGCTGGAACTCCCATTTCTGCATAAACAGCAGTGATGATCTAAAGCTGTTTTGTCAGAGTAGTTTGAAGTGGCCCTAGGGTAACAGAAAATCAGACATACATCTTTTCAAGTAGTTATTCCATTTAATGCGGTATCTTAACATGAATACATTATTATGGCTTGTTTCTTTTAGCAAGCCATCAAATTATTGTCTTGCTAGGTGTGCAGTTCTTTTCAGGTCAAATAATTGCAGTATCATAAGGATTATAACAAACGTTTCTCAAAGCATTTATTTTTAAATGGTTAATATTGATACTTTTAAGGTAGCTAAGAGGCACAATCTTCATACTGCTTGTAAATGTAAACAGTTTGTGCAGTTGATCTTGTGGCATTATCTGCATAGGAAAACCTGCATATTCAACTATTATATAGGCTTATGTGGAAGCTACCAGGACCACCTTGTTCTGATTGGCAATAATGGATGCCTGTGTTGGCAATTATCAGAATTAGTCCACTTTCTTCAATGCTCTGGTGTAAATTAAAAGTCTGATATTAGGCAAACCGTGGAAGTATGTATGAACAGGGGCATATATGTGTATTGAGGAAAGTCATATTAAGGTGATGAGCATGTTCTTTCATGTTCAGAAGACATAAAGAAAAAACTTGAGTATTGAAAATATACAAGTAATATTGACCTCAAAACAAATTGTTTCTCTTGGCCCCTGTTTATTACACCAAGTTGACAGGGAAATAGCAGAGGAGATCTGGCTGAAACAAAAGGACTCCTCAAGCCAGCTTACTTTCAGGCTCTGTGACAAATTTGCTCTGTAGTGGAGTACAGGGGTTTTATAAACCTGGATGAGTGTCTCCTGCTTAGTGCCCTGTGTCAGCAGTGGTGCCCTGGCTGTGGTGTCCCTTTTGCTCTAGAGGTTCCCTTGTGGATCTCTTGGTGTGAGAAGATGCTTCCATGTTTCCCTGGGTATTCAGTTGCTGAGAACAGGTGGCTAGAAGAGATTAGACTGGCTTTCCTAACTGTACAAACTGTATCTTGATAGCTTCATATTGCTGAGAGTGATAAGAAAATGCATACCAAACCTCTTGTAAAATGAATAGAGCAGGAGGCAGTGAGGAGTGTCTTAAAAGCAAACAGCTCTCCAGGATGCTTTTTAGGACTGTCTGTTAGTTTTCAGCCCCAGTAGTCTCTGATAATTCCCTTGCTCCCGCAACTGAGGTTTCAGATTATCCAAAAAACCTTCAGGTCAGCAGAGTTCTTCTGCTAGTTGTGTTCTGTAGTCTTGAACAAATGCTTGGTTGACCATCCCAGTTGACCAACCTTGTTTTAGAATAAAGTCAGTTAATTCAGTCTGAAGGTGAAAAATCCCCTTGTGCCCTAACTCCCTGCTTCTGTGAATACCCTGTGGATTTGTTTCTCATCCTTCAGAGATAACTGTGTTTAAATAAATCACTGAACAGGAATAAAACGTGCTTATGATGCAGTTCCAGGGGATTTTAATAACCCACTGCTGACTGGGTGTTCTGCTTCCTTAGAAACGTGCAAGTATTATAACAATTGAGGGAAGATCTTCTATTACAAAGACAGAGAATGACAACCTAGTATTTCCAATAGGCAATTGGCATGTCTTGGAAAGTGAAGATGGTTTTGTCTGTATTAGCCCAATAGTGATGATACTGAACCGGGCTTTGATGATTGCCCAAGTTCAAAAACTGATGAAGCTCAGCTGAGAACAAGGCTGAAACACAAAAACAGAGTGAGCTGTGATGTTAACTGATAGCTAGGGAAAAGTGAAGAGCTGTTGCTACTCCTAAAATTAATTTCAATCAAGCATATTTGGCTATTTGTATTTCTAAGAAAATGTTTTCTTGTGTGTTTGTTTTTTTTTTTTATCTTGAGATCTTTCCTGTTCTTTTCCTGTTTCATTTATGGTTTTTGCTCTTTTTCTGCAGGTCTAGAATTTGTTAAGAAGTATTCAGAGGTGGATGATGATGCTGTTGGATGGATGACAAGCAGTCATGTGGCATTTCCAAACCAGGTATCTGTCATATGCATAAATAACTTCAGGCTTCTGCCATTCCATGCTTTTAAATACACTATTTTTAGTAATGAACAAACAATTACAAAGACTAGAAACGTTTCAGAGAAGAATGCATTGAGGGCCTTTTCCTTTTCCTCTGTCAGGTGGTTTAATAACTCCATCTACAGTTCATTACTGAAATAGTTTCAGACGTATTGGAAGTATGAGCCTGAACCAGGTCACTAATAAGATAAAACTCAGATCCTGATCACATTTTAACCAAGGGACTAAGTGAGGAGAATATACTAGCTTAAGGGTAAAAGTGCAAAATTTTGATGTGTTCTGCTGAAACTGCTTTTTCCATGGCATAGAGTAGAAAGAGTGGTAGCACACAGTTGAAGCTGTTATGCGATGAGTGTTGGCAAGTTTCTAGTTTCTATTTTGATGTTGGAGACTTCACGGCCTGTGGGCAAATGTCAGTGGGAAGGGTACAAATGGGCTTTTCTTTGCATGGGATAGTAACTCCCTGAGACTGTACTCAGAATGGATAAAGTTAGCGGATCTTATCCCAAAGTTCAATGGTAAAAGAACCTGAAAAAACTATGATTGGCTGCAGACAGTTACACATCTGCTTTCCCCGTGCTTTGAGCTAGCCAGACAAGCTAGTTCCTTTCTGGTCAGGTTTCAGCAGGCTGTTGGCTGACCTGGCCACATGACTCCCAGGCTAGACCTCCTTCACAGCCAGCCAGCTCTGGACTTGCACAAAGAGACTTGTCTGGAATTGCTGTGCCAATACAGCTCCAGGCGCTGTTATCTAGTAGAAGATGAACAATAGAGTTTCTGGTAAGGGTCAGGGATATTCTCATCTTACACAGAAATCAGTCTTCACAGATTACTACTCTACTTTTATCTGTGCTGCTTTTGGCAGTAGACCTGGGTAGCATTAAACAAACATACAGTCCTTGCACATGAACTACAAAACCAGTCTGTGTTGAATATTTTGATGTAAGTATGCTCATCTGTTTGTTACCAGCTTTGCCATGTCCAAAATAGAATCATATTAAAAACGACGTGTCTATTAGTGTAAAATAAAGAGGCAGTTTTAATAAAGTCAAATAATAAGTTTGCATTCTAATCAGCCTGAGGTGGTAACATTTGTGGACATCAGTTTTAGCATGTACATCCACATGTGGGCAGATATAATAAAATAGCTCTTCTTTCAGAAGGGCTTAATCGTTGCATCTTTCCCCACTTTGTCTGGAAGCTGTGGAACTCTGTGCTTCTCAGATCATTATTTTGTAGGAATCTAAATAGGCTTTCTGGTATATTAGATACTTCAGGTTCCTACATAATGTTTTGTTGTGGTTTTTTTTTTTTTAATTTATCAGTCAAACCAATGTAAATTTATTAACAGCACATTTACGTAGTCAGTAAGCTTCTTTAAAAAGTCACTGTTAACAAATTAAGGAGGACAGAAAATAAAAAATTGTTTACTAAGCCCAAAGGGCAAGTAGGAAGTAGAGCCAAGATATCCTCCTATTTATGTGGTATTTTTTAGCATTTTACAGATATAAACACATTTTCTGCCACATTAGGATTTTGTGATATGTACCATAATATAAATGTGGAAGTTAGACCACTGTAAAAGCCATGACCCAATGCCTTTCCTTTTTGTGGCTGGTGAATTCTCACTGTTGAATTCTTACCATCTTTTTCCTGTGTGTTTGTCATTCAGCACTGTTTGCTGACAACCTTGGCAAAATCTTATTTTAAAATATCTCTAAAACCAGTATTTGAACCAGGCTTTTAAGAAAACAATGTACTTTGTTCTCAATGATCATGATAGCTAAACATTTTTTTTGTGAATCAATTTTTTCCTAGTGTTATTTGCTCTTGAAATCCTTGGGAATTATATTCTAGTGACATCTGTTAACACTGCTGCACTTAACATGTAATTAGGAAGGGAAAAAAAAGAAAACAGAAAACAAAAGCCCATGCCAATCTAAATGTGCTTGAAAGGTGCCAGATTGATAACTCTGGAGAATTGAGTCCTCTGTTTATCCTCTGATTTAGTGCAGCAAAATCAATGGCAGCATAAACTTGCTCATGTCACCCTGAAATGTCTGTCTTGTGCTCACTCAGCTGTGAGGGTAGCCTGGGCTTCGTTTCGCGGACAGTCCTGAGAATCCCAGTAAGAGTGATATGAAGGATGCCATCCTGTGGTGGAAGGACTGTACTGAGAACACTAAGCTCACTTAAAATGAATTTCTGACCATCCGAGGTCAAACTTTTGGTTGTACTTTGCAGTTGCAGCACAGATTACAAACGGTGATGTTGAATTAAAAGGCTTATAGTGCATTTCCAATCTCCTAGCTATCTAATCCCCTGGTGTGTTTTATTTAATGCATAAACTTCCATTGACATGACAGAGCCAGAGGCATTACAATCTATCATGTCAAGACTTCATACATTAACAGTTCTTGTTAGCACACACTGGCACAATACACTGTAATAGTTCTGAATTACGCTAACGATCCATGGATAATGGGTCGCAAGGAGATTTCTGAACCGTACCTTTAAAGCAGGGCCACTGTGCTTTTAGGATGTGTCAGAGAGCGCGGAGGCTTGGCACTGTAACACGCTTTAATGCATCTTCAGAGCAACTTCTCTTGTATGCTCTGCTTTAATTGACATTAAATGGCTTTGAAGGACCTAACACAATTTCAAGGACGATGCAATATCTCATATTCTCAGTGAAAGCTTTTTAATGTTTTTCTTTAAACCAAGACAAATATTCGATACAAAGACGTAACACCGAGCTGATGTTAAAAGTCTGTCTGGAACTTAGAGAAGCCAATACAATTTGAATTAAAAGCATGGCATAATACTTCTAAGGCTGTGACTAGGGTGAGAGAAGTGCATAGCATCTTGGGTTCTGCAAGAGCACCAGTTAGCAGAGGAGCGATGGAAGCAATGGTTTTTCAAAGGAAAGCAGCATTGTCTAGCTCCTGTGGAAAGTCAGACTGGATTTGTGGCAGGAAGGGCTTGTGAGAGTATTTTTCTGATGATACTCTGGACTCTTTGCATGATGTCAAAGCAGGAGCAAAGCCATCTTGAAAGCTGGGTCTAGATTGTCCTTCAGTCTTTACTACATTCCACTAATAACAGTTAAAAAAAATTGAAGCAGATGTCTTAGAGAAATTACAAAAAAGAAACTCAAGTCTCCCTCCCCTTTTTTTGTAACTTCAGTTAGCTCATTTAGTTGCAAACTTGTCCTCTCTGGCTTGCTTCAATAATGATATAAAGGTGCTGCAGTATCTTGGAAGATGTATTCAAATGATTGCTGTGTAGTTTCATGACCCTCCTGAGCTTACACTTGAGGACTCTTGGAAAAACTGCCATCATATCACAAGGATGTGAAGTGTAATATTGCCCATTTTTTTAATTATTCATTAGTTAGAAGAAAAAAGAAGAAACAAAGATATAGACTCATTTTTATTTATGATTTTACTACTCTTCATAATTTTTAAGTGAAAGGAATACAATTCTTCCATCTTTTCCACAACAATGACTCAAAAAAAGAAGAAAAAAAGAAAGAAAGAAAAAAAGAAAATATGTATGCTTGAAAAGCTGGGATTTCTGGGAATACATTTTCATCTTTTAACTTGCAATTTAACATAAGGTAAAACATTTTTTTGACAAGGTAAGTAAATAAACAAAGATCAGTGAGAAAGCAGAAATTATTGAAGTACTGGAAAAACTGCTGCAGGCTACTTTTTCACACATTGCTGCTCAAGTCAGGATTATGCTATGACAGTTCTAACTCTCCTGCTGACATCCTTATAGACTCTATTACATTATTTACTTCTTGTAAAATAACATTCTATTACAGCTCCTTCATGTCCTGCTGCTATTCTGAGTTCAAGGGGAAGAAATTCTGCTTAGCCATAATCCCTCACTTCTAGCTCATTAATACAGCTGCAAGGAGGTCATTATTAAAAAGACTGATATGCAGCCTCTATTTCATGCCCCATTTTCTGTTGCAGTAACAACTGTAGTTCTAGGGTGTTGGTCTTCACTTAAATCAACAGCACTACATAAGATGCATTAGCCTGTGTCTTGAAGTATCAAATGAAGCGTGGCCCACCCTGTGTTGAAGATGTAATCCCATTTTTATGTCCATAAGGGGAAAGGCTCTTCAACAGTTCTCTCGCTTTTTCATTGCAGGCAAAAGTGAAGCCAGGCATTCAATCATACCTGAGTTCAAAAGAAAAAGAATCAAGTCTCAGTAGACTGGCCAGGAACACCTATGGATAAAGCAGGGTTAACTGCAGACAGGTTGCTTGAACACTCTGAAAACTGGCCTAGGTCTCTCTTTCAATGTCAGGAGATAATCGAACACATATTGCTGAGTCCCACATAAGGAGTCTGTTGAAACTTGTTTTATGGGAAGACATACTTATTAAGACACAGAAAATGAATTTGCCTGCTGTCTGCATTCTCACTCCAAGTCCAGTTAGCAACTTGGTGTGCCATTAGTAAAACATTCCCACAGTATAGCAGAATGCTTCCAGAGCATCAGCCTTTGAAAAGCAGTACTTTCATGACTGCCTGAAATCACCTTGACAAGTCAATCATCAGCCCTGCTGCTTGCACTGTGAATCTTGAAAGCAGCTTGACACCTGAAGAACTGGCATCAAACCAAACAGCAGTGACCACATGCTTCGAGATGGTCAGAGGACAGAGAACCCCTGGCACTATACACACAGTGCACTTCATCAACTTTCAAAACCTGTTTGAACCATCCCTAATGAAATTCAGGTAGCATTTCATCACTAAAAATACAGACAACATGATAATTATCTAATGTTCCAGTCCATGGAAAGAGACACTTAATAAACTTCCCAGCAAAAAGTTAATCATACATGATTTTTCTTCAAGACAAACAGCTGGGGTAGCATTTCATTATGTATGTGGTGGGTCCTGATAAAAGCAGGGCAGAGCATTTGGCATTGATCTCTGAAGTCTGAAAAGAATTGTGTGGAGAATTAGGGTGACTTTTGCCTCTTGCCTGTATCTGAACCGTGGCTTCTGTCACTGTTTCTATTATTTTCACAGTTTGCTGAACAGCTTTAGAGGTATGACACTGAACATGGGAGTAAAGTTACATACCTGAGCGTGCTGTGTCAGAAGCTGGTGATTGTTAACTGTGTCTTCATGGTAATGGACATGGCTAACTAAGTATCTCCTTCATCATGAGAAGATTCTGTGATGATTGTTCACAGAGGCAAGAACTAAGAGTGATAGGAAGTCCAATTTAAACAGTGTGGTTTCTAATTCTTCTAGAGTAATTGAGCAAGATAGATACTTGATATTTATTTCAGATATGAGGCTATTGGTCAATCTGAAATTTGATTCAATTTGATTAAATTGATTCCTGGTCAGTTTGATTCCTGGTACCTTTAACTTCAAGTGAGCTTAGGATAGATTCCCATCATTCTGCTTCACAACCTTCTTGTTGGGTTAGTCTATGGAGTCCCTGCATGGGTCACACAGGCACAAGTACAGGGCATGGATTTGTTACTGGCTATCCTCTTCTTAGAATCATAGAATCATCAAGGTTGGAAAAGATCTTCAAGATCATCAAGTCTAACTGTCAGCCCTACACCCCTGTGACCACTAAACCATCTCCTGAAGTGCCACATCTACCCATTTTTCGAACACGTCCAGGGATGATGCTTCCACCACCTCTCTTGGCAGCCTGTTCTAATTCCTCACCACTCTTTCTGTGAATAAATTTTTCCTAATACCCAATTTGAACCTCCCCTGGTGCAACTTGACCCCATTTCCTCTTGTCCTATTGCTAATCACTAGGGAGACTAGCATCACTTCTCTGTAACTCTTTATCTCTGTAGTCTGACCAGCTTTTTCTGTAAGAAGGGTTGATTCTTCTCTGGGAAACATATTTTGAAAGAATTTCAGGATATGTACCATGAATATCTGACCAGTTGTTAAAGTAATTTAGTTCAAGTACCTGTGGAATGTTTTAAAATCCAGTGTCCTAGCTCAGTTTGCACTGGGAATCCAATCTCTGAACCAGGGTGTCATTATATTTATGGGTTTGGGTTTAAGTTTTATATACCACCAATTACTGGTATCAAAATATGTTAAACTAACTGTGCTCTCAGCAGACCATTTCACTGTAGACTGGTAAATATCTGATTATAAATGAAGCTACCTTTTATTTATTGCAAGGGCTAGCAAATTCATGAGCATGCCTAATTAAAATTTAACAATTAATAAGCAGTGGCAAACCCTGTATGAAGGTCAGTAGCAACCTAAGCAAACTTATCAAAAATGCAAAGAGGTTTAGAGTTTTTAAAAAGTTCATTCTGTGCTTAATTAACAGATCTAATTACAGCTCTGCCATAGCAAAATGCAAAATGATCTCTTCAAAAGACAAGAAGTCAAAGGTTTAATAGTGCAGATAACCTTCTTCTTCAGTACATACCGACCCAAGTGTAGAAGGGAATTTTACCAAGCAGTCAACACAGTTGATTGGATAGCTTTGACAGAATTTAAAGCTAAGCAATACATAGAAATCCCCAAACAACAAAGGAATTGAGAGGGAACAAAAACTCTTTGTGTCTTGGGATCTGAAATAACACCAAGTCAAGACTTTGGATAATCTCCTTTCTTAGCAAGTTGTCAATGTATTTATTCTGTGACCTTTGCTGGTTAGTTTTGAATAACACTTTCTGTTCTTTAGGCTGCATGTGTTTAGTTACCACCTCATTCAACCAAAATGAACAGTGAAAAAGTCAAAGATAATCTAGCATAGTAGAACTAAATACAATACAGCAAAACACTTCCAATTCCTGCAGTTAACAATCATCATTTAGGACCTGAAGGGTGATTTTCCAAGTTTCACTAAAGGGCTTAGTTAAGCGTTACTTCTTCAAGAAGACTAAGAAAAAACTGAGCATTGTGTTCAGAGTTTTGCAGAAAGAGGCTCACTCATCTGATGAGCATTTTAAGACTCCTCTTGAATTCCTTTTTTAAAAAAGGTCAAAACCTTCTAATTTACCACTGACTGGCTTGAACTGATAGGTAGCATCAAGCTATAGGAATCTGGCCTCATGCTAGTCTTGTGCTATATATTTGAAAGCAGAAGCAGCAAAGCTTTTCAAAATAACAAGCTTTTCTATTCAAAGGAGCCTGACATTCTGCAGGCCATGACATGATCCCCACCTAACCTTTAAGTAAATAAGTGATCTCTCTAAAATGTGGGTGCTCAAAGAGAGTTTTATCTGCTATTTGGTCCTTCTTTGCATTTTGCTTCAGTAGAGGAGACAACACTGGTCCTGCTCCATTTTTTAAAAACAAATACTAGCAAACATAATCCACATGATCACATTCCTTTCCTTGCTAACACTTGTTTTAAGATAAGAAATGAACATAATTACTTGAGTTCTGCTGATGGGAAGTAAATGGCAAGTGTTATTACTTTACTGTTATTACTGAAGCAGCAGGAAGGGCAGTGTTATAAAAAATTCTAAGCAGTCACTCCCTCTTACAGACTGTAAAAGGTTCACTTCACACTTACATTTCTTTCTTCAAGACTGAATCTTGAATACTTTATTTTGTACCTGACACTCCTAAAAGAAAGTTTCCTTGAAGCAAAACCTTCTCTTGGTGTCTGAATGCATCCTGAAGATATTAATAATCAGAGCCATAAACTTAATACAAAAAGCCATCCAAGTACCTTTATTGAGACTCAAAAGCAGTTGAGATAGAATTTTTTTTGTTTTCTGGCACCATATAATGCCTAAGCTGTAGCCAGTATCCTTTACTAATAGCAAGCTGAGTAAGTAAAGTTGTTAAAAATAATATATGGCCCAAGACACTACATGAAATGGTGATAAATCAGATTGAAGGACCAAAGAGAACCAAACCAAACTCTTCATCCCCTCCCTTTACACAACTTGCTTTAAAGATAAAACTTACAGACAGACTTAACAGTAAGGCTGTGCAGGTAAGATAGCTCTAATAAGGAGATAAAATTCCACCTACCTCTATAAACTTTTTCTGTTTTCCTTTTCTCTTTCCCCCTTTCTTTTCCCTTTATCTTTTTCTTTTCCCTTTTTCTTCTTCTCCTTTCCTTTCCAAAAGATTTTTCTCTTTGTCAGTACTTCACCAAAATACAAATTAAATTCAGGAATCATAAAATGTCCTTTAATATTTTGTTTGGAAGAGACCCCCCCTTCCCTGTATGCAGATGCCCTTCCCAAACAGTTTCTCACATTCATTTAAGAATATCACAGCAATGTGAAAGTAAGCAAGTGAATTGTTTATTTCATCTTCTGTAAAGCTTTTTCTTCCTCCTTTTCTATTCTAGCCCAAGTCCTTTCCAAATTAAAACAAACACATGAAGCAAATTGTGAATTCTGAAGACCACCCATCTAAAATACTCTCAGGCTCAGAAATCCTGGATATCTCATGCATTATTGCCCTCTAGTGTTACTTCAGAATGTGTGTAGAAAATTCCATCTGTAAAATTGAAAAACTGCATGTTTCAATGAGATGTGGCCAGATCTGAACCTGAGAAGAAGTGACCATATATCCATGAAAAAAGGGATTTTGTGATCCCTTGATTTTTCTTGGGTCAGTTAGCTAAGGTCTTCGCTAAAAACCAGTTCTTTGAATAGTCATTTCCACACAAAGGGAGTGGGGGGAGCAGAGGGATATTTATTTTGCTCTCCACATCTCTATTCATGCTCTGGAGAGGACGCCACTGGTACCATATGGGCAATTTGATGATGTCCCTTAACCCACCTGCAAGAAGGTGGCATTCAGACAACTTAGAGAGGATGATGTAAAACCTGATCTTGATCAAAACACTAAATTTCTAAAAGATTGCAAACGTCTCTTAACATGCTCTGGAGCTCATTTTATTAATGATGCTCATAACTAGATTTTTATGGTGAATCTTTATGATTCCAAGAAATCAAATCTCAGAGTGATTTGTGTCCCCCTTTGGCTATGGTTATAGCTTCATAGTAATCTTAGCATCTTAGGATGTGCACTAGTTGTTTTTTTATATTCAGGGCCTGTTAAAAGATTTATATATGAAGCTTAATGGGTAAATGTACTGCAGGTTGAGAAGTTTCCTAGTACATCGTGAGGCCAATTTTCTTCATGTATGCATCTGAAGAGATAGGTTTAGTAGGCAGAAGTTCCACTAGAGTCAGGGAAGACTTCAGAGTAATTGCAAAATGCATGAAGATTTACTTTATAGCCCAGAGCAACTGCAGCCATCACAGTTGTGAACACTTGTCTCCACAGAGGAATCTGTCGGGGTAAGCACAGCATAGAGGCACTTGGCATAGCACTTCATACACATTCAACACATTTGTATCCACACAACCCAACAGTAAGACTAATGGAGTGGAGATAAGCCCTGGCTATTCACTTTCTGTTCTCAGCAGCCCAGCTGTACTGGCTGACACTAGTGGAACCAGCAGCTCCCACCTCTGAGCAAAGGAACTGAACATGGTGCATAAGCTACCTTCACCTGTTGGCTCTGGGAGTCAGCTGCCTTTGGACCATAACTGAATATACTGCCCTCCAGATTTACTATTGAGCCAGTCACAGCCAGCCTTATTATATGTAAGAAAGATTGCAGCTTTACCTGTAATTTGAACTGGACACAAACAGGGTATTTTTCATGGTCAGAATGCAAGGGTTGTTTAACTTTTGGGAGATTTTTGCATAAGCAGCCTAGACTGGAAGGTGGGCTGCCAAAGAATGTCAGAAAATTATTTTGAGTTCAGAAAACCTACAGGTAATTGCTTGCACCTGCCTGAGCCTGGGTTCCCTCTCTCTTGATCAAAAATGAAGCCACGTATAGTGGTCTCTTCATACACATTGGATATGCTCCCTGCCTGCATTTTTCCTTTTTCCATGTTTTTTTTATTCTCCTTAATCCTGGAGAATCATATGAGTGGTAGGGAAGTAGTTCTAACTAAGACACCACTTCAGAAGAGCAGTAATGAAAGGCAGAAGTCAAGGAGAACACAGCTGTGACTTCCAGAGTTTGCAGGGCTGTCAGTGAGAGAAAAATGTATCTTTACCTGTAAAGTGGGCAAATTTATTCTGTAAGACTTTGAGAGAAAATAAATGTGGGACTTCAGAATACTATTTATTCAGAGTCACTTTTCAGCATATAACCACTTCTTAAAGTTTTCATAATACTCAGTAGGAATCTCATAAGAATCTCAATGTGCCTTACATTCTTACCTCTGTCAAGAGTCAGCAGCCAAGTTTATAACAAGACCTATCTTCTTTTATTCTGCCGGAGAGACTCTTTTAATCAGTTCACAGTTGCCTGGTATGTGTCTAATTTTATGCAGCAAGAAAAAGATGAGCATATCCATACTGACTTAGCAAGTTCAGAGATATTTTGCTTTGAAATTTACAAACAGATAGGATCCATGACTGGAATTACAAATGTAGATATGCATAACACATTTAGAATTGCATTCCTTTTCTTCTAAATTGTTTCTCTGCAGCTTGTCATTGCTTGTGTACCATATCAGCAGACACAGGACAGGCATAGTAACACAAATGTCATTGGGCCACATTCAGAGTAGGATACAAACTCTAGTTTCATATGTGCAAGTACATATTTTAAGATTGTTCCAATTTTAAAAGAAAGCTGGTCATAAGATATATGAGAGAATAACAAGAAACAAGAGAAGTTCAGTTTTAAATGCATTCCTACCACTGTGTCTGGAAAATCTCCACTGTATTCTATAGAATTTAAATCTATACGGAGAAGAAAATTTGGCCCTGGAAATAGCATAAACTACAGATCCAGGCAGGAACATGCTGAGCTAGAAGGAGAATCGCGTCTATGGGGTTTAAGACCATAGTTTCTGCCTTGAGTCCCATAAAGCAGAATGACAGAGAAGAGCCTATTTTAAGCATTATTCTTTAGCTCAGGAGCTAATGTCTTAAGGATGAAATTGTGCATAACTCCAAGCACCTAATACATTTTAATGGAAGCAATTTTATTCAAGACTTGAAGTGTTAAGTGATAGCTCATATAGGGTTTTTAAGATCCAAGTAGCTTAAACCTTACTGGTTTTGGTACCTGGGGTCACATTCCTATTCATGTTCTCAGAGTAACATCTATTCTTCCTGTCTGTAAGGCCTGAGCACAAGTGTGAACTAGTCTCCATGATTAGGTTTCCTCCAACTGGAAATCAAGAGAAGGTTCAACATCTAGGTCTGTACCTCTTATAGTAGAGTTTGGTTTCAGATTCTCTGAGCTACATGGCTTTTAGCTGGCATGAGATGTTATAGATAATAGTTGCTTAAGCTTTTTTAGCATCTAGACCTCTAATTTTGGCATTAATTAGCTCCTTAAATCACTGCTGAATAGAAGTGAAGAATGAAAAAATGATTTTACCCTCAATATAGTCCTTTCCAAATTAGGATGAGATGTTTGCAGAGGACAGAAAATATATTTAAAATACTGTACTTGCACTATACCTGTTCTGTAGCTGCGCAGAGAACTGGAAATTGTGGCATCTCTCCCAGAATTTGCAGTATATTCACTTTCAGTTTCAACCAGTTTAGCAGTAAGAGATCCTTCTTAGGCAGTGGTTACAAATATTAGAATTCCCACTGTAATAGAAAGTTAAAATATTCAGAAATTCCTCTTCAAAGCATTAGTTGAAAATTACTGTAAGAAATTCAGCTCTTTTTTTTGGCTTTTACCTTGTGAAGAAAAGCAAAACCATAAAACCTTAAACAAAATCCATCTTTGACCTTAGCCTTGCCTGGACTGGCACACACATCTATGGAACTAGAGTCTTGTTAGTCAGCAACTGAATGTTTGTGAGTTTAATGATGCAGTGTCCAACCAATTCAGCTACAATACTAGAGCTTAGTAACACTAATAACCAGCTCTTAGAGATCTGAAAGCTGTATTCTGGCCATACTTGATACTTTTCTTTTTTCCCTGTTACAGTGTACTTTGCATCTCCTCGTTTTGGCAAATTCAAGTTGACATTGTCTTAGAGAGGCAAGAGAAGATCACAGCTGCATGCCCTAATTGTAATTCCCAGAGAACCTGAACTGGGCCAGCTATGGAAAATTAAATAATTCTCTTGGTCTGGTATAAAAAGGATCTGATAAATGCTATTCTGGTTGACTGTTTTTATGATGGAGGAGAGGCCTTTAAGGGAAAGCCTTCAGGCAAAATCAGCATTAAGAAAAGCTTTTCTGAAATTTTCAAGCTGTATGCTGTGATTCTTGATTATATTTCTTTTGTGGTCAGGCTGAAGAGAATTATCCCTTTGTTCTTAAGGTCTGTGTTTAGAATATAGGAAATTACTTGCCTTTCTATCAGGCTAGAACTGTAGGCTTTGAAACTACAGTTGACTTGATAGGTTCTTGGCTTGCTGACTTTGCTTTATCCTCTTAACAGAATAAATTATCTCATGTACTAGGAAATGCAACAGATCTTCATAATTGATCACTATTCCTCACAGATGAAGGGCACAGGATGCAAACAATGACGCAGTATAAGCATTGTGCAATGGAAGTATTGATTCTTCTAATAGCAGTACTGCTTTTCTCTGTAAGTGCCCACCTCAGCAATAAGAAATTATGGGAAAAAAATAGAAGTGGGAAGTAAAATTAGACTTGAATGAAAAAAAAATATGTAACTGGTAACTCAGTAAAGGCCTGCCAAGTAGTCTCCCATTACCTAAGGGTTCAGCTTTACATAAAGCCTTTAACTGTATCAATAGATTCCTTTTGGACTACTGAAGGCTGAAGTAAGTGTAAGTGTAATAAATTAACCCTGCTTATACTAGACACAAGTTAGTAGTGTTCAAAATGCCTTTACACAAGTAGAATGATTTATAGATGAGTGATTGGCATGGGCTAAGAGGTACTGTGGGTAATGGGTACAGTGATGTTAGGAGGGCTGCTCACACCTCTTAGAGCAAAATTACAGTCTAGCAAATTGTGCTTTCAAAGCCTGATGTCCTTGATAAACAAGGAATGGCAAGACTTATTAAAGTGTAGTCCAATCATTGTTATACCCTGATACTGGAAGAGATAGATGTCAGGTTCTGTTACTGCTGAAGTTTTCACAGCATCCAAATGATCTCTTTTGAGGTGTGTGAGAAGGCACATTGGCACATAATATCTGCACACCTATTCCCAAACTTGCAAAACCACTGCAGGAACCCTTTAACCTGTTCTTTCATCTTCTCTTATACATCACCATTGTCTCACAATCTGCTCCCACTGAGCATGCTGCAGTTGTCTAATGAATTTCACATTCAGGTGGTTGACTCACATTGCACTCCACAGGGTCATATAAATGTTCTGAAACTGACAGTTGTGATTACAAGTTAGTTGGGTAAGAAGAGGACCCCTGGGCACAAATCTCTGATGTACCTGAAAATTTTTTTGGCAGCAGTGACTAAATCTGTCCCAAGCCTACAAGGTCAGTTTGCAGCTCAGTTGCCATCCTTATTTACCTGCCTCACTCATTGAAATTTTACTATGACAGTGATTGGATCTCTAGGAAATACCTCAAGTAGCTTGTTTCCATGGATAGCCTGTAATCCTCATTCTCTTGAAAACAAGCTTCCAGGATATGTCATTCTCCTGATGATGCCATCTTACATTAAGTTTAAAAAAAACCCAGCAACTAACAAAACACAAGCCAAAACCTGTTCTTACAGTAATAAAATTGACCTTGTGTTCGAATCTCAATGCCTTGTAATTTGGTAAGGCTTAGTCACAGCACTGTCACCAAGTGTAGGCATTGTTCTGATAAACAGAGTGAGAGTTGACTGATAGAAGGGACAAAGAATACAGTGCAAGATCATTAAGTAATTTAAATTGTCTTAGTTCTGGTATCGCATATTATGGAGGCACTTATAAATAGGAAAAGTATGGAAGACAAAGGGAATCCTGTTAACGTATTCAACCTCTTTTCTTGTAAGCCCTTTCAGCTTCTGATGATTTGTCAGTAGGAGTTCCTGCTGAGAACTAATACATGTAATCATAGTAATGGTATGACAAAACACCATTAACTACAGTTACTAAAGGAATCACTCCTATGTGTATGGTGTGGATTTTAGAAACAACAGCAATTTTAGAAGCAAGGGGCAAGAGGGGAACCAGACTGCTGAAACTGGTTTTAAAGTATTTAGCAAGTTTTAAAGTATTTAGCATGAGGTGATATTTGAGTTTTCAGCAGAGTCTCTTGAGAGAACTGCTTTTCTTCATCCATGATCAAGGCAGTGTGTGGCCTTGTGTGATATAGGGACATGCTTGAAATGGAACAGGGTTTTAACTAGGATTTTGTAATTCACTAAGTGAAAGGCTGATTCTTTTCAACTCTCAACACAATCCACTTCTGAACTGCTAAATATTGGAAAAAAACTAAGATAGTCATTGCTTTGAAGTACCTGTTTGATATTGAGACAATGCAGCTGATACTTCTGTCTGATTTTTTTCCCTAAGAACAAAAGCATGTAAAAGCAAAGCAGGTAGCTCAACAGCTTGGATTTTTGTGGTAGACTGTAAAACGAGGACTGAAAGGGAGGGAAAATAACTTTATCTGTCTTATATGTGTTTCTTAAGGTATGAAATATTGATTTAGCATAAGGGTTCAAGAACTTCAGTGTTCAACTCAGTCAGTGCAACTAACTGCACCAAGGTCCTAACATAATGCATGCTGAAGTCAACGGGAGTCTTTCTGTCAGCTGGAATGGATGTTGGATAAGGTTCAACACAACATAGAAATGCAAACTCTGCAGCTCTTTCTCTCAGAGGAGCTCTCCGCTATGTCAGCTGAAGTAAACTCCATTAGCTGAGTAGGTACTGTCATGTGCAGGACTGAACACATAAGCAATTCTACAGAATAAGCCATGTGCTAGAAGGCAGTGATAGGTACAAGGTGCAGGTAAGTACATATCTTCAGGAGTGCCATCTCTGTGCTAGATATTTACAGTAAAGTGCATTATGCAAAGTTTCTGCTCAGCAGAATTAGTCTTTCAATTCTGTAGTTAATTTTGATATTTGATCAAAAGACTGTATTTATAGTTACTCAACAGTGGTCTCTAAGATAAGGAATTAACATGAAGGGAGTTGGACATACAGAGGTGTTTTTCTGAACCCATACACTAATCTCCCTTGTGACCCAAGGCAAAGATGCTATAGCTTTCTTCATCACTATTAAATTGCTAAAACAGCTACAACACTCAACTAGGTGCCACAAAATGCTACCAGTTTTCTATTATGAATGTGCCCTCTTGCTATTCACTACCTGGAATCTTAGTCCTGCAAAATTTTACTTTTTACCTACAGCCCTCCAAGTACATTTTATAGAGCTAGATAATGCAGTCTTTGTCAGAGGTTCCAGCAATAAAATATTACTATATAGCTGGCATCTCTGAAGCTAGAATACAACCCAATCAAACTGACACAACTGATAAAATTCAGTGCTGCAACTCTTGCAAAGTCTTTGCAGCACTCTGAAATGCTTGACTACAGAGTGGATCTGAAATCAGTATGGTTTTGCCATGAGAACACACTATGTCAGTGCCAGGCAGTAGTGTCCTTCATTGCACTGATTTAGTGCTCCATGACAACACCATTCTCATCAGAAATTGGTCACCAGGGACAACTCAAAGTGTTTTTCTGCTTTTAAGCAAGAAATCTAAATTAGTGGAAGTTTTCTGCTACCAGAAATCCCTCTGTCCTTTACATCAATAAAACTTATTGATTCTAAACTTGCTAATCCTGTTGAAAATGGTTTTATTGTACTTTCTGAGAGTCTAGAAAATGGGGATGGAAAGTGATAGTTACAATAGATGCAGTATGATGTAGATGGTGAGTCAGAATTCCAGAAGGTTGAGGTTGTTTTGTTTGAAGAAGTGATCTAGGGCTACATTATAAATGTAACTTCAGTCCTAACTATGTTTTATTTATCACTTACTTCTTGAAGAACTAACTTTATATTAGGTAGCAAAATATTTCTCCCTATGCAGAGGAAAAGACAGTATTGGTCTCATACTATCACTGCTGATTTGATGACAGGAAAAAATATTAATCACACGTATCTTTGAGGTATCTGTGGTGATATGATACATAGCATCACAGGCACCAATCCTCCCATACAAGTCCTGTTGAAGAATTTCACTGACTCTGGTAGTTTATAGAGCCTGGAATCTTGTTCAGTAACTACCTATCTTTTAACCACTTGTTTTTTTTGTCCTCCATTCTGCCCCACTGGAGCAACATACATTTCAATTAAAGACTATTTACAATGTTTTGAAATAACATGTTATATGTTAACTTGTAAGTGTCAAATATAATTAGACCTGATGGGAAGGATGAAAAAGACTACATTCTGTGTCACACAAAAATGCACCATTTGCAACACAAGCTTGCAGCAAAACTCCCACTCCTGCACATTTCCTACAGCTTTTCCATATTGCTGCAAGTGATACTAGAGAGCTAGACAAGAAGAAACATATTGTACTTTTTAAAGCTTCATCTTTCCTTCTTTCATCTCCTCTCTGATTATCTCTTGCTGTGGTTCAGACCCCCCTCTAGGAGGAAGATAAAAGAACAATATGGAAAAACAAAGGAAATAAAGAACGTTTTCTTTTAAAGAAAGCTTTCTCAGTCTCTGTTCTTCAAATGCTTACCTTCAGTTTTTAATTTTGTTGTGTTTTCTTGTGTTTAAACACATTCTACTCTGACATAAGCACTCCTTGTGCCATTTCCAGTATCAGAAAGGGAAATCTGGGGTTTGAATTGCTTGTGTAAAGTAGGTAGAAGATAAAATGTTCGGTGATCTTCTGACTGTCTAACCACCTGTTCATTTATTGTTCCTTTCCATCTGTCTTAGCCTGGCTTCCAAGATTGCATTGTGTATTTCTCTATATGATATTCAGTGCCAGAGGTCTGACTGAGTGCCAAACTTGTGCTGCATTAGCTTACTTCAAGAAGAAACAGAATTTTGTTATACTGAATTGGGTTTATACTCAGCGATTTTATAGGATTTTTAAAATATAGTTGTTCATGGGCCTGGAGAAGGTTTTTATGACAGGTTTATTGTGTAGCCCATCTTAACAGAAGATATGTTATCCACAGTGTAGGACATGTTCTTCAGGGTGTTTTTCTTCAGTGCTCGTATCTTTCTTTGTCTTGCAAGTTTTTAATCCTTACTCTCATTTGTGAGCTGGCTTGCCTCTTGATAATTTTTTTATTACTTTCTTAAAGATTTATGCAGCAAAATATTTTTAGGTTTTGTTATCATGGGAAAGGAAATGATTCAGTTAGATAGGTAGGATTGTTTACAGGTTTAAAGCTGACCTTCCTGAATTCTAAGCAGGTCTGATCCTAATGGTAGTTGTTATTTTAGAAGGGACATAAACTTCTTGCCTCTCTCTCCCCAGCTTGAGCATCAAAATACTAATGCTACTCTCTTAAATGCAGATGGCTGGTTGAAAAGGAGAGTTACACAGTATTAACTGTTTACTGTTTTATAAGCCATGCTGATAGTTGTAAAGTGCTGCAGCCTCAGAGAGACTCACAAAACTTGGGGGTTTTAAGCTCACTTGAAATTTTGTTCAGCAGAATACCAGTATTTTACATGTAATGTGAATATCTCTGTATGTGTATATACCAGAACACAAATTCTGTTGTTCAGATTGCCAGCAGCTTTAGGTTAGAGGACTGAAATGACCCAAACCAAAACCACTATAATGTCACAAAATCCTGCTTAGAATAATGATGGAAATGACCAGTGAACTGAATGCTGAAATGCTAACAGTTCTGGATATGGAAAATGAGGTATTGCTACTTTAAAGTTCAACAGCCAGGGTGCTGATGTCAGGAGCTTTTAGGAAGAGGCTTAGGAAGTGACCCAGGTCAGATCTACAACTTGTATATTTTGGAGAAAAGATCAGGAGCTGGAGGTAAGGCTACTTATCTTCAGGGCATTAGAGCAAGATAGTAATTGTAAAGACTTAAAAAAAACAAATTCTGACATCTTTCCACACCTAGATGTGGTTACTGCTTTGTTCTCAGTGTGGTTCTTTTTTAAGTGTTCATTTAACTCATTCATCCTTTCTCTGATTTCTTGTCCTGAAATGACAATTGTGTGAATTGGCTGAAAAACTCCACAAAGTTACATAGATACGGTTTTAACAGATTTTCAGCCTTAAGGCAAAAAAAAATAAATAATCCTTCTTCCTCTCTATCTCCAAGACCCTTGTCTTTTCTCCTCTTAAGCATAGGTGCACTGATTTCCTCCAATAGCTCTACGTTTGAAATAGCGAAATGCTGAATAACAACACAGAATCAGCTCAGCTATGATATGCCACACAATCCTATCAGTTGATGCACTATTGTGGAAAAAAAAATAATCATATGCATGTTATTGCTCAAGTTTGTCTCAAGACAAAAATCTAATTTATTGTCTCAAGACAAACATCTATTTCTTTGTGAAGCTTAAGTCTGTTACTGTTTTCTTCATTATTATTTTTCACTCACTTGAGAGTACTTCTTTATGCAGTAGACTTCAGTGAAAGCCATTTGGGTAAGAGTTATAGGAGTGAGAAATACAGAATTAGAACCTTCTTCAGAGAAAAAAAACAACATAGTTTTCTCTCTAAGCAATTATTTTATTGGAGTACAACTGGAAGTTCCCCAAAACTTCATGCCTGAATTTCTGAAAAGAGTAATTCCATCATGATTATTCCCGTATGTTTTGTTAAAAGAAATAACTAACTGTGCTCAATTTGTTTCAACAACAGGCATATATATTTGTTACATACTGGACACAGCTACAACAGTTATCTTCATGTCTTGTAGATACGTGCTTTTTCTGTTTGCTGGACAATGTCATGCTGTAGCCTTTCTGAGATACCATCCTGCTGAAATCCACTGATGTTTTGTATCCTGCCCTTTTTACAGCATTTCACTGGGTTGGATCCTGAACTATAGTACATTCCTCAATCTGATTTATTTTGTTGCTGTATTTTAAAGGTGCGTGATCACTGCAGCGCTGCTAAGATGTTCAGCATGAATAGAAAAAGAATCTAGAGCTTTTCTTCAACTTGTTTTGCAAACCTGGCAACACCAAGTTGCAAATTGGTGTTGACATGTATTGTTGTCCCCATATTCTCAAAGGAATTTCCTAATAGCACAACCACGTTCTTTGCCATATTCCCTTAGAGAATCTGAGGTCATAGGAAAATTGTGTCTAACGTCTGCTGATCTCTGACCGTCTGGGTATGGGAGATGTCATGTTGCAAGCCACTCACTATAGATTAGACTAGTTGCTCTGCCTTCCCTATTAATTCACTTACTGATTTGCCCAACACAGTCTGCAGAAAATGTTTTCATATAGTACTCCCATCGAACTATGCAATAACCAACTTAATCACCATTTTCTTTGGAACCTCTACATAGAGATGCAGAGATAACTTCACTATCTAGGATGTTCTTATGAGATACCTTAGGGTAGTACTAATTCTTTAATGACTACCACAAGTTATTCCAATAGCTCATTGCCATGTGTGAGGCACTATCACGTTTCCTGTTGCCTTTTTCAGAGAAGAGAATGTTTCTGTTCTGAGAAATGCACTAGATAAGTGTTTATAAAAGAGGAGGAGATAGCCGTTACACTGTCATCTAGGCTGTTTTTCCAATGCCACAGTTGTCTGGCAATGAATACTTGGATAGGAGTAAGATGAAGTTGTGAAATTGAACCATGATATCTCAACAGATGGTCATAAGCAGCCTAAATATGTGAGTGCATCATGTGTTTGACTTGATGCTGAGAATGAGATTTATACAGTTATGTTCTACCTTAAAAGGAAATACTTAAAAACCTTTACTATTCTAGATCTCTACTACATTAACTTTCAAAGATGTACAGTCTCTCTGTTGCATTCTAAGGTAGATTAGTGGTTCTTCTGAGCCAGGAGGCATGTAAAAACTGACAAAAGGGAATAGGCTCCTATTGAGTTTACCAGAACAAGCTAATGAATTGTAAGTGAAAAGGGAGGCTGGAAGTATAAGTATGTTCAACATCCTTTCCATGACAGTCTATATTAAGTGAAAAGGGAGGCTGGAAGTATATGTTCAACATCCTTTCCATGACAGTCTATAGAATATTTATTATAAATTGAAACATAAAGCAGAAATAATCTTCCCCATGACCTCACTGTGACAAACGGACTTTCTAATTCTTGCTGAGTACTGATTATTACTTGGCTAACATTCTGAGCTAAAGATTAAGCATGTGCTAAGTTGCAGGAATTCTTACAAATAGGCTGAGCTGTTTTCAGAGGGCAATGTTAAGGACACATTCATGTGTTCACTTGCAGAAGTATTTTTTCTTAAAGCATAAGAGAAGATCCACACATGTGCAAAGCCTTCAGGCAAACAATATGAATGCAATTGCTCATTTATGCATTGACTTTAGTGCCTGGTTCAATGAAGTAGGCTTGTGAAATGGGGGTTAGAGAGCTGTGGAAGGCACTCTCATTAAACATCTTTTTGGAGGTGTATGTTAAAGGAACAGGTGTAACAATTGTAAACTTGCTTCATTTTTTATCAACTCCGAGTGGATGCTACTGACAAAGGTAACTTAAATAGATAGGTATAACTGACTTCTGTCACTTTCTGGAAACACTGGAACTAGATGATCTTTAAGGTCCTTTCCAACCTAAACCATTCTATGATTCTATACTTATGTACAGACTTTCCTCATGGAAGGAAGTATGCATCCTGCTTCTTGTAACAGTGCAGCTGTTTTGCCATGTGCTTCTATACAGTGCTTTCAGAAAGCTAGAGAGAAGAGCTACAGTAAAATCACAGAAAGGAACAGAGTCATGACTAGTACCATGAAATTAAGAATTGTGCTGTTCTTCAAGTAAGGTTTCTCCTATGTACCATCTCAATGATTTTACTATGATCTGAATTAAGCCAAAGCTGTTTCTGCTCTGCACATTGAAGATGGCAATGTCCTTAAGCACTGACTCACCAGACTTGGCTGGCCATACATAGACCATATCCTCTCCAGCCCTGTGACTGTAGCTGTAAGGAGCCAGCCCTTCAGTGTAACATAGACTTCTTACATGTTGCACAATGTGTTCTTCCAAATCTCACACCAACCTTTGATCAGTTCCTCTTATGCTTGCATAGCAACTAGCCATAGTCAGGGGACCTCTGCAAGCTCTTTCTTCCCATGTTTCCAGTGCCTGTTAGTGGTAGCCTCTTTGCACTTTTATCCCACAGCCCTCTTGATGTGTAGATACAGGAACAAGGGGGAAAAAAAGTTACATTTTCAGGTCTTAACTGATACTGAACAACAAGAATAAGGATGGTTGTTATTCTGTTTCTTCTAATAACGTCTAAAGAGTGTATAAAGGAAGGATTCTGTGATTTATTATTAATTTTGTAATAATCTAAATACCTGTAACTTGCTTTCAGAGTTTTCTCATATGGCATAAGAGTTTCTCTACGACTTATTCTCACCAGCTCACCACGCAGTCTGCTTCTGTGATACAACACTTCTGTTCTGAAATTAAGACCACTAGGGGAGATCAGTGGAGGGAATTTTCTCACATGAAGAGTGTAAAACATCAAACAGAATGAGCAAACACCTCTTTTAAGTTGTAGATGAGCTGTGGGAAGTTTTTGTTTCTATGAAGTTTCACAGACTGCTTGAATTTAAATCTCCGAAATCTGTAAAAACAGAGGGGGTGTTGTTTTTTTTAAATTCAGATCCAAAATATGAGACTTTCTCCAAAACTAGATAGGCTGAGCAACAGACAAGACAGAAAAGCTATCTGCAAGCTCAGTAGCATGTTTCTGTTGGCTCTGTCATCTAAGGCCTGCAGTATTATCAATGCACACATGCTGTTAACCCATGTATGTTAGTAAACCAGTAGGTCTCTCTTAGAGTTTCTCAGTTGGGTCAACATGTCTTGTTTTACAAAAGGTGCAGCTACTTTGTTTCTGTGATGTTGTTTTCACTAAAATGAAACAAATCTGTTTCTGCAAGCAAATAATCTAGCAAATGTAGGGCTTTTTTTTTTTTCCTGTATTCTTGACATTACTTAGAAACTTTGCTATCTTCAGAGAATTTCTGGCAAGGCATGCCTCCAAAACACCTTTTGCAAGCGCACACTGCATTTGTTTGGTTAATTGAAGCTCAGTTTAATTTGTGAAAAAACTCAAGCAAAATTTAATTATTAAACCTCCACTCTTGTCTATCTCATGTTCATGGAATAACACAGACTTCTACATAAAAGACACTGGAGATCTAAACATAAGCTTTCCTTGTACTGTGCGTTACTCTACTGTATTCTGTGTCAGATGCCAGATTTGAAAACATAAAAGCATAGCAAAATAATACGTTTGTTGCAGTTTTAGCCATGAAGCAGGTGACACATGCTCACTGTTATCCCCCCACTACTGTCCTGGGGAAGTTAAAATGGGGAATAAGGAAAGAGAATTTAAGGTAGAAAAAACCCTAGAAAAGGTTTAATGAAGTAGTAATAACGATGGTGGTGCATTACAAATACACACAAACACATAACGCAGAAGCCACACTCCTCAGCGGGAATTACTTCCCAACCAGTCGAGCCCCAGACCGGACTCAGTAGCAGGTGGGGGGGCCCAGCCCAGGCCGCAGTGACAATCCGCAGCCGCCTCGGAGCAGCTGCAGCGCCGCTGTGTGTTGGGCCCGGGGGGCCCCCCTGCCCCGCCTCTGCCCCCTCAGGCGCCATTTTGCCCGCGGCAGCCGCAGTCTGCGCGCTCAGGAGCCTGGCAGGTCAGTGCGTCACGGGCAGGGTTGCTCCTGGGCCTCCCAAACCACGACAGCCCACCCTTTATTCCTTATCCTGTGCTTCCATAATGATACAGTTCTGTTAAACAAGCTTACGTTGTTCAATTTGAGCTCACCGGGCCTTGAGCAAAGACAGCCCCACAGGGGGATTTGCCTTTGCCCAGGGGTAAAGAAACCCCCACAGCTTTTCCCAACAGCTTCCTTTCACATATGGGGGGGACTTTATCCCCTTCACTGTATGCAGAAGGTCTGATTGGGCATAGTTGGCTTGATAGATCAGTCCCCTGGTATTAACTAGCCAGGTGGCTTGTGCTAAATTTCTCTCCCAATTCTTGAAAATTCCACCACCCATTGCTTTCAGAGAGATTTTTAGCAAGCTGTTATGATGTTCAGTATTTCCAGAGGCTGGTGTGTGCTAAGGGATATGATAGATCCTCTCCATACCATTCTCTTTGGCCCAATTAGTTTTTAGTCTGTTTTTTAAATTAGTCCCATTGTCTGACTCATTCCTTGCTGGGGTCATATAGTTGAACTACTGTAGGGGAACTCTTCTATTCTGAAGGACTGTTGTTAGGAGTTGTTACTGAAAAGATTTTAATCACATAATGCAGAAATCAGTGCCATACAGGTATTACCTAAAAAAAAGTAAATCCAAAAACATCTAACTGTTGCATGTCTAACATAAAGGAAATATATTTTATATATTCTCAAGTGTTAAGAAGCAATATGTGCTGCATAGTCTGACAGAGATGAATTTTACTTGCTCTTCAGGTGAGCTGCATAAAAAAAAGAAGTATGAATGTAGGTAGGAAGCTCAATACAGATATGGCTTTAGAGCTGAAAAAACTGTTCCAGGTTAGGGTACCTTTATAACTGGAATCACTTCTATAATACTACCTTAATACAATCACACTAAGCAACTTTCTTTGGCTGTATTCAGTATAACTCTTAAAGTAGTTTTGTGGCTTCAGCCTCTAAAGGGAAAGCCTTCTAAGTTTTTCTGATAAGATCTGGGCAGATACCTTTACTAAACTGGAGAATTGTGGAGACTGTGGAGATTGTCCCTTTAAAGAGGCTTGTGTGTGTAACAAAATGATAACTGGAAACAGATTTCTTGATAAATTTCTTTGGAGATGTTACAGTGCTACACACACATGAAAAAAATAAAACCAAAAGCCTATACTTAAAAATATTCAGGACCAGGAAGGAGGTATCACACAAGAATGAACTGTGGGACCATGTTAACTATGACAACCAGTATCTTCTGTACTGAAGTGGATTAAATAATTCTAGTATTTGTAAATACCTACTTAGAGCAAACTGGATATTCATATCATTCTAATTATCATGGAGTGTACACTTTAGTACTTAATAAGTATGGCTGGGGAAGAGAGATT
>NW_009970717.1:4329519-4360542 GCF_000747805.2 Chaetura pelagica
GAAAGAGTGATTTACTTTATGAAAGGATGCCAGTTCTTTAATTCCAAAGCTTTAAATATCTGACTAGGATCTGAGACGCTGAAAAGTGCTTATCTCACGTATCTTGACATAGTCCCAGAACAGCCCAGCGTTGTGACACAGATTCCTCCCTGGATACAAAAGAGATCAAAAGCGAGGTTTGTGGAGGAAGATGGCAGAAGTGTGAATTTGTGGGGATTTCTTCTGTTGGTGGTGGCACTCAGACTTCCTCTGGCGATACCTTTCAGGGTCTGGTGAGCTGCCATCAGAATTTAACCCCTCTTGCCCTGTAAGGAAGACAATGAGATCTGAGTTTGTATTCCAGTTGCTGGGCTGATAGCAGATCTGCTTCTGTCTATGGGAGGATAACGGGGCTGTAACTCTTATCTGGAATAAATAAATACTGTTTCTCCACCTCTACAGATTTTGTGTGGAACCTTTGTGCTTGTGTTCAGTTTCTACACATAAGCGTGCCATATGTGCAGGCTAGCTCTTCCAGAGATATAAAACCATAAGAAATCAGCAAATTACACCAGCCCCACATGTATGGAGAGTTTCAGAACTGGAGCTCTGAGGGCTGGATTACAGTAAATTCTTAAAGAACAGGGAGAAAATGGGACAGAAGAGCAGCAACCACTGTGAAAGGGGAAGGAGAGGCCTGGAGCACAGCATGGAATCTCACTGTGACTGAGTGTTTTCTAGTGAGCTGAGCCATATGAGGCTAGGCAGATTTTGAGTGAGACCTAATTAAAATCATCTGGCCCTCATGAGGGAGATATCTTTTTCCTTGCAATTATTTTTATGCGTGAAGGATATTTAATTAGACATGCGGAGCTGATGTTTCTGAGATGAATTCGTAGCTATTTTTGGGATATTATTATATTGTTGGACTTGGGGATTACTAACACTGCGAGTCTGTAAGAACAAAGGAACTGTGTGTCCAAGGGTTCAGCAATGGCTCAAGACTGACATGATCTGCAGCTATGGCAGTTTTAGGAGACAGTAAATATCTAAATTGATATTCTGCAGCATCCCAAACAGTTTCATCTGCAGGGTTTAGTTTTTTCTTCTTTGACCTGCTCACTCCCTGCAGATATTCTATGGCATATCAATATTAGATGAAATTTTAGAGATCCATGTTTTTCATAAGGTTTTCTGCTAGTGTCTTACATTTTTATTTCAGCTGATGTTTTTTTCTTTCTTTTCAGTGATGGCAGTTGTAAAGAGACCATTTGGAATTCTTCTTCTGACAAGTAGGTCTTCATAGCAAAAGGGACTTCAGCAAGCAGCAATTAACAGGTAACCATTGGACTAATGAGGTGTGAAGTCTGGCAACTTCATTATAATTCCATACATCTGTGTCTTTCTAACATGAGGATAAAGTTGCATGTTGTGGCTCTTTGAACATCTAGATCACTAGCACAGATACAGACCATAAGTGTATAACTTTGTTGGAGGTCTCCCTGGAATAACTTTGCAAAGGCAAATGCAGAAATCATGCCTGAACGTTTTTCTGTGAACTCTTATGGTTGAGAGCTTTTTTTTTTCCCTTTTCTTTCGTAGACCTGGAATTTAATACAAACAACTACCAAATACAAGTACTGTTCCTGATGTGAACTAGATTAATAGGTTCTCTTGTCTTACTCAAAAGACTTCATGTTATTTTCGTGTTCAAATTTAGGTTAGCACAACTGTTAGAATACAAACAAGTGGTCACTGTGTGTGAATTCCTTTTCAAAGGATCTCTTCCTCTGGACTTCTCTGCCTTTTTATATGTTGCATGGCATAAGGGGTTTCAGTCAACAGTCAGTTTTGATTTAGAAATGGGTAGGGGGGTGTGTGTGTATACACACACATATATCTATATATAAAAAAACCCATGCATGCATACTTGTTCCTAAGCAAATTTTTATGTTCACTTAACCCTCAGACATCTTTTCTAATAGTTGAACTCTCACCTGAACATTCATTTCTAGAATCGTAAAGTGGTGAGGAATCTTGTCTCACACCTGTTAAGTAGTTCAAGAGCCCTTCTGCTCTGCTACTGCTCCGTGAGGTGAAAAACCTATGAAATGCATTGCTATTTTTAGCACTGGTTTAGAACTGTATTTGTAGTGTAACTCCAGTCTCTGTGAGTTCGCTGAATTTTCTTCTAGCTCTTGCTTCCTCACTAAGCTCACTAGGTGGCTGTCTCAGAACACACATACTCTTTCTTTCACTTGCTGAACACAGCTTTTCTGCTGCTGTGCCATTCTCAGATTGCACACTGGAGAGCACCCTCTCATCAGCCACAGCAGGTACCAGATACCAGCTGCAAAGTCTGGGCTGAGGAGACCCAGCCCCACACCTACCTGACATCAGATCCATTTGGTTAAACTGCTTGTGTTCTCCAAGACAGAATTAAATATTTTTATTGACTAAGTCGAAGCGTCGTTTGAATGACTTCCCCACAAGACCAGTTTTTCAAATTCTATGTGGTATTCGTAGGAGTTAGGTGAAAACAGAGAATAAGGTAGACTGTGTGTAACTAAGGCAAGTTTGATTTTCCAGTAAGCTAGAGTGAAGCAAAGCAGCTTCCAGAATCTGGAAATGGTGGTTTGTATGTGAGGAGATAAGACTGAGAAAAACATATGTGCTGTTTACTTAATACCTTTCTTGTTGTTAAAGTCCTTATTACCAGATGTGGCTTGAGTTTTGCTTGGATGCACTGATTTTGTATGGTTATGAATTCTATAACTTAAGGGAAATTATTTCTGATTGAGACCAAAATTGGACCCCAGGGCTCCGGCTGAGCTGAACTTTAGGCATGTATCTCAGTTTTCCAATGGTTTTCATTGGAAACCCTGACTTATGAAGGAAACTATGCATGGATCTATCTGCAGTCCATGTGTCATCCTTTTGTCTTCAGTGCTGCAAATATAAAGAAGGGAATAAGACCACACAGGAATGCATCTCTCTAGAGCACCTCTGAATCTTACATGGTTTGTATTACTCTGTTCTAGGCCAGAAAGATGAGGTAGGGAATAGGTAGTGTCTCTTTGCCTTGGTGTGGTTGCAGCAAAGGTCGGCACACGGCTGGGAATGATCTTAATTGCTTATGCATGGAGAAACAAGGGGGAGGGTGGGAGAATAATAGGGAATATAAATGTTATCTGTACTTAATCAGTTCTTTCCTGACACTGTGTTTTCAACAGCATACTTACATTCCATAAAATAATAATTTTTCTTTTAGTTTAGTCTTGTTGAAAAACCTAGCTTTACCTGACACTTTTAACAATTTTCAGTTGGAAACACTGAAACAAGATACTTAGTCCGAGGGCTGGGTCAGCTCCCTATCTTCCAGAAAATCTCAGACTGTGAAATAGTTTGTTTCCTGTCATCAGGACACAAAATGCTGATGTACAGTTCTCCAGTGCCTTCTGGGAGTTGTAATTCGCTTGTTCTCTGCCCAGCTCTGGTATTTTTTGGCACCTTGCAACTACTTGATACCTTTTCCATGTGAAGATAAATGAATAATTTTAAGCCTTCATTTCCCATAAATCTTAATTTGCATATTGCAAGTTTCACTGAAATAATAAATTGCCAAAGTGTTTTTGCCTGGCTGTCAGGCAAGTAGGAAAGCTAGCATTCTTGGCTCAGAATCTGTGGGATTAATATGAAACGCTAAAACATGATACTGGAGCTGATCAAACCATGCAGCCTACACCTGAGGGGAATTTTTCTCATGGAATTCATAAAAACATACTTATTTTCTCTTCATCAGATGTGACTGTGAAGGTTTAAATAGAAGCAGCAACTTGTACATGGACAGCAATGGGAGCTTTGCTGTTCCAAAGCCGTAACGTTTAATCAGCGTAGTTCCCTGTCAAAGTGGATTACCCCAAGACACTTCACAACCCACTCTGCTCTCCACCCCTCGATGGCTTCGGGGGGGAGCTTTGGAACAGGAGGAGAGAACCAGTGAAAAAGGGAATGCAATTGTCCGAGAGAGACAGAGCTATGTGCCAAAATGTCTGAAGGTTTCAGTACTGTATGATTCTCACATTATTGGTGCTTTATTTTTTAATCAACCACTGTTTTTAAAAAGGCAAATCCACTGTTTGCCTTCCTTTTCTATATAGTTAGTATGCCACAGTAACACAATTTGGAAACTGAGGTGTAAACTCTGCTTTCAAAGAGTCCTTTGGTAGCTGAAGGATGTTGGCTGGGATCCATCCAGTAGGCATGAAGTTCAGAAGGTTAATGAGAAGTTCAGAGAAGAGAGTTTATAAAGCCCAAAATCAAGAATAATCCAGTTCTTGAAGTACTCTGTCCTTGGGCAAAGTGTGATATTGTAATCTAGGAAGCTGGGGAACTGCTTTACCCTGGCTTTTTCCTAAAGAAGAAGGCATAGCATATATGAAATACTTCGGGGTTTTTTCCACCCTAATTGAGTTTCTTAAATAAAAAAGAGATTAACAATCTGGAAGAACTATACAGTATATATTGTGTATATGGTATACAACAGGGTGAGTTTGGGTGGCAAATTCTAAAATTGGCCTTGTTAGAGGAATCTGCACTCTGACCTAAAAGAACACCTTTAATCTCCCTTTTAAGTCATGATCTCTCAGCAGTTGAGTGCAGTTATCAGTACCAGTCAACATGAAGGCCCCATTGCTCCTGCTTTCATGCAGATATAAGGTGTAGATATGTCTCTGCCCTAACTAAAATTACCTATTTAACCAAGCTAATCAAAGATGGGATAGTGGATATAGTGAGCTAGAGAGAGGTTGTTAAAGAGCTGAAAGTGATCACTTGTTTACCAAATCCAGTTTCTGACCACAAGAGACTCCTGTATCATAGATGTAGACCCCAGAATGAACAAAAAAGTATCTGCTCTTCTATTCCCTTTCCCTCTTCTTTCCCCAGTGCAAGTACAAGTTGCAAAAACACTATCTACCACCTTACAGCAGACTTGATACAAAGGTCAAAGATTTAAAACCTAGTAATTCACAGGGTTGTAGAAGAGGTTAAAATATGTGCAATAATACTATCAATGCATTTGAAATAGTGTACGGATTTATTCTAACTTTGTGAGAAAAAAATCTTCCTTCTTGACCATAGATTTAGCATTGGGGGTAAAAAAAAGAGTGAGTAAAGCACTCAACCAAGAATCAGAGTATTGACAGATCTTGTATGGTGTCTTATCTCTGCTATTTGTCAGTCAGAAGACAGTTTCCCTTCTATTTTGTGTTTCCACATTTAAAACCCCATTCTTGATCCCTGCTGAAGATGAGCAAAAACACTGATGTATGGGTCAAATTCAGTGCAGTGCAAATCCTGTGCAGTGAACACAAGTCAGTCTGCCCTTCCATCAACCTCGCAGATAGGGATCAGGACAGGTCAAACCTCTGAAGCTCTGTAATCCCCAACTTAGCTCTGGTATCAACCATCACCTTTTATACAGGCAATTCTGTGAACTTCTGGCTTCCCAGCTCCTTAGCCCAGGTGAAGTTTTTTCACCAGTGTTCACAACCAGCCTGCAGCGCTGCACTGTCAGGGAGGCATGGAGGCTCCAGCTCTGCCTTACAAATAGCAGTATGACTGGTGAAACTGAGCAGGATTCTCATAAATGTGTAAGCTCTAGGGTAGAACCTCTGTGCTAAGGAATAGATAAAATGGCTGATGAATGTGCCAGATGTTAAATGTGTCTTAGTGAGTGAAGTGTGTTTCTGTCAGCTACCCGAGGGTTGCACTGGTATGTTCTTGAATTAATGTGGCTAATGTAAGATGTCTAGTTCAGCTTGAGATGAGTAGACTATTTCTGACACTTGAGCAAGCTCTATGATTATCTGAACAACGCACTTATAAAAAGTTCATGATTTCTGTGACAAGGTCCATTGCAATTGAGAACAACAACAACAACAAAGTCAGCATTAGTTTCTAACTGGCCACAAAACACAACACAAATTCCAAGTTCAGGACACATATTATGGTAGATGTATATCACAGTAGCCCATATACCATCTGACAGTCTCACTCAATAGCTGAGTGCTTTTCAAATTAGATGTTCCAGTTTGTTTATATACAATTTTGGTTTTACAACTAGCATTTTGGAAGTGGATGCCAAAACCCTCAAAATGGAATTGTGGTAAATTATACATTTTGAAGTAGCACATACTATATTTAATTGGAGAGATTGTATTGGTTGACTTTTCCCCACACACCAGCAAAGACAAGAATGAGTAAGTCATGGTAGTTCTGGGCAACTTGGTATTTGCAGTGTATTTTTACAAAGTCTGAGTTGATGTTTCTGCTGACAGGCAATATCTCTGGCTAGAAATGAAATGTGCTGATACAGTTAAATTATTACCTATCAGTGGAGTGTCCTGTTAAAGTATCTTTTGGGGAGAGTGAAATAATGATTTGTTATATTGAATCTTATTCAGCTCCTGTGGATAAATAGTGAGATATCATTAATACAGTGAATAATCTATGAGCACTTTCTGAGAGGTTTACCTACTTGTATCATTTGGGGAAAAAATCAGTAAGATAATGTGTTTGGATTTTTAAAATATTCCTAGGAAAGGCTATTCTGTCTTTTTCAATCAAATATTGTATTTCAGCTATCAAAAGCCCCCAGAATGAAAGCCACATATTTTGTTTAGTAACTTGTAAAATTCATTTTTTGGTGATTCATTTTGAAGTAATAAATACCTCAATTACTTTTTACTTCTCAACACTTGCATTGAATATATACTGTGGAAATGTGAGTTGTCATGCTCTGGGGAACCCATTGCACCATAATAGCTTTTCCTGCATCCAGGGAAAACATTAATGGCATTTTCTCTCATCTTTCCTTATGGAAGGAGAATATAGCATCTTCAGTGTCCAGTCGCCCCTCTCTGCTTGAGCCTTGCAGGACTCCTGAGTATCATGGCAGTGTCCTGCAGTTCCTGAGGTGAGGGATCAGGATGGCTGCAATGCATGACCATGCTAAAAGCACTGTGACAATTGGTCAGAAAAGGCATTATAGATAGGTATAAATATTTTATACAAGAACAACTCTTGAATTCTCCAGATATCCTGAATCGCTTCAACTACAAACTAAATCGAGCTAGTAGAGACCATTATTTCCATGTAAGCACAGAAGTGTGGGCAGGGGATTCCTGCTTTGGGAAGAATGCATTCAGTTTCTCCTATTAGGCAGACCTAATTCAAATATTATGGTGATATAAGAAGGTGAAGATCCCAAAGAGGGAGTTCTTCTGTATACTCTTCTCTGGAATCTGTTTGCTTCCTATAGGTAAGAAGTACATGAGTAAATATTTCCATTATAAACCCTTTTGTATTCCTTTTGAATTAGCTTTTTTTATCAGCTCTTCTATGGTATTATGAAAGAATTAGTGAACGTAATCACAATTGAACATAATAAATAATTGCTTGGCTGCCCAAGTCACCTAAGGAATAGTAAACACAACAGTGTTAAGGCTGAAATGTATACTGACAATAGCTTGATTTAATGCTTAGAATGTAAGCCTGGAAGTCAGGGCTTAGCTGAAGGTTCCTGCCTCCAGTGGCAGAATCCAGAGATTAAAACAGATTGGTCTGTGATTTAGTAGTTCTTACTATTGAACAGAAAGTACGTAAGATATTTAGTAGTTAGAAATAGAGGTTCCATAACAGATGCTTTTCTACAGGGAGCATGAAAAACTGGTTTTGACATTACTATGTTGCATTGTGAATTCAGAACTTCAGATCTTGTCTCTAGTTCAACGCAGCTGGGACGTTTAGGCTGTTTCTGTCCTGATATCTCTCATGGAAAACAAAGAGGCTGCTGCCCTTAGCCCTGCCTGGTGTGTGTTGGCTGTTGGAAGGCAGGCGGTGGCGACAGGGACCTGGCTAGCTCTGCCCACGGCAGGGTCAGTGACTTCCCATGGGCAATGCAATGCAAGGCTGAAAATTGCAGCCTGCATCCCTACCATTTGCACTGCAGGCCTGAGGATCAATATGGTCCTGCTGCCCACCTGTCACTTCCTGTTCCTGTGAGGAGCAAGTGCTAGTTGTAAGCTGCAAGGTGAAGAACTTTAGAGTGGAATATATGTTGAAGGACACATTCCAACCCAGCTTTGCTCTCAAGAGCAGGGGATGAAGAATATCTATGATAGTGCTTCACAGTGCGCAGGGAGTGGACAGGAAGGTCAGCTTAATTTTCATTTTGCTGATGTTCTATACAATATTGGCTGGGGAGGAATTTAAGGTATTTTCTAGCAGCTGCATCTGCTTATTTCAGAACTTTTTTTGTGGAAAGAAGACTTAGTACCTTGCCAAAACCTCACATTTCTGTAGTCCCTGATAACCGGGAGGCAGGCAGACAGTTTGGGTGATTCATATGTACTGCTTTCCTCTCGTGATAGTCACTGTCTTGGTTAGGGCTTAGCATCGAGCACATCTCCTTTCTGATTCCTTCTTCTAGTATCCCAGTATTATATATAAGTATCCCAGCTTCCCTACTACCCTGCCCAACTACTGTCCTCTCAGAACTCAGCAATGCTCAGCACTTGCTTTCAAAACAGAGTCAAGACAACATTCCTCGATATTGGCCTTTCAGATTTTTTCTGCATGGAGCTGCCTTTGAAATGGCCTGCAGTGTCCAGACAGAGGGTGAGCCATGAGCAACACCTTTTCTACTAATCATAATAAGCTCACTGTTCACATGTTCTTTTCCTACAATTTCCTGTTGTGCACTGGGGACTGTAAGCCTTTCAGGACATGTGCATGTAGTGTTGTACACAATGGGATCCCAGTGACTCAGTAGGATTGGACTTCTATTACAATAGAAATAATAATGTTAATTTATTTTATTGATGCTTTTGAATAGGATTTGCTGAAAAATAAAGGAAATACGGGATATGGATCATGTTACCATAAAACCACATGCAGCAAAACATTCATCTGTCTCCAACATTTCATGTCTTCTGGGCATCCGAGGTAGTAGAGTTTGATTTACACAATCAAGCCATTCATTAAATATCTGTTTGAGTTTTAGGCAGATGCATCCTTTACCTGAGTGATGAAATCTGACTACAGGAAATGGAGCTATTCCTTTGTGAAAAGACCCCATTCTGCTCTATAAAGTGAGCCTTGCAGCAATATACTTCTAGAAAACTGCCAAGCTTTGTATACCAAATATCGTTGTAAGGGCTCAGCAATAAAACAGTTGAGGACTTGGGGTTGATCCAACTACACAATAGCACATCTTTACACAATATTTCCTCTTTCAACATGCATCTCCAACACTGTAATTCACTGACAACCATCAGTTCATTTTAGTTCCAAAATTCTAGCCCAGAACACAAAGCAGTTAAGTCTGAATTCTTGTGTGGGCATATTAGTTATTTAAATCACTAGTCCAAATCATGTTCAAGAGAGTGCTTGCTGGGAATCCTTCAGGAGCAGACTGATCTATTGCTTATTATTGCCTACTAGACTATACTGTTAGTCAGAAGCATGCTCAGTATTTCCTACCAACAATATGCTATATAGATTGCTGTTGTCAGAGATCTGAGTGATGGTGCATGAAGGGAAAAGCAGCAAATACGTGTTAGAGAATATATCTGTGAAATGATACAGGGTATTGATGTAGTGCCTACTAGGATTGGCTTAGAAACTCCTTAGCAGACACATTTTTAGAAAAATAAATTATCCCCAGGTTGGTGGGAGAGGTTGTAGAACCTACTGCTGTGTTGAATGAAGCTTCTTATCTTTCAAACCACCTTGCAGATAAATATCATGCTGGTTCTGTGCTACACGAGTTTCCACTGGTGAGTGCCTAGTGAGAGAAACAATAGGTCAGTTTTGTCTTGCATATGGGGGGGCAACTGTATTTTTGTGTATTTTAGCTTTTGTGTTGTTATGAAAGTAAAACCATGAAGTTATGTCCATTTTGCCTTTTTTGTGCCTGAAATGGGCACAATCCAAGCCAGCTACTTCAGTGGTAGAGTAGTCATTCAAATAAGAAACATCTTTTGCTCTTAAAAGGCAACTACAATATATTCACTCTGTTGAATAACCAGTCCTGCATTCCTCACTTGCCAGTATAATGGGACCTTCAAAAGTAGGGAAGTTTCACATGACCTTAGCACACACGCCTGACTTTGAGTGCCTGAAAGGAATGACCTCCATCCCATTCATCATAATGGCTTGTTAACACTCAAACCCACTGTGTTGAGGGTTTCCTGCCAATATTAATCCATACAGGACCTGAATGGTAGGGGCATGGCTAGGCAGAGAGGTCACACTTAGCTACAGTGGCTAAATTTCCACCGCTGCAAAGAACAGGCTTTTCTTGAGGGAAGCTTTTGTTGCTGCCCCTCCACAGAACTGGCGCAGCCGCAGTCACAGACATTGGCCAATTATGTAGCAGAAGAGACAGGGCAGTATTTTACTTAAGGTAGTAAGGGACAATCAACACAAATGCAAATTAGCGCATATACCACTCATATTACTTGATATTTACTTAAAGCCTCCAAATTTTATTCATGAACTTTACAATTCCAAATGTAATGAAGCAGTTAGAGTACTTTATTACAAAGCTTATAAAATAATTAAATATTACACTTATATTTTTTGCTTTTTTTCTTTTTTCACCATAATTCATACTTTGTGACACTACCATTTTCTTTCCTCAGTTGTCACTTATGAAAGTGAGCAAAGAGATATAAAGGAAAAGCTATGCATTAATAAATTAATTATTTTACATAAAATAATAAAAAAGGACACAATTGTAAAAACAAAACAAACCCTTATAGTTTTCCTAGAAAAAGGTTATAATTACACAATGTCCAATATCAAGACAGAGCAGTGTAGGTTGAGATATGTTTCAAATAATAGTTTCTTAAGTATCATACTATACATGTTTTTAATTTAAATTGTTGTAGAAGGAACTGCTAATTTTAAGTGACCACTGTCTGGCATTAGTGCTGAGCTGGCTAATCTTATGCTGAAACGATACTTTAAAAAAACAGCAAAACTGAACTACATTCATCAAACAGAGTTGTGGGATTGGGTGGAATTAGATAAATATGACCCTCATAGGAATTCCCCAGAAAATTACAGTAGAACACAGCTCTGTCTTAGAATGGGTTTGGAAAATATGTTGGCTATTTTTTCAGTGTAGAAACATTTTAAATTGTACCATTTGATCTATAGCGCCACTGAACATCGCGATACTGAATTGTTACAAATATCATTATGTTTAAATTTCTGTTGCTTGCTGGTGGAGACTGAACTACATAAAAGTATTAAGAGAATGTATAAAAATAGAATTGACTTATTTGGTTAGAGTAAATAATTCACATATCTTTATCTTTTTTTTTCTTCATATAAACTGTGTGAATAAATAACTATTTAGAGAAGTTTAGCATGAATTAATGAACTGTAAGATTCATGTTATTTCCTTTGGATAACAGACGAACCAAAATTTGCAGAGAAATTTGAGATTAAAAGGAAGACATTCTTCAGTATCTTGGCATTCAAACAACCTAGCTTCTGGAAAAATCTACTTGAAAATCTCAAGTCTAAATTTTAAAATTACATGTCTAATGAGCTTAGAAAGTTGAAAACATAGCCATTGACCTCAGCAAGTCTGAGTTCCTTGAGTTAGCTGAAATATGAAAATCTATTTTACTTGTAACACAGCAATATTGAAAGTCCAAATATTCTAATGCTGAATATTTCTAGGAATACATTTCAAGTTACTAATTAACCATCTCTGAGTTTCTACACAAAGCAGAAAATTATTTATTCAAAACAATAAAAACATTAGCATGATGCAAACTTGCTTTTCCAGCAGCAAGTCTAATAGAGAAGCACCATATACCTTTGTAGTGCACCATTTACTTCCTATGGTCACACGTGTGACGCTGGTTCTCCAAACAACAGCCATTTGAGTGTCTCTGTGGAACTGGCAGTAAACAGCTTCCTTGCCCTGGGACCACGGTATCATAAAAAATGCGAAAGGAAGCACTTTTGATAGTGTGACCTCTTGTGTTGTCACGCTGTAACCTTCCTCCTGGAGCTCCCACTCCCTTTTGCTTTGCATTCCAGTAAATTAGCCAGAAAAGGCTCCCTTGTCTTTCTTCCTCATAACATATGACAGTGCAAAATGACACTTTTAGAGAAAGAAGAACTGCCCCTTGAGTCTCAGTGTTCAAGTGATCCATAGTACCCTGTACTTTAGTGAGGTCAGCAAATAAAAAAAGAAAGAAACATTCCTTTTGCAACATATATCCAACAATTACTGTACCTCAAACATTCCCTTAGAAAACAGTGTCTCTTCCATCAGTGGTTTATGTGGCACCATGTCTTGCTTCAAAGCAACGTTAATTCCAACATAAATTGAAGAACAGAATCCTGTTCTGAAGGGTTTAGACAACATGCTATCAGTTCTTCTTCGTGCATGATTTACAGCACTGCTTGCCATAGAATTTGTGGTTGCAGACACCATGCTGGGGTACCAGATGACACCAAGTGAAGAAATCCACACAAGAAGGATCATCTGAAGGAGACAAATCCAAGCAATACAGTAAGACTGTGTTTTAGCAAGTCTACAAGTCAAGCGATAGTTCTGGACATTTGTATGCATTTAGTAGTATTAAAAACATGATGGGTGACTCAGTTCTAGGAAGAGGAACCATGAGATACCTTTAATCTCAAATATACTAGTTTATTCTTTTTTTAATTTCTTAAGAAATCAAATTATTAATTTAATATAGACCTAATATAATAATAGCAGGATCAGAGGCTAAAGGAACTAAAAAATGTAAAGCATACTTTGAAGTTCAGGGAAATGGTAGGAAGTTCCACTGTATAGGATAAAAAAAGTCATCAGTGTTTTCATCTCTGATTACAAATGTTCTTAATCCAGGTACTTGTAGAAGTGAGCCTGCTCCATGCTTGATGTTCATTGCTTGTTGCCAGCAATGGAGTCTACCTGTGCCAGCTTTGAGTGTATGTGCACGAGCACACAACGCATGGAAATGTGAATGCATGGACCCTACTCTGTGGCATGTGTGCACAGTGTTCTGCTTTGTGTTTGTATTCAACACTGTCTTGAGGGACTTATTTCTCTCTGTGACTATGTGAAGAGACTAAGAAATCTCTCTTGTTAGGCACTTCAGTTAGGGGTTATGAATCAGGCCTTCAGGACTTTGACTATGCCATGATGGTGAAATCTTAATTAACTGCAATGGGAAAACAAGCTGACGATGTTTAGTTCTAATAAGCCCAGCTTTTAATTACAAATACACCATATCCTTCAATGAAGATATTATTTCACTTAAATTTATGTACAGATCACTTTTATACACAGCCTTTAACGTCACTTTAAAAACATTTCATAGCTGCTCCTTTCTACAGTTTTGTAGTGGATGCTTTATGTTTCTTTAAAAGAGCAGAGTGATGATTCATATGGATGATTTATAAACAAATTCACCATATCTGAGAGAGCAGTCAGACATTTAAATGAGGTTTAGCAAAATTTATAGCTAAACTGAAATCTCCTGTGAGCATGGGAAAAGATTCCATTTGACTCTCAGAACTACTGTTTACATGGTCAATAAAAGGAATTTACAAGGAGACACTGGAGAAAAACCTAGGCAGTGTTGTCTGCATTCTCAGATCATCTGAGTCACAGAAGATAAATGCTCCTGCACAACTTCTTCATATTCTGTGGGCCAGGAGTAATTTCTGTTTCTCTATAGGAACTTCTTTTGATAGTCACCACTTTGGGTTTTTTTTAATTCCCTTTCATGCGATGGCAGAGGTGATTCTGTATACCTTTATCACCCTCAGATTTATTTGGATTAATAAGAAAATAATAATATTTTGGTAGTTTAAATATGCCATTTTATTCCTCAGTTTTAAAAAATATTAGCCTGTCTGTAAACCTTAATATTATGTAAAGAAAACACTGTCTTTGAACTAAGAGTTGTTCAGGAACTAGGAAGCTCAGTACTGAACATCACAGCATTACCTTTCTATTCTTAACTGAGTACCAGCAGGGATGCAGCCAGCCTTCCTGTTACTTCACCTGCTGTCCTCCAGGCAGAACTTGCTGCTGGAAGGACTCAAAGCAGACACGAGATGGAAAAACATGCACAGCACCAAGTGAGGAAAGCTGTCCTGATTAAGTCAGAAAGCTCTCCTGCCATGGAAGGGTAAATGTAAAAAAATTCAAATTACTGGTTTAAAAAAATTATAAGCACTGAGGAAGCAATGTTCATAAATCTTTATGCTCCTTTTGAAGGTCAGAGTCCAGTGCTAACACTGAGAAAAAGCTTTACTCTTGGGACCTAATCCAAAGACCATTGGAATGAACACAGAGAGTGCCACAAACTTCAATGGATGTGGCTCAGGCTGTCAGTTCCTTATTTCTATATACTCAAGTATTTATATGTTGTTTAAATTTTCATTCATTTTAAGCATTTGGATTTACAAGGAGTTACGGTGACCGTAACTGCATATAGCAGTGATGGAAATGACCCAGTTAGTCTAGGAAAGTGCGTAAACTCTCCCTGAAACATTAATTTCTTGACTGTGATCACTGAGCTGGAGCTGCATGGCTGATAATAGAGACTGATTTGCTTCAATGTGATTCCAGCACAGCTGTTTCCCTCTCTTTCTGCTGGTTTAGACAAAAAGTTAGAGAGCAAGTGAAGAGATAATTGATCTCTAGAGCCTGACGACCCAGTTATAATAAAGGGGAAAGGGCTCCTGCAGATGTGAGGAGAAACAGGCCAAGGCCAAAATTAATAACAGACATTACTCTGGACATGAAATATAGCAGAGGAAGGCAGATTTGAAAGAAAAGTGCTTGCTATATCATGACAGAAAAGTACGTAATACAGAAACTCTGAAGTACCGCAGAACTTTTTAGGAAGGTTAATTTGAAGTTTTAAGAACATTTACTTATGAAAAAGCCTAACTATTTAATTACTCCTTTTAGAAGAATTTAATCTGTAAATCCTTGTTATGATTCAGGTCCCCTGATTTATCAGGTTGATACTCTGCATGTCTTGATGCAGTGGAATGGTCTGTTAAGATACCACTGGGTTTTACAGGGTTTCGTTGCACATGGAATGCCAGGAATTGGTACAAATGAGGGGGTAGTTGGCTAATGTCAGTTTACAAGATGCAGAGCCAGAGCATGACCTTTGCTCCCAACTCTATTAGCACCTTTTCCCTTGCAATCCAGCCTAGGTTTTATAGAGGTTACTTTCAGCTCCCAGTTTTAAAATGGTCACAAGACAGTTAATATATTGTATTTTGAAAGTTAATGTTTATAGTGCCTTAGCATACCTAGATAACTACCATTACATGCAACAAAGCTGGACCTCCATGAGCTTTTCCCCACAGTTAAGGACTCACAATCTGCAAAGAGATGGTAAGCAAACATATTATGGGATGGGGCTAATGCACTGCTATTTTTTACTGATGGTTCTGCGAGAATTCCCCTTCCATTCAGTTCTGAGAGAACTTCCCTCCTCTAGAACTGCAAAGCACCCTGAAGAGATGGAGAGGGGTGCAGTAGACATACAAGTGGGGACAGCTTAAGTTCATGTTTCCTGACTGCACATCATACACTGATCAGAATCAGTAATAGAAGCACATTCTAGACAAAGCATTTTTGGTCTCCCAGGATATGGGTGCCATCTGAACTTGGGCAGACTTCGAAAGACTAAAAATAAATGACAAAATCTTATAGCTTAGTTCAAAAGTTGCTATTTTTAATCATAAAACAGTGTGAGCATCTATGTTATTCAACAGGTAGTATAAAGATGCAGGTAGTATAAAGATGGTTTTTAACATATCCCTGTTAAAATTTCCTGTGTCAGTTACACTGCCGAGTCTGCTGTAAGAGAATTCCCTTGGAGAAGACAGATGCTGTAGTGTCAGAGAGCAACTGTAAAGCTGGGAAGTCTGGGAAAAAACAATTTATGAAGGGACATGCCAAATACTAATCTGCAGTGGTTGTAACTGGAAAAGGTGATTTTTACTGTATATAGCATTCTGAGCAAGCAACTCTGCTGCAGCAGGTAGGGCTGAGTGTTACCTCTTTTCACAGGGACTGGACAGAAGTTAGTATTGCAAGCTCTCAGGACTGCTGGTTTCTGATGGGGCAAGCACCCAGAAGCTGGTCTTCCTTGGCGCAGGCACTGTACGCTCCGGGTTTGCACTCCCCCTCCACACGTCACTGTACACTGTAGAGAGGAAAAAAGAAAAAGCCCTCTTTCATTATAGAGACTCTTGGGGAGCCCTGAAAGCCAAAGGAGTAAAAATCAAGGGTGTTGGACGTAACTTTCAAAGAGACAGAGGTCAAGGTCAGTTGTGTTGCTGTTCAGCAAGCCCCATCAGGACCCAACTTTTCCAAGATGCATGCATCTGTTCTCCCTTCCAAAAGTTTGGTTGTTTAAGGACTCAGCTGAAAATCTGGTTCCTTACTTAGGCATCAAGACAGAGACTGAAGATTTTAGAAAACCTGTTCCTGATTGTCTGCACTGATTTTTTTTTTAAACTCTGAGCTTCTGGGTCCAATCCTGCTCTCTCAACAGAGATAAAACTCCCATTGAAACCATAACTGTGGCATTATCTGGGGAAAAACTATGCATTTGTAAGAAGATATATGAAGTATTTGAAATTGAATAAGCCTTTTACTTGTATGTGTTTCATGAAAAGTTGTCTTTAAGATAAATGTGATAATTTTCATTTGATTACAATTGTCAGGCATGCAATGTTTCATGTAAATGTTATTAAATGAGTGTGTCTCATTGATACGTGGCTCATAAAGTAGATAAGTTCCAGAAATACAGAAGCTTGTTTGCAAGAATGTAGAAACAAATACAGACTGATCCCATAATTAATCATAGTATTTAGGGAATTCCAGGACAATCTGTGCAGATGCTCAAATACATTGTGCATATAGATGTGTAACAGTTCAGCCACAGTGCATTTTGAAGAAGACTAAGAGGAAAGTGTTTGAAAATAAGTGTGGAACTTAGTGTCTCTCAAACACAAATAACATTTCTAGGTAATATTTAGTTTCAGAACAAAGAAATGAGCTGCAGCAAAGTACACATGGTGGATGTGGACCAGCTGCATTATGTTTCAGTGGCTGAGTGGTGTGACCACCTTGGCTACGTGCAGGAGACACCTGTGGACTGTTAGTACTGGAGGCAGCTTCTCCATACATTGGGACATCAGTCAACAGCCCAATGTAAGACTGGACCTAGCTTTAATCTAGGTAGCTTGGACTCAGGTTGCCATAGTCACAGTGGTCTGGTCTTCAGCACTAAGTGTTTGTGCCACTGCAGTTCTGTGGCATTGGATACCATGGCTGTTCTAGACCCAGCACTGCAGCCTCACCTAATGACTGTGGACACACCACTGTCCAAGAGTCGGCAGTCACATTGCAGTTGTTTTGTTTTTCATGCTGTGCACTGAAAAGCACTAGGGGATGCTACTTGAGCTACTGTGTAGAGAAACTCATTCCTATTGTACACTTCCTAAAAGCCAGGACATGAACTAGTCCTGGAGAAAGTGTTAACACAGAGAGGGAGAGAGAGGTGAGAAGGTTTCCCATTCCTACCTGCTGCCAGGGTGAGGAATACCAGCCAGACACCATGTTATACAATGTTTGTGATGGACAGGCTCCCTTGTTACAAGCTTCTTCCAGGTTGATGTTTGGCTTCTTAATGTTTCTGCATCTTCTCTGAGTGAAGGTGATCAATTTCCCATGGATGCTTTTCTCACCACATTTTAGTTCTCGTTTTTGTACACCTGGCCCACAAGAGGCTGAGCACTGCAAAGGCAAAGTACACCCTTTAAATCTATGGAAACACCTTCAGACAAAGGAGAATGTGCTCTGTGCAAGGGACCCCAAATTATGCAGAGCTACACAAGCATTATATAAATAAATCCACAAGGACCATGTTCTGTAATGTGTAAACTGAAATATGAATCCAAGTCAGTGAAAATCTTGAAAAACAAAGACATCAGGATACTTCTAACTACATCTGGTTGTAAAGAATTGTGTTTTTATAGCAGCTTGCCTAGAGCACCTGATATTCAAACAACAGTTCAGCTTTCTTTCTCCCCCTGTGGTGTGTGTGTCCCTGAGTCAACATTTCTAAGAGCAGCAAAGGAAGGCAGTGAGCTGTGTAACTCCACTACTTTACCTCACTCCAGGAAGAAATCACCCACTGGAGTCGGTCATTTTTGGGGCAGCGTCCTAGGACACAGGTCTGCTGTGATTCAGGTTTATGGTCTCCACTGCACATACTTTCAGGCAAGATTTTAACCTTGGGAGAACTGGTACTCTTGCAGTAGACATCCCGTTTCTTAACACCTCTCCCACAAGTCTTGGAGCACTGTGATGGGAAGAAATACTCGTTTGAGGTAGAGGAAATTAAAATTGGCATTATTCGTATTTTACAGCAGAGCATAGAAACCATGGCTGATGTGCTGTGCAGCTGCCATTAAAAGTAAACTTGAAATTCTATTGGTAAATAAGTAACAGTAACATCTGTATGTCACTTCTGAAGCATTGTTCTAAACACTTTCTTAACATAAACTCTGAACTCTTACAGCCCCCATGTAGGACAGATAAGTAATATCTCTCTTCCGTAGATGAGGTAAGCTGGACTTGTGAGCAAAGTGCTTTTTTCCCTGGATAGTAAAGCTGAAAGCTAGTCCTAACCTCCCATTGCAAAATCCCCCCCGGCAAGATGTTCTCAGCTATTTGTTATTTTGTCCTCACCTTGGCCTAAAGGGATGAGATACAGGCAGAGAAAGCTACCCAGGGAATCTGTACATAACTCCTTCACCAAATGAATCTCAGTACAAGACAGACTCTGATACAGACAATGGTTAAGAAGTTTGACCAAAGATATATTTACTTGCCAAGATTACCGAAGCTTGGGACAAGTCACCAGTGAATAAACATGCATTGCTGAACCCTGGTTCAGTTGAAAAGACAGTCTATAGTTTTCATTGCCTTAGCATACAAAAAAAAAAGAAGGCATGAATGAGTCATCTGTGAAGAAATAAACGGCCCTGAAATAATGCTGCCAGCTTTCTACCTTGTTGCATCCACTTTTAATTGTTCTTTTTGCTGACAATTTAGAGGCACATTCCAAGGCAGAATTGTGCACCATCTTTATCCATATTTAAAGATATTTGTAAAAGATATGATGAAATCAGAGTTGTACTGAGGATTCAACAGAAATACCTGCATGCTGAAAGTATGTGGTATTAATTTTGCCCCCAAAAAACCAAAAAAATTATTTCATTTAAAATTACTCTGATTTGGGTAGAGGCTGGATATTTTGCATATTTTTCCCCTTAAGTCCTCTGAGGCTGTGATATAACAGCTTTCAGCTGCATCTTAAAATCTTCACTATCTTGTTCAATAAGCCTGACTGTACACTCCCAGAAAGGAGGAAAAATTATTTTTTCAAAATATGTTTTGAAAATTATTTTAGAGGAGAGAAAGTTTGCAAGTGTGAATGTGTTTGAAGACTTCTTCCTTTATTAAGTATCTAATCATTGTACCTGTTTTTTATAATTTCCTGTCACACTAAAGTTTCCTTCACATTCACTGAAAGAAGAAGTTTATTTTATAGAGTATTAAAACTCTGTGACAATGGACTATTGAGTAGTTACTCATCTGTCATAGTATATTAGAGGGCACTCCCCTGGAGAGGCAGTCTGTGCTTCTCAGCTGGGAATGCTTAGGTCAAGATGTTCCTGCACACCTAAAGAGTAACAGTACCAAGATGTGTACACAGAAATAGTAGAATTTTCAGTAAATTTAAATCCACCTTGAATCTTAGTAAATGAAGATGGAAAAATAAAAACAATGTAGCTCCTTTTGATATGTGTACTATCAGCTCTCTCTTACATGCCAGATGTTCCAGATTTATCCTTACATTAACAGCTCATACCAGCACCAATAGCAGTGAAAGAAAGAGCAGAGATGAGCATTGTGTAAGCGTGTGTGTGTTTTTTCACTCAGGCTTGTTTAATGTCAGGCAGTTTGCAGGTTTGTGGAGCAGGATTGTGTACACACAGAAATCTGCCCAGGGGCCTTATGCCCTTCATGGCCATTAACTGCAGCAGTGCACTACTTGCAGTAGGACTAACAAAGGCAAAAGTACAGAAGTGATTAGTGAACATGTACATTGCAAATTTACCAACCCACAATTCACATATATGTGAGCATTAATATGCATCTCTAACCCCAAATACTTCTTCATTCCCTGACTGCCTGTTATCTCTGAGAAAAGTTAATATTGCTGTGGGAAGTAACCTCAGAGGGACATTAATGGATTTGAGAATTCACAGTCTTAAGTTATGAAATCTGAAAAAAATTATCCATCTATTTGCATGTACCACAAAGGACACCACATGTCTACTTTTCGCAAGCTCTCCTGTTGGAGCTTGTAGGAAGGCTAGTTAAAATATATACGTAGTTTACATATTATCTTCATGAATAGACCACTTGCAAAATACTGATCTTCACAAAGTTTGCACTACTCATCTTCTTGGGCAGAGTGTTTGGCAATATTTCATTATGCCAACAGACAAAATAAAAGTTTTTCTCCACATTACCTGGGACCATAGACCAGGGCTCCATTCCGGTGGGCAGTCCTGACTGTTGCACATCTGCACCTGAGAAGGGGTGCTGACAGGACACAAGGAATGGGCCACCACCTCCTCCCTTTGGAAAGCCCTTTTCTGGACGCACTGAATAAGACGACTTTGTTGCCCTCCTCCACAAGATTTGCTGCATGTGCTCCATTCACCTGTTGACCAGCTTAAAGAAGAAAATGTATGTTAGAAACACAGGAGTCCAATTAGCTTTATAAAATCAATACATTTGAACCACCTATCCAATGTGAATTGTTCCTGGATTCTGCTTAGCCTGCTCTCCCAAGGTACTGTTATCTGTTCAAGCAATCAAAAAGCCATAGTTACATAATCTGTCTTCAAAGCAGGGAATGTTTTGCTAGGGATTAAATATAAGTCACACAACCAGAAAAACAAGTATTACTTAATTACAGTTCTCATCTACCAGATCCAGCTTGCCTATGAATCTAACCTGGAATCTGGAATTCCATGGAGTCTGAGAAAGACACTGACATTGAAGCTGGTGGAGTATGTAGAAGATCTAAGGGCTGGGCTAAAAATCGCCATTCCTTTCTAACCATATCTATGCTTTTAATTGAAAAAATCTCTCTCTAAATGAGGAAAGGAAAAATCTTTTCTAAAGAAATGGTAGGAGGATGAATTCAGTCACTTAAGCTGGTGAAGAGATCTCCAAATAGACTAACAGAACTGAGGCCAAAGGAAGAAGCCAGCTAGACAGAGTTCTGTAAATGGAGATTTGCTTATTGGAAAGTTCTGCCTTTGGTTTTTACTTTTTTTTACTTTTTACATATCTCAGAAGACAGGGGAGGAGGAAGCTTCATCTAAGCTGATACAAGGTCAAAATTGGCACAGCGGGGAAAGAATGGGGCCTCTTCAGCTGAGCTTGGACCTCCCAGTGCATTTGTGCTTACACAGACTCAAACAGGGTTACAGATGTTGACGTGGTGCTGTCCAGTGGTATTTATACCAAACCTTACTGGCCTTTATTCACAAAAAAGAACTCACTTGCTAAAATCAGCAGTCCTGTTACTAGTGTTTTGAGGATTTAAATGTCCTCAGGCTAATACATTTGGTAGAGAGATGATGCAGAATCTAAATAAAACAGAGGAAATCTCACCAGCAAAAGCTGTTGGACAAATCTGTCCTCCTGTTGCAGGCACACTTAAGTTATGTGTCATGGCATTGAAGTTATACAAAGTCTGAGGAATTATTGCCAATTGCTTAGGATAAGTTCAGTTTTGAAATGTCAATAGCTGCTCAGTATTTCTCTTATGGAAGCACTACGTGGGTCCCCAGCCTTTGTGGAACACTTTGCAAACATACAACCAATGTCATTGTCCTCAAAGGCTTAAAATGTAAGACCATAAATGTAACTAGATAGGAAAAGTGAAGTGAGGGAACAAAAGATATTATTAATGACTAAATGACTACTCCAATTGAGAACTCTTTATTCAAAGACCCAGCACTGAAATTATGCTAAAGATTGTAAAACAGCACTTTTACAGATTTTTTAATAATTCATGCCATAGAAAAGGTACTCGTCTCAAATCTGACTGCTTGGCCTGTCCTACTTCGTGGTTTCTCACAGCATCAGTCCTGTGACCACTGGAATAGCTGCCTGAAAACAAAGCTAATTTTAATTTGTAAAAAATGTCTGAAAAGCATATTTTGGAAAAATCTCTTGGGGAATATAAGAAATCCCAGCTCTCCATCTAGTTATTTCAGTAACTGCCAAACATAGTGGGAAATAAAAAAGACACTGACAAAGAAAGATTAATGTGAAAAGTCAGTAGTTATGTAATTCCAGAATACGTCAGAAGTTTCCTTTTCATCTGATTTACAAATATTTGGCCTATTGCAATGTGAATTTCTGAAAAAAAAGTTATAGTTTTAATCAATTTTACAACTTTTAATCAGTTTGCCTTTATGTTTCTGACAACGGTGGTTGGTAGAGCAACCAGAGTGTTCAGTTTAGGAGTTTATTCACTGTAGCTGCCCAGAATGTTTTCATCTTTGTGGAGGACAGGGCAATAAACCTACTTAAATGTCCTCTAGTAAACTGCCATTTTCCAAGATTATCTGGGCAGTGATCCAAGAGTATCTTTCATTAGCTCAAATAACTAAATAATTATGACCAGATTTGGCAGCTCTGAAATCCATCAACAGCAGAGTGAAGCACTGATGCCTTTCTGTGTTTTCACTGTTGGGACAGTAGTTTGTTCCTACTCAGACTAATAAGTCTTTGTTCTTATGCAGAAATTATTCTTCACTGACCTTTATAAGTCTGGAGCCTCTTTTATGTCACAAAACTGACACACTTGTATCTCATCTATTATTCACCTCCTTCCATTGCCTGTTATGCCTACTCTGTTTGGTTTTGTTTTATTTGCTGGCTGTTAAATTTTCTTTGTTCCCTCCATGGTATTTATTAATACTACATTTTTCCGTGTTGGCAATCTCAGTTTTATGGGAGACACGACATACTGTGACTTTCTGGGCAGGCTGCTGAGCAGAGATATTCTGGCTTGGTTTCACTCAGCCAAATGGCAATCTTCCTAGTTTAAGGCATGGTCCTACATGTAGAGCCTCCATACATTAATACATTCTAAGGATTTTTTAAAAATTCATTAGTGAGTTGAATTGTTTTTTCCTATATGTAGCTTGGGGCTTTTTTGGTTTTCCTTTCTGTACTCTTTTTAGGGTTCAAGTAATTAATTACTTGATTAATAAATCTAAGAATATGAGAGCCATTTCAGCATGGAAACATCACACTGCATGTCAAAATGTATTTTCAGTGATGTGTGTATCAGTGGATGTTCCGAATTCATCAGGACCTCTGGTTTAATAGAAACGGACCTTTTGTGTGTGGTCAGTAGAAATGAATATGATTTTGGTGAAACTTTCTAGCATAACAATGCCACATCAAATGAAAGTGAGCTTAAATATCTTTAAAAGAATCCTGGGAACATCATAGACAATACATTTCTGTGTACTTGCTACTGAGTTCATTGGATAGTTCTGGCAGAAGATAAGTCACATATTAAAAGACTGTGTTTGGCTACAAAGATTACTTAAAATTGGTATTGAGAAAATCATGTGGCTAAACACAACCTAAAGAAACTGCTGAAGCAGGAACATGGAGCTCTCATGTCACATGTTACCATTATTTAAACCTTATCACTATTGGTTTGTGGTCATAGTGTATAATTTGCCATTTGGAGTTTGTGTACTCTGCTGTAATCTTTACATTTTGCAGGAAATTCCAAATTATTACTGGACTATTTTTTAGTATGTTCATCATATTGCAAACTATGGATTTTTAAGTTAAAAAAGCCACTGCAGAACATATGCATTTTTATGCTTTGCCCCATCATCCTCTTCAGGATTGGGAGAGGTCAGGAATGCTTCCTATTAAGCTTCATTAAATGTGTTATTTTATGAAGCATGGGAGTGGGCTTTGCCAATTGCTTTTACTGCCCATTGCTTTTATCACCGCAGAGTTAAACCAGCAGATGACACCAGATCTAGAGCTTTCCTCCATTTCCTGTGCCTTCTGCTGCCTGTGCACTTCAGTGCACCTTCAGCTGTCTTTATTTCCCACTGAAACCCTAATTTTTTCAACATACCACTTTACAAAATCTCCTGGAAGTCAAAATGTTTTCTCTAACATAGCACAGCTTTTCTGATTTTAGTATAAAATTAAAATAATGCTAAGGTTGCAAAGTCAGGAATCCAAAAGTGAAAACAAAACAGAAAAAGAAAGATGGCCAGTGTGTCTTTAAATCTATCGATTTCTATCCTAAGCCACATAATAATTGTGTTTAATTACATAAGCACACAACTTTTTTTTTAACTTTTTTTTTTTTTTAAAGAACCCGTACCACAGCTACTATAAATCAGTGTAACTCCCTTGTTTTTAAAGGAGCTCTCTTGATTTAGACCAGCTGGATTCTAAATGCTTACCTATATGTCAGTGTCTTCCTTTGCATCTCACCTTTCTTATGTCTTTTAGAAAATAAGATTGTTCATATAGTCAATGTCTTCATATTTATTTTTGTGGGCACCAGGGGTTTTGCTGATGATTTATTTGGTTTAGATAGTCCTCTTCTTGGTATCGTAATACTCTGTGGGACATTTTGTCCAAAAATCACTAATTACACTTCACAAGATTCTTTTAACCTAATCTAATATGTGGACTCTGAGTCATGAGGCCAAGCTTCCACATGGGGAGTAGCACTTTACTCAGGAAATGGTCTTATTGATTCAAGGTGAGTAGAGGTGGCAGAACAGGCCTCTGAATAACTTAGATTTACTCAATGTCACATAGCTAACCCCAGCATGGTGACAGAGCTGCAAGCAAACCTCAGGAGGTCCTGTGTAGCAACACTAGAAATACCGCCTCTGTTATTATCCTTGGGCAGAAGCCTACGCAACTCACATTTCTCAACAATTACTGTTCAACCTTACAGAATAAATGAGTTCACTTACAATTCTTTGTGCCTGTTGGAGGGGACTCCTGTAGCAAACTCAGTCATAAGGCACAGCAAAAAGGTACAAAAATAAAGAGAACTTACTATGCTGGGCAGGGATTAGTATTGCATAGTTTTGTCTCAGCTAAGGGCTTCATCCTTGGGCCACAAAAGGAGGAATTGACTCGTACATGATGATCTTCTAAACAAATTGCTTTTGCTGTAATATGTCCTATGGAAGTATTGGAAAGAAAAGACAATAAAATAAACATTTACTAAAAATATAAAAGTAGTAGGGAAAAATCTTATCTAAACAAGTCCAAGCTCATCGTTGGTAGAATTCCACTGACTTGAATGAAAGAAAATAGGATTTAATGTGGCAACATGTTTTTAACATTAATTTCCTTCTGTGTGACACAGGTACTATTGAAGTTAGATGAAACATTTTAGTTATAAAGTGCTTACTTGCAGAATTTTCCCCCAGCAGAAATTAGTAATTCTTCAAATTCTAACTCCCTGCAGAAACTAGCAGCACTTTCTTTGTACTCTCCTCATGCACTTGCACACTGCAACAACAGATTTTGCAAAGTTTTTGCAGTTTATCTTTGCAGACTTCAGAATTCTGCAGGTTCCTTTACCTAAACGCTATCAAATGTCAACATCAAGACAGATTACAGAGAAGACTACAAATGCTTTAAGAGGTGAAGTGATTTTATACATGTATCTTTTAACTGAGATGTATCATTCACCTCACACGTGGGTTCATTGGGCACAGCAAGTCAAATTTGGAAACACGGTTGTTTCTGTCACCTTTATATCCATGCTCAACCTTCATTTGTTTCAAAGGAAAGTACGAAAAATACAATTGTTACATTTTGTGTCTGCAGTGCTCCTGGTGAGTTTTTTGTTGTTGTTTGTTTTTTTACTATAAAGGAAGTATGAAGGCACTTCATCTATGTTATAAGTTGTTACAAAAAATAAGGACCAGGTGTTCAGTGCAACTCCCTCCATGTACCGATATAGATGTTTACAAAATTAAAGGAGCTGAAATGTTAGACATGCATTAACCAAATGAAAAAGAGGATTGGCAATTAGAAAGTTACGTACCACCACCACAAGTAGCTGAGCACTCTGACTGCACTGTTACCCAGGAGTAGCTATGTTTTTTGACAGACGTCTTGTTTTCATTGTTGGTTTTAGAAAATGTATATTCCCAAGCAATCCCAGGATTTTTGCCTTGTAACAGGATCTGTAGAGGAATATTTGGGGTTTGTTTAAAAAAAACCAACAAAACAGGATACAAAAAAAAGAAGAAAAATATTCTGTCATTCTGAAGGAAGATGAACTAAACATGATACATACATAATACCTTTATACAAACGATGTTTGTGAAAGAATTTTCAGGAGACTTAATTTTTCAAGAAACTGAAAATCTTCAAAGTAATTGCTAAACGGCCAAGCATCTGCTTGGACTAACACCTGCAGGGCATGTAACAGAAGAGCACAGAAATGCATGGTTCAGCATAGCGCTCCTTTAAATGAGAAGGCATCTGTCCGGATTGGTGAAGCTGAAATGCCTTTGCTATATGTGAAATATCATCCAAAGGCTTTTGGAAATGCCCCTGCCCCAGCTCTCAGCACTCTGCTTCTGCGGTGGCCCCCTAAGAAGTGGACCTCTGAGTTCTCTGAAGGTTTCTGGCAAGTGCTGGGTTTGAGGGTGGGAGAAATCTTTCTAAAGAAAACTGTCTAATCAAAGGCAGATTTCTAAAATTCACTGTCTGAATTAATGCAGGATGCATGAACATCTGACACAAACCTAAATTTGCAGAGAAAATTCTATTTAACAACATTTATTCTAGAAACTGTTCTGGGCAGCACAGTGCATTTATAGTCATGCTTTATAGAAAAAAGTGCAACAGTTTACAGTTACAGATCCCTACTAGGTTTCAGTTCTTTACCAGTAGTGATCAGGTCATACTGATATAAAGAGCAGGTGCACTTAACCTCAGTTCCTAAACATACTTTTTGATAGCACTAGCATTTCAAGTACAATTTCAGGCATCTGTGCTAATGATTATCATTCAAAATATGCAGATGGTGTCTAACGTGAGTGTTAAAGCAATCCTTGTAGGCAGAACTGATCTCTGTATAGACTGGTTTCATAAAACAGCAACAAACTTGCATTTATGTTGACCAAGAAATATAACAACATTTTGAAATGCAGCCATAGTTTTAAAGTATTCTGAAAATGTACCTATTGAAAACCAGAAAATACCTATGGCAGTTAAAATTCAGGTGAATTTACATGACCTGCACTTCAATAATGTTGAACGCATAAAGGATCTGGACTGTGTACTGTCTCCTTTCCTAGAAGAAAGAAAAATGGATGCTATATTTTCCGTTCCTGTTAGCTAAATATTTTATTTCAATTGGTAAACCTTAGTGATGATCCAGAGACTATAGTAATCAGGATGGTAAAAGGCAATATACTTCCAAAAGAGTGGGAGAGCATGTGTCTTCTTATTAGAGGATGCAGATTAGAAGATCCTCTAAGCACAGGTGAAATCCAGTATTTCACATGAAAGTTTTCCTTTCACCCATCCAAGTGTAATTCATGAGCACCTCAGACTACCTGTGAGATTACGACAGCAATAGATGTGAGGGTGATTACTGGCCACTCTGTTTTTTCTTGATAGAAATAATATTAGTCTGCTTTAGGGGTGAGTTATATATCACAACTATTTTACTAGAACAGGATTAAAATCAAACACAGAAATTAAGAAACATGAGATTTGAGACTGCTGTTCCACTGACTTCACGCTGCCCTGTACGGATGCACTCTGCATCTCTGTCTTTCCAGCAAGGCTCTACCACTGTCAGTGCTCACCGCACATGGGGCTTGCTAATGAGCATATGACAAAGTTTCCATTTTTTTTTTTTATGCTCATTATCAGTGTGTGGTTCTGTGCCCTATTTGCTGTGCTCTATTCAAAGCATTACTAGGGTAACTTTTTTCAGGATCTTTCTTTTTTTCCCTTGGCTATTCATGACTATCTGATGTAAATGTTTTATAAGATGTAAAGATTTATCAGCCCGCTCAGATGAAGGAAAATGTCTCTTCTATATCAATTTTTGGTTTAGAAAGCTGTCTGACTGCTTATAGTAAAAGGTCCAATGCTGTTAAAACAGCTGTTTCACAGTCACTTTGAATCTTGAACCTGAAGGCCATTGGCATAAGAGTTTCTAGAAAAAACAGGTTGCAATAATATATGTTCACTCTACTGTCCTTAAGGACAAATTGAGACAACTATCTAATCTGTAAAGTTTGCTTCAGAAAAAAATAGGTTGCATTAAACCTAATAACTGAGGCCTGGAAACCAATTTCCTGGTTCTTACTACAGACCATATCTCAAAACGCTTTAATTTGCTTTTACTTATTGGAAGGTCTTACACACCAAGGGTATTAGCACAGAACTTGGCATCTTAGGCATCCAGAAGCAATTCCAAAGAGTAGCTTTATTTTCTTCTTATGTTAGAAAAGATTTCATCTTTCATGGTCTTAGGAGGATGCATTTCCTCCTATTTCAGTAGGTGCTCTGTGTTCTTTCAAGTGCAGAGTCAGAAATTCTATCTGGCCTTTTAGAAAGCTGTGTCAAAAGAGGACTCAAGACCTCATGTAGGGGTTAGCCCTCATCTCCTTTGATTCTGACAACTATCATAAAACTGTGCTATGTCAGTGGCAAAAAAAAAAAAAAAAGCTTAAAACTTCCTAGTAAAAGTATCTTGGAAGTATTAGATTGAACACTTCGCTTCTGAAAGTGCTCTTAACTTTGTGATAATAGAGGCAAGACACAGAACAAATGCATCCTGAGCAACAGAATTCAGAACATAGAAGGGGGAGGATGAGAAGATAGAAGTGGCAACCAGTTTAACCCCTGTTAAAACAGTATTCTGGTGCTTCAACAGTGTAGGAGCAAGTGATCATGGATGAGTTACAACAAGACGCATTCTCACTGCAGAGAACAACCTAACGTGAGGAACTCACAGCCTCCAGGTACGTGAGTGCCTGTGGGGTAAATCCTGCACCCCAGGCAAGCTGGGCCATACACATTTTAAGACCTTGAGCTGCACCCCCTTCTTGCACTTTGGAAAGTAGACACATTTACAGCAGGCAGATGAAGTGAACTTCCTCTCCGTTTCCTGGTTGGCAGCCAAAGCTAGAGGCCCCTTCCATCCAGCAGACTGCCAGAGGGAGTGTTTACAAAGCTAGACGTGCATCAACCTCAGGTTTCTTACCTCCTGTATCATCTGAGCTATGTAGAAAAAGGGCAAAATCAAATTTTGGAAAAAATACTGGAGAAAAAATATTGCAGGGCACAAAACAATGTACTTTAAGGTACCTGGCACTTAGCTGAAAAACAGTATACAGCGAATAATGTTCAACCAAGTTTTCATCAGGAATGCAATATTATTGCAAAGTTGCAATTTTGCCAAAGTAATGAGCATATAAAAAGTTTTCTATCGTATTTTCAAACATTCATTATAAAGCCCTTCCTTAACAACCCAATAACTGAGGTCTGCATATAGAGCCAAGTTATCAGATTTACAAATTTGGAAAGACCTCCAGTACTAGTCTACTTAACTGGATGCATTCCAGCATCTTTTCAGCCAACTGGCATTTGCTCCCAAATTTACAGCTGGCAAACAACCTCCTTAAACATTTCCAGTTCCTCAATAGAACTGTTTAATGTCTACCTTTAACACACCAACCACCTGACTTCAGACACAACACTCAGCAGCTCTGACCGCAGGGCGCAGAGTTATAAAATTTACAGCTTCTTGAGTTTGAAAACCACAGACGCTGTGGCTGGAATCTGCCAGATCTATTCTGAGGAAAAAGAACTGTGGCTTTCGCTTAGGGCACAAACTGTTAAAACAATGGGTAAATTGAATTCTCCTGAGTAAAGAACCTTTTCCTTTTGCTGCTAATCTTGATTTCAAAGCTAAACCAATATATTTTATAAACTAGCTGTGCATCTGCTCCTTTGTTGGAGATTTTTTTTCCTGTGACTATCCTAAGTTTCCAACACAATACTCCATTCTGAAGGTCACATTTTTAAAAAACCTATCAGCATTGCTTAATTATGATTGACTCTCTGACTGATTTTTTATTTGAAGATGTGTATGTGAAGTTACTTCCAACACATTGAATTAAAAGAGATTAATTTACAAAGATAAACTCCCCTTTCTTCCATCATAGTCTGTCCAATATATGGGAAAGCAAACTAATGCCTGCCATGTAACAAGCTGAAAAGGAGACTCACTATCTCTGTGAAGGACTAATAGACATTTACAAATCACAGAGTGAAGCTGGGCATCAAAAAAACCCCAGGTAAAGTAATAGCTATTGTTTACCCATATGTGCTTAATGGATTTTCATCTTTACTCACTTTGCATGAACATAATTTACAAAATGGGCATGAGCCCAAGCTTTGAATCCCAGCATACATGGTAGCTTTGATCTGAGTCTTCAAATTGCATCTACATTTTCTAGGTCACTCGCATGCTTTGTAAGTCTTTGCTAATTTCTTTAGGTGGATGTAGCCGAGTTAAGCGATCTGCAGTGAGCAATTAATTACACTAGTAAGGGCAGACTGAGAAGTTTGTCTGGGTGGAAGACTGCTGCCTGGCTGTGTTACATTTGTAAGACCTGCAGTTTTCATCCACTGTCAATCTACATGCTATTTAATATATAGTGGAACATCCAAAATCCAAAGTCAGATTCTGATTTCTCCATTTAATCAAGACTAATTCTATTGACTTTTAAAAATACTCTGATTTCAGCAGG
>NW_009970717.1:4360640-4373647 GCF_000747805.2 Chaetura pelagica
ACAAATCTAAGCATGCAACATATGGTGCTGGTGGAAAACTTTAAAAATAGTTGTAGAACAGGCGTGTTGTCATGAATGAGCAGCTATTGGATCCTTGACAGTGGCTAGCACCAGGAGCTTCAAACAAAAGTGACACAACACCTGTTTGGAAAGGACTGGTAAAGGAAAAATTGCCCATTATTTACTTAAGCCAAACCTTATTTTAAAAACTGCGGTTTTTCCTTTCAATACTTCTAAAGTCACTTTAAACACAATCTTAATTAAAAGGTTATGACAAACTATTCTTTTCAAGGAAGTCCACTAAGGTCTTTAAAAGGGGGCAAGGAGGGTGGAAAGGGTAACCTTGAAAGGTCCTGTATGATCTCATTTCTACTTCAGCTGTTTCAAATTTAACTTCTGTTGTTATTGTGTCTCCATTTTTTTGCTGTTCACGTGTTAAATGTACAACCTTCCAGGATACTGTCCAGCTAATCTCTCACTAAAGGAGAGCTTGTATGTTGTATTGAATCAACATCTGTATCTTATAAGCACATCTTAGCTCTCTTTAGCTTACTGTCTCTTTGGAGGAAACCAGTACAAATTTATCATCTAGTAGCTAATAATAAATGTAATGCTTTAGAACTGCAACTTGGCTTTCTCCCAGTGGCAGCTACATCATTAGTAAAACCATTCCACCTGGACCCTTTTTCTTGTTTTTCTCCCTATTGGTAAAGAGGAAGTGATTTACAGGTTAGACATATGCCTGCTTTGAAGCTCAGTTCACCTCTTCTCATGAATGTCTGCCTTTTTGGAAGGCATCATTTCCATCTGTTACTTATTGCTGTCAAAATTTTTCACAAAGATTTCACTATTCCTTAATTCAATATGTCACCAAGCTTGAGGTAAGCTTCAGTGAGGATATTGATTCTGTCTTGTCCGGAAAAACTTTACACTGCTTTCTCAAATTGGCTTTTAAGTTCTCAAAACAGTCAATTATTCATCTGGTTATTGATAGAATGGAAAATCAAATTATTAAACTCTTAACATTTTTTAGTTTATCAGTCTCCAGTCATGCACACGTAACAGTTCAGTTTCCTGTAATTCAGGTCAGTCCTGGAGCCTGACAGTGTTTCAACAAGTGGATGTCATGAGTGAACCTCAGATGAGTTTGGTATCAGTAAGCCCTGTGATGGCAACGTCCCGTATGCTCTGCTACCCTCTCTGGAAAGTGTTTTCAGCAGTTAGTGGTGCCCACTGGTAGCTCTTTATTTCCAGAGCCAAATAAATGAATGATTAATTTACTGTTTGTTTCTCCTCAAGTTATGTATTTTTCAGTTAACAGAAAATTACTGACAAGGTCTTTAAATTGGAAGTGCTGACCTTAGATTACCTATGACCAAATGACAGATAAAGAAGCTGATTATTTTCAAGTACATTTAAAAATAAATCCAGTATAAGTCCATTTAAGACAAGGAAATTATGCTACCAAAAAACATTTTTAAAACCCAGTATTAATTTCTGATCCTAGGTTATAATTTAACTATCATGTTTCTACCACTTTGACCTTTGTCCGTTACTTCATCTAGCCTGAATGTGACCATTTCAGAAACTGCCTTCTGAATCCAAGGGTTTTTTTCAATTTCAGCTTTTATTGTTTTTTACAAACCCACAATCACCAAATTATCAATAGTACTAACTGCAATTTCAAAAGGACACAGATACACAAATTCTGAAGGGCACTGGTTTACTGGGTTACCTCCCTTGTCTTCCCTCCTGTGAAACTGAATAATCCCGAAAGGGTTTTGATTAATTCTAAAATCTTATAATGCATTTATACTTCCAGGAGTTGTTCTCAGGAAGAACTATCCTACACATTAATTCCACATTCATCTCACAATGTTCTCCTCCTCCTCCTCCAAAAACATTCGAGCACTATAGTTTGCATCTTTTTCTCCCACAACCTACTTAAATTACAGACTCACTGCCCTTTGTCTTCTTTGGTATGACTCATTCCCATAATTGCATACATATAATATATGTAAATATGTATATATTTATATATTTTGTGACATTCCAGGGTAAATAAGCACTTTATAAGGCTTTTTCTTGCCTCTTTCCCATTTTTCAGTAGTGTTTAGGACTGCAAAGTCTGATTAAATGATACATGCTCAGCTGCATAGGAACATACTGTACAGTAAGGTATAAATACAAACCATTTTGTAGAAGTGCAAGGCTGAACTTGTGATACACAAGACAATAGGTAATTTTAAGTGGTTTTTTTCTTATTTGGGTTTCATCCTTCTCTCTCAATACATGCTTCAGATGTCTCTTTCAAGAAAATATTTTGGAGCACGACTGCATTTCAAAAGAAGTGATTGCCTTGAGCACAGACTAGTTAGACCTGTCTGGACCCATTCTGGGAGAACACTGGTCCCATCCTCTCCTGTGAATGTTGCTCAGAGGAGGTGCATAACCTGAACTTTGGGGATACATGCAGGCTAATTTGCATTCGGAAATGCAGTCAAAATCCTGGACAATCTGTGTCACAAAAAATGTCTAGCAAAACTACAAAATTAAACAGGCACAAGCTGTGTTAATCCGTCTTTCAGATTATAGTGAAATGGCAATAAATACACCTATAAAAACGTATTTTCTGCCTACCTGAATAATAAAAGCTCCTGTACGGATGCATGCAATTTATTCAATTTCTCAATACCTTCAGTATGTGTTTTTAGAAAGGGTGTGAACTGCAATACTTCTGGAAAAATAACTGATCTAAAAAACAAGTATTTAATTTCTTTCATAAAAACCTAACTAAAAAAATAATAAAAAAATATTTAAATACTACAGGAAGAAGTTGAAATCTGAAACCTGGAAAGTTATCTTATTGAGAATCAAGTTAATGGGATAAAAATTGCTGGCAGCACTTTTATTGTGTGCTCCTCTGAAAATTACAGGTGAGATAAAAATTAAAAAGCTACAATGTAGTATGCTTAAACATTCATTTTTCAGCCTTCTATCAGTTTCTGGTATTCATAGTTGAAGTGGGATTTGTTTTATTATTACTGCTGCAAACAGATCTTCAGCAATATGTGTTTTAAAAACATACTTCTTTAGTTTTTATTGGCAGTTTTGCTGCTTAGAGTTAATTGTAAATCATAAATAATGCAGATCTCTGAACACACAAGATTCTGCTTTTTTTTTCAGTTTGATGACTGTTACCTCAATTACTGAAGGGAAAAAATCTTAACTCCTGCTCGTAGATATATATATGTATATATTTGGGGAATATGTAACTGTAACATTTTCAGTCATTACACTCCCTAGTTGCCAATGCTAGTGGTGTAGGTATTTCAATAAAAATACAGGGGAAGTTTAAATAAGCTCTCATAGGAGTAATAGCCTCCAGTTAAATACTACATCTTAATAAAACTGTTTATCATAATCTGATAGGATGAAAATAGAAGTGTTATTTGGCATTTCATTTTATTCTTTGATCTTTTTACTGCAAAGTATATGCACAATATGCAGCCAAATCAGTCATCTTGCAGGCAATTTATTATTCATACCTTAGCTCTGTCATAATACAATTAAATCTACTTTGCATTAGGACAAATAAAATTCCTGAGAGTTCAGCTTAACATTTCCTAGCATTTATAGGTGTGCTTGTTTCTTTGCTGTGAGACGGTTCTGGAGATGATGTGCAGACAAGGAAGCAGATCTATAGCGTATAGACCAAACTCCTCCTTGGACTAAAGCATCTCTATTAACATACATGAGACGAAAATTCTTAAACTGAGAAAAAAATTATTTTTAAAGGCACTGCAAATTCTGATAATAATTTGTGAAAATACATGTCCTTAGCCCATGTCAAACTGCTTTAAGTCATGTTCATCCAGAAGTACTTTAACATGTGTTTATGGTCTGTGAACTCCAGTGGTCCTTAAAGATACATTTCAGCTCATTACACAATCAGTCTGAATAGCAGTAAGGCCCTTCAGTATTCCTAATAAAAACTTTACTGAATACTAGTGAAAGTTTAAACAATCCTTGAATAATATATTTCAGGTTACAGTCTATACTTACTGTGTTTCTTACTTAAGAGAGCAAAGCTGCCTAAAGGAGATGGGATGCCGAGCTCTCAAGTAGCTGCTCCTGTAGAGCAGGTACCACTTGGGGTGTGAGGTGGTGGGGTGAAGAACTGCCTCATTCTGCCCCCCAGAACAGCTCCAACACTTGCTCTCGTGCTCCCCGAGCGCACGCCAGAGAAAGCTGCACTTCTTCAGCTCGTGAGCTGACCAGAAGATTGCTGGAAGCTGGGGGAAGGAATTGAATCCTTTCTGTGGAGGGCTCCTTCCTTCTCACAGGGAGGGGGTCATCAAAACAGCCATAGCAGATGAGTTACGAAGCTAAGGACTTGCTAGAGCTTTGTGACAAAGCAGGCAAATGAATGTAGCTGACAGGGAGGAGACTGGTGATTCAGCCAGAAATTGACCCTGACATGTTCTAATGTATTTTAAAAGAAAATCTAGTGAAGTAACATAATGTAGAAAGATTTTTCTTAGAGCAGAAGTATGAGTGCCCCGTTTCAAACACTGGAACAAAGCATAGAGGTACCAAATTTACTTTCTACTAAATACACTTTCAACAAAAGATATCTAGCAGACAGAGCAGGTGATGCTGAGAATCTGACTGGGAGACAAACATATATAAAATTAATTATTTTAGATGCTATTACCAGTAAAACTGAATCAACAGAAATTATACAGGAGCCAGTGTGTGGTTTTTATTGTCTGTGTCCCAGGGTAGATGTAAAAGATGGCTACATGAGCTTGCACTTTCAAAACCATTATTTGAAACTGTTACCATTAAGCCTTGTCATAATGTTGGGTGTAATTTTTGCATGACTGAATTTCACCATATACTATTTATGGGATATGTTTATAATCTCTATTACTACTGTGCGGCAACTGAGAAGTAATGGTAGAAGTTTTATGCGGCTTCCTTTTCACTGTATTTCTGACAGTTTACTAAACTTCAGACCTGGATAAACTGGTGAAAGGCCTTTCAATCTAGCATGACCCCCCCATTTAAATCTGAATTCTATCATGACTCAATATTCTTTAATCTCACTGAGAGCTACAGTGTAGAGCTAAAGCTGTCGTTACCAATTCTGTAATAGACATCAAGGGAAGAATAAACAGAAGAAAGCTTACTTCAAAGACCAGTGTCTCATTAGTCGGTCCTGCTGCATATAGACTCTCCGGATGGTTAAAAGAGCGTTGATAATCAAAAACTGTTCCAGCAAAAGAGAATTTCCCTGGCCAGTCAATCGTCCAGTCTCCTGTCAGATAGTACTTTTTACTGAGGTTGCGCACTGCAAGGTAGCTGGTGGAGCTCTGCATCTCCTGGAGCTGTATGCTGCGTGCTCCTGCTGGGACAGTGACCACTGGGTAGTAGTCTGAAATGAAAGAAATAAGCAGTATTTTTAACATCAGCACACAGATAGAGATAGCTTATCGTTTTTGAGCCAATTTGAAATGTTTGCTGTCTGAAAGGTATTGGAGACAGCTGTTGTGATCCTCCAAAGTTACCCCATTTTCACAAGGAGAAACCAGGTCTGATTTTAAGACCCCTTTGCAGCCTGTAATCAGAGGAACTCATAGGTATTTCAATTCCTCAAAATTTTCTTTGTGATTAAAGCCATCAGAAAGCAAGTTCACCTTAGAAAAAGGCAGAGCAGACCAGAGGTGGTTTCACTGTAACTGTTTTACCATGTTTTTCCTTGTACTTCCCTACAGCAGTTGGAAGGTACTGCTTCCACCATGGCAAAGGTTTTTGAGGTGAGGTGCAGTGGGATGCAGAGAGCTTTCACAGAGCCCTATATCCCATTGGATGTCCCAGCTGTGAACTCATATAGAAATCTCACTAATTCTCAAGCAGAAATCTCATTCATTCTACAGTCAGATGACAATCCTCTGACAAGCTCCAACACGCACTGCACACAACTTATCTTGCAGAACATTCGGTTTAGATTACTTTTCTAGCGTTGTATCTCTGTACTACTATATCCTAAACAATTCCCTGCCCTGTTCCTGTAGTATTGATGTGTCTCATGATCAACAATAAGTGGATCCCTAAAATGGGTAGAGAAATATGATCTCCATTTCATGTCTGAGAAGCTGAGGCATAGTGAGACTATTTCCCAAGAAGCCTGTGGACAGTCCACTAAAGAAAAGTCCACCTCCCAGTGACTGGATCATCTATTGAATCAACTGAACAGCTTCCAGCCAACTTAATTTGAACATGGAAATGGAAATACTGTCATGTTTGGCATTATGCTGTCTCTCTCTCTTTATATCTTTTACAGTCCCATTCCAGTCAGAGCTGTTGACAGCTATTTTTTCACTTGCCTAAAATCTCTTTTAAGAGGAAATTCACACGTAAAGGGAAAATGTAGCTTCAGAAACAAGATGAATGCTTGCAAATTAACTAACCAAGACTTATTCTCATAGCTTTCTTGTTACCAAGAAACAGCAGAAATGTGAACTCTCCTCTCACTCTCCCTGTGATTTTCAGCTCACATCTGGACTTTTAGCCACTGCCCTAATGAGCAAGGAGTCATATATATTACATGGGGATACAGCAGAGCAATGAGCTGATGATCATGTGGAACAGCTTTCCTTACCATTAGCTTTGTGCTGGATCAAATATTGGCCTTTAAAGAACTTGCATGTTGAATTATCTCCTTTACAAACTCCACAAGCATCCAGTGCAGCTTTGGAACCAAGTCCGTGATCACACCCTACTTGCTGCAACCAAAAGGCACAAGTGAACAACTCAGACACAAGAGAGTTTTAAGAAACAGCTGTGTATTCCATAAAGGAGTCAATTGCCCACTTCACAAAACAAACAAACAAACAAACAAGAAACTTTAGGATTGTAAGAAAATTTCATCTTACTTCACATATTCCATCAATGCAAACATCATATTTATTTGGAGAACACAGGGTTCCATCCTTCACTTTGCTGGACATCGCAAAGAAAAAGTCAAAGTCTTCAGCTGTGCAGTACAATTTACATCTATCTTCCTCTGGGAAAAACAAAACCAAAACAAGCAAGCAAACAAACAAAACAAAACAAAAAAAAACAGAAAGAAAAAAAACCAACAAAAAACCACAAAAAAACCAAGAAAACATTAGCAGACCTGCAGCACAGTTAGAAAAAAACCCAGAAGCAAACAATACCAGACAAAACCAAACCCCACATCAAATAACCATTCCGCCATTGTTTCTTCCTGCAGCCTGGATGACAAGCTACAATGTTTTCCACTAATAAAAGCACCTTTCCTCTAACAAAAAAAATATAAATTACAGCCACTGTCAATCTAATTTCTTCTTATACACAGATAGTTTGTGATGCTTATAGAGGGCTGAGTAATTCTGTACAGACAAAAACAGTCATGCAATTGTAAGTATCATCACACTTGCTGAAATGCACCATATTAATACAAATAGTAAGTAAAACAAATAAAACCAACAAAATTTTGAAGAACATGAAATTAGTTGCAAAATAGTATCCTTTTATGCTTAAATATGCAGCTGGATTTTCAGTAGTACTTCCTACAGAGGCAAGGCATCTGCAGCAGTTTTGAAAAACAGATAATGTTTTCAGAACTGTAAATATAGATCTTGAAGATTTTTGAAAAGCAGCAGTGGAAGGTAAGGACAGGCATTTTCAAATTCAGTCACCTGGGGACATCTTGCTTTTGAAAGTTAGACCTTTGTCCCTAATTTTAAGCTCCTATTTATTTTCCCCTACCATTAAAACCAATGTAGAACACCTTAATTTCTGTTAAACAAGAAACATTATGTTCCCTGTTACGCAACATCCATTGTTACAGGCTCCTCTTTGTTCACTGTGACTGCTCGGATGGAGGTTTATAAATACCCACAAAAATGTCTGCAAAGTATTTTCAAGAAAATATCAGGTTATGAATAAAAGTTAGATGTATATGTATGTTCATGTATATATTTATGTAATTACACACTTACTATGAAAACAAGCAATTTGTATAGGTACTAAATGAGCAGCTAAAATGTGACATAATCCAGCCACTTTTATCCAAGCAGTAATAATTGCAGGTACAAACTGTGCTTTCAAACCACAGAAAATATTTGTTAAAACATTAATGTTAAAATGTTGATTAAATTAATATGGATCGAAAATATTTGTAAAATTAAGATGCATCAAGTAAAAATAAACTTTACTTGTACAAAAGACAAGAAATAGTTACTGAGACGTGAACTTCCTAAAGAGCTCTTAGTAAAAGAAGACTTAAAAAAATTATGCCAGTACATTGTTTGTGTTTCCAGTTCTTATGGGACTATACCAGCAGGAAAGTCAAAAGGTTGATTTATTGTTACAATTCGAAATCTGAGAACATTCCAAAGGAAGGACGATTCTGGTAGTGGTGTTGTGGGAGCTTACGTTTCCCATGCTGAAAAAAATCCATGGAAATTGTTTTCTTTTACACTAACAGAAATGTATTATAAAATGAAAGAGAGGGGTAGGAACAGCCAGGGAATCATGCTAAAGACAAAGATTTAAATTCAGAACCAAAATCAATTCTACATGTTCGTACAGGCAGCATTGAACACAAGGCCAGATTCAGCTAGGCTAGAAAGCAAACACATCTCAAATAAGCCAAATGCATTTCTGTTTGCTTATATCAGGGTGATATTTGCCCAAATAATCTGGATGAACTGCAGCTTAGAGCTCACATTCTGCAATTGCTTTTGTCCATCAGAGCAGGGGCATAGTTACCTTCCACTTTAGTATATGGCTTCCACTTGTAGTACCATCCCCGGAAAGGTTTGCTGTTGTATTCTGCACACTGCTGGGCACGGAAGTCCAAACTGTTTGCTGGACACGGCTGATGATTACAAAGTTGATAAATACGACTGGAACCTTGGCAGAATTTGCCACCATACTGCGGCCTAAAAATAAAAATTAAAAAACAAACAAACAAAAAAACCCATTCTTTTGCAAATCCTAGTTTTTGTTTGGTTGGCATGTTACATGTGTATTAATAGAGAAAACAACAGTTTGTATTGTCTAAGGAGAAGAGTATTTTTTTATAGGGGCCATTTGCTTCATGTTCAATTTCCTAAAACCCAGCACAGCAGATGCCATGAATGATCTGTTTGGATGACTGCAAACTCAGCAAAGATGTGACTGTCTAGAGGTGAGTCATGGTTTTGCTAATTTAAATTTACAGGGCTATTTTGTATTGGCTGGTTTCAGCCTCGTACAGCTATTTTTACTCTGCTGTAACCCAGGAATGAACATGTGCAAAGAATTACCTATCACATAAGCGTTAATAAAGGATAACATAACACCAATCAAACATAAACAGAATGAATAATTACCTCTGGTTGTTCATTAGTTTCTAAATCATTTTGAAAAAATGTGCTTTCAACAGTCAGAGGAAGCAAGGACTGTGTACAGTTGTTCTGCTTTAGGAAAATGTTGAAATTCATGGATGTTACATCCACTTCAGCAAACCTTACCTGGGCATTTCCCTTAATTTTGGCCAGAATGAAAATAGCATATTTGATTACTTTGATAGTATCTTACCAGAATAAGAGATTTTTACTATTTGGTCAATGCACACAACTTGTAAAACAATACAAAATGTAAAACAATTGCTCTTTTTAAAGTGACTGGGAGGTCTCACAAGCTGCTAAGAAATATATTCACTCACTTTTGTATTCCTTATGCATCTCCACAGGAATTCACTGATGATTTTTATTTTTTTTTGCAGTTTTACAATGCTCAGATATGTATCTGAGCCAAATCTTCAAAACAACAAATTCTGAGAACTGTTTGTCATACCACCTCTTGTGTCAAGTAAAGAGAAATGCAACAATGTTGCACTTGTGTAAATTTATATAATTTTTAAAAATTAGGGAACATGTATACTTGGAAAACAAGCTGTGATCTTTCAGTGGACAGCTTGCCCGTGTTCCACACACATGAAGGAAAAAAATTAGAATACCAAATAAGATACTGAATAATAATAATATATTAAATAACAATAATAATTAATAAAAATAGTATAAAATATACAGTATAATTGGTGTTGTTTGGTTAAATCTCTACACACTGTAACTATTCCTCATATCAGGTATCCCATGCAGTGCCTCTGGACTTGCATCTGACTAGAGTAATATAGGGACAGCTTGGTGCAACATGGATGAGAAAGTCCAGGTGCTTTTTCTGCTTGCTAACCCTCTAGCCAAGCTGGGGCTTAGTTTTTGGTTTTGAATCTACACAGTATCTGCCTTTCCCAGAATTCTGCATACAAAACAGTCTTTGAAAGTAAGAGCTGAAAACCCACCTACTACTCTATGTACAACTGGGTTAAAGTACCAGCAAAATGTGTTGTGGAAAGAAAAACAATTTCCAGTCACCTACTAGCTACACTGACACTGGATATAATGGTGAAGGTCTTAAAACAGAGTCATATTTTCCATCCTAGTTGGTGACAATTCAGCCTGTGAAGGGCAGGGAGGATATATAACATCAGTGAAGTCAGGGAGTATTTATATTGACTGTGCAATTGGTGAGATCTGTGAGTTAAGGCAGCCAAGATGTTGGGTCCTTACTCAATTCTCTACAGACTTTCTTCACAGCTTCAGCACGTGTATGATTTTTTGACATCCTTCAGCCCCAGAGAACAAATCTGCTGGAGTGTAAGGAAAAGAAGCAACCTCCTTCCAAGGAAGTTCCACCAAACAAGCAATAAAATAGAATTATTTATAGCTAGATCGTGATTTCTAGCCATAGTCTTGTAATTGAGGATGGTATAAAATTCCACCAAACTAAGGGAGCTCTGAAAGAGGCATTCTGTTTTCCAGCTCTGTTCCAGCATGTTAAGATTGCAGTACACTCCCACTACTGAAACCGTTGGCCAGAGAATTAGGAAATGTCTCCACCTTCATTTTCTACCAACATCGTGTCAGTCAAGAGTTAAGTAATTCACAGGAAACTTAAGTGTAGATTCACAAAAGCAAACTTCTGAGAAAAACCTATTATCCACACTTATAAAATCAGACTTTTATGGGTGCCGTTTATGCCACCAGTAGATTTTGGGTTGACTGCAGAAGCCGTGCTGGTATGACTGCACTCACAATAGAACACTTTGCACAAGAGAGTATTCCAGTATTTCTATAGTGAGTAGTTCTTTCAGTGCTCCTGCTACAGCCTCAACTTTTCATCCGTGTAACTCCCCAGTGCTGGTATGTGCAGGTAACTGTACCTGCATGAACAGCTGCTGTTGGTGCTCAGGCCTTGCTGAGGGTAATCAGAAAAGGAGACATCTGGTGAGAAAGATCAGCAAAGAAGCAGTCTCCAAAGAATTATTTGAAAAGGAGTCTAAGTCCCAAGATGTACATAGTCCATTTTGTATAAGAATCAAATATTAAAATGCTGTAAGAGTAACTTAAATTGATTCTGCAATACCCTTTTAAGAATAGACTTCATGAGCAATGGAAGTAAAATTGACATTCACTGCAATGCAACAAAGAGCATGAGAAATTCTGGAATTAGTCTGATCAAGGAAATACTACAAAGGGAACTAGACTCTGAAATCCAGGACTCTTTTTTTTTTTTAATGTTTTGTAATTGTTTAAATATAAGTGAGAACATTTCTACTCATATTATGGCTGTATTATGATAGTATCAGAAAGCTAGACTACTTTATTCTGCATGACTTAGAAAGGTCTACAAGGTCTTTCACAGTCTTCATTTTTTGATCCAGCTCTGATATCGAGTCTTACCTGATTACATCACATTTTTCATCAAGTCTTACTTTAATCAGGACAGATGACTCTGAAAGCACATTTTTAAGACATAATGCTACAATTACAGACACGAGATTAAAGAACTTCTGTTTGAAGACCATTTGAAATCATCATCAGTTATAACAGTGCACCAAATCAAAACATTTCAATTACTGGGCATTCTTTTGTTAGACAGGGAGAGCAAGGGAGGGTTTATGAATAAATGCAAAGACCAATGTGCATACATACAAATTGAACAGGCAAGACAGGGAGCAAAGCTGCAAGACCAAAATATATACAGGATGTGTAATCAAGATCCTGCATTCTCTGCTAAATAGTTAAATAAAGGAAACTATCCAAGTGATTTTATTTATCAAAATGCACTGAGAAACAACAGAAAAGGTTGAGAAAATGCTATGCTATGGATCTGCAGAAACTGGCTTGACTGAGTCAGAGTAATAAAGACTATTTTTACTAACTCACATTTTCCTATAACATATTATATGAAGCATGGATAGTATTACTGCAGCACTGTATAGGAGGTGTGAGGCTTCTTTACAGTCTCATAAACTGCTTCATATTTTCTCTCTTTTATTACTGTAGCTTAAATGCTGTTTTTATTGTGTGCAATGAAGAATACATGTGTCTATGCCTGTTGAAATTATGTATGAAATAAAACAGTGAAATCCTTATTTCTTCTAAGTTGAAGTGAATTCAGTACTTGGGAAAGATGCTGGTCAGATAACACGTCTAGTTTCCAATAGTATGGTAAGGAATAGTAGAATCTACAGTGACGACATTCAGTACAGGAGAATACCAGAAATGTTTCATGAGTTAGCATATAATTCTAGAGTTCAGCAAGTTTATTCTGACATGTGAAACACAAAAGAATGCAAAGAACATGACACATACAAAGACATCTGTCTACAACCAATTTGATAATGACTTCAAACATTTTTTGGTTTATTATTCTGGTTAATACAATCTTATTGGAATTCTTAATAGTGTTTTAGACCTTTTTTCCCTTGCTCTTTAATTATTAGCTGTGAATGTATCAGTGTGGCATTTCATTACATCTGCAGGTATTTGATAAACTACAGAGTCACAAAATAAATGGGGAAGTTGGGCTGTATATGTGCTAATACAGTAGCAGTGTTCAGAAAGGTCTTAGAAACATTTCTA